>NC_139257.1:34277409-34782987 GCF_977018435.1 Lepisma saccharinum
CCTCAACAACAGTCTGACACTATTATTGGGGAAAATATGCCATGTTGGTCCCCCTGGAAAAAGAATACTTTCTTTGCCCCTCCCTGGAAAAAATCCTGCGGACGTCCATGTGCAAGTCCTGGAGAAAAGTGTCCAGTCCGAGCGGCACGTGCAACTTGTCGCTTCGGATCAGAAATGCACTTATTTCTAATGATTGATTGCAAGAGACAGGTGTCGCTTGTCGCTTCGGTATGAAAGCTCCCTTAGAACTCGTTGTTCTCTCTCTTTCTCTCTCTCTCTCTCTCTTTCTCTCTCTCTCTCTCTATCTCTCTCTCTCTCTCCTGAAGAATTGAATTAAATGTGCATCTTATGTGCAACTCAGTTCCCGTCAGATGAGAACTAGCTCCTTTTTAATGCTATGATTTGGCAACCCTGCCAGTAGAAGGAAAAGTTTCTCCAGTCGTGGATTGTTTACAAGGGATTTCGTCACAGTATGTGGTGGCGCCAGCTGATCTGATACGGACAAAAGGGCTAATTCCCAAACTGGAGACAAACCAAGGTCTAAGGCAATTGAAACGACAGTGCTTTGTATAGGAAAATGCACAGAAAAACGTATTATAGTATCTATCTCTGGAAAATGCTTCGTGTGAGGAAAGCTGGTAATATGGGTACAGTGAGATCCATGAGTATTACCGTGCAAATTGTCCATGACTGTCTTCATTAATTTGTGCTTACATCCTGTGTGGTTTTAAGCGATGGATTTTAATATATGCTCGTGCAGAAGTTGTCAACAGCTTGTTTTGAGTTTTCTTTTAATTCTTGAAACTCTTATTGGGTCATATAAAACGCACGAACATGGTGATGAACAATTTGCACGATAATACTCATGGATCCCACTGTACCTAATACATATTATTGGAGTAAGTGTTTTACTTACTTAAAATACAAAATACGGCAAACTATAACGCGTCTTTATTGTAAACAGACTTACAAATGTTTGGATGTTGGACATATGTGTGACGTATATTCCTATTTGTTGAACGTTTGGTCCATACAAAACTCTAATTGGGTATGACACATCGAGCACACAGTGATGGACATTTTCACAGTAACTTCTGCAAGAAACAATTGTCTACATTACATCTACGAGGGCAAATCGAAAAGTCTTTGCCCATATATTTTTTCAGCCGAAATAATAAACATGTAGGGATATCAAAACATAGGAATTGTTCTATGTACCGTGCACTATTTTTCCGCATAGTCACCACAGCGGTTCAGGCATTTGTCCCATCGTACCACTAGTTTGGAGATGTCGCTGTTGTAGAATTCGGCCGGTTGATCGTGGAACCACCGCCGGACAGCGGTCTGCGCTTCGTCGTCGCAAATGACCCTCTGTCCTGCCAGGAACTTCTTCAGTGAACCGAACACGTGGAAATCACTGGGGGCGAGGTCTGGACTATACGGTGCATGCTCCAGAATCTCCCATTCGAATGACTGAAGTTTCCTACATGAGGCCTGGCGTTATCGTGGAGGATAACCATATTGGCCATTTTCGAACTCACAACGCCACCACCGCACACTTCTCAAAGCGAGACACCTGTCCCCATACGCCGGCTGCATTTCCTTATGGATCTCGATGGGCTATCGTTCCTTGCTTCATAGAAAACGAATAACGCTTCGCTGCTCATACGACGTGTTGAGTACTACAGCCATCTTTGCTGACTGGCAGCAGCGCCGTGCCGCGGAGCAGCCGAGAGTTAACGCTGGGCCGTTCCAAGAAGATCCTATTGCATTCAATGTACTATATCTCAATCACACTGAAAATAAAATAGGGGCAAAGACTTTTCGGTTTGCTTTTGTACATTAGTCTGAATAGATAACCAACGTAGAGTTGGCTAATTAAGGTTCATCATACAGGGTGTCCCGAACAACACCGACAAACTTTGACAGTGGTAGAGGATTCATTGATTGATTTGATGTTTTAAGTGCACAGTAAGGCTAATTGGGACTGCACCTACAGTTTAAAGTAGGATCCGAACCACTATGTGCCTCCACCAGGTATCGAATGCGGGACCCCTTGATCAGTGGCGTACGCTGAGTCTAAGACTTGGGCTATCTCACTATGACACCTGGTCCTAGGCTATGGAGGAAGGGAGAAGACTAGACTCATTCTTGACGTCTTCAAGGAAGCCACGTTGTCATCCGAACTTCTAAGAATTCAGGCTGCCAACTCCTGAGAATTCTGGTTGCCAGCTTCTGAGAATTCTGGTTGCCAGCTTCTGAGAATTCTGGTTGCCAGCTCCTGAGAATTCAGGTGGCCAACTCCTAAGAATTCAGGTATCCAACTCCTAAGAATTCAGGTTGCCAACTCCTAAGAATTCAGGTTGCCAACTTCAGAATCGCCATTGTCTGATTTTTCAAATCAGCTTAATTCACACAGTTTCTAAGATAATTTTCCTCTTCAGTATTTACTTTCTAGGCTTCAGGCTTCGCAGATAACCTAACTAGACTCGAATATACGCCCTTGATTACAAGACTACGACGCAACCACAACGCCATCGGGGAGGCCCTGCAGCCGTAGAGGACATTAACACTTTTGGACGTAAAAGTGGCAAAGACACAGCGCGGCTAATGGAGGATTAAATGCCAAAACCCATTTCAATAACTATGTTACATACATTTAAAGAAGGTTAATGGTCCATTTAAAATCTTTATGAGGTGCTTACATCGGAAAATATCAATTGTCGAAATTCCAACGGTATCGGTCCATACATAGACATAGAGAGGGACAATTTCCCCTAGGTCCTTCTCTCTGATGCAGCTGGGGAGCACTGTTGCCAACTTAGCTCTTTTGGAGCCAGATCTGGCTCTTTCGTGCACCCGTTTGGCTGTGAACTGTGGCACCTGCCCCACTACGATGCCATCACTAGCACCGGCCCACATAGACCAACTTTAGCTATGCGTATACATTTTGCACGTGATGTGATATTATTATATTGGCTGTGTCGCCCCACCCCCCTCTTACCTCCCCAGCTACTTTTATATAGCGCCTTGGCTGAGGTGAAGATGCCAATATTGTTATCCGGTAATCCCTTATTTCCGATTTCATACGACCATCAGTGGATTATTGAGATGGGTGATACCGTCAGATGTAGACGGTGAAAACTAAGAATAGATTGTCATCGCTTTAAAGTTACCGGTAATAGCAGCGCCCCCACCCCCTTGACAACTAAAATTGCCATGGGAGGCACTTATCCACTTCCTAAAAATAGTTCCTTGAAAGTCAACTTTAGCTCAATTTAAGGTGAAATTTAGCTCATCAGGTTTGGCAACACTGCTAGGATGGCCGTAGGAGGCAAGGAGAAATGCATTACGCTTATGGGATAATAATTTTATTCGTTTTCTTGGGGATATCAAACTTCCGATGGCGGAAAAAAAACATATGATCGGTAGAGGATCCATTGAAGATGATATTTTCGCTAGAAAGAGTCGAAACTCCCATTTGTTTAGCCGCAACTCGAATTTGAAGTTGTCTCTCCATACGGAATACATGGGATTCTGTAAATACTTACTCATCATATTTTTCAAACACGGTATCTAGCTTAATAATCAACTTTATAAACCGCTTTCACTTGCAACATGGGGAGAAATTCATACTCTCAAAATATGGGTGGATTTTCTTTAGTAGAAGTGTCCATAACTAACTAACTAACTCTCTAGCCTTCTTAAACCCGAAGGTTCATGGCTGCAGCAATACAGGCCTTCCATCTTTCCCTATCTTGAGCAAGATCTATATACTCTTTTCCATCCCTACCGATTTCCCTTAGGTCCATCTCAACGTTGTCCCTCCATCTTCGTCTTGGCCTTCCTACAGGTCTCTTACCATCAGGTTTCCCAACAAGAATCCTGTAAATCCTCTTTCCTCTCCCATTCGTGCCACATGGCCTGCCCATCTAAGTCTTCTTGATTTAATTATTCTAGTAATATCTGGACATGAATACAAATGATGTAGTTCTAAATTATGTAACCTTCTCCACTCACCTGTCTCCTCATCCCTTTTAGGTCCAAATATTTTCCTAAGGATCTTATTTTCAAATACTCTCAATTTATGTTCCTCTTTCAATGTGTAACTTGACAGAAGGAAAATTGAATTCCATTGATGTCATACATTCCGACGATATTTAAATAAGTGCATGCCTGGTGCGAAATTGTCACAGCTCACCCAAAATCACATAACTTTTCCTATTTCATGAAAATCATGTACTGTATTGTCATAGAGATGCCAGAACAGCCGTTGGTTGAAGCTGGATATTACGTAAAGAGCTATAATGTTGATACTTCCTCATATCAATGACCAGCAGAAATCATATTTATTTTGTTAAAAGGGAAAATGTGCATCACGTAGACCCTTGTGAGTTTTCACCTAATGACAAAGATCGTATTGCACAGTTATGCAAGACATTGTGGTGTTGCGAATACGCTATGGTTATACTCGACCAAGGACGTATTTAGGGGGAGTTTAGGGGGTCCGCCCCCCGAAAGACTTATCAAGTAGGCTACAAAAATTAAATAATGAAAAATATATTCGTTTAGTTTTTGTTGTATAATTTCCTCTGAACTTATTGGAAGATAAGGATTATATTGGGATCATACGGTTTTGAAGGACACGAAGGACGTATTTAGGGGGTTCGGACCTCCCCACCAGAGAGACTTATTAAGTACGAAAATTAAATAATGAAAATGTACTCATTTAGCATTTGTTGTATAATTTCCTCTGAACTTTTTACAAGGCAAGGATTATATTGGGATCATACGGCTTTGAATGACATTACAAAGAAGATTTATGTACACTACTACTCAAAATAATATGCATAAAATTTTAATCAGAAACTTACTTTTCTCCAACTACATGTAACATCATTTTTGTTACTCGATAAATATTCAACATCTATTTCACATTAATTTCATTGCCAGGGCACTTGTTTTTATGTAAATTAACTACAGGTAAGCTACATAATGAGTATGCGCTGTTATATCTCTTGTCTTTTTACTTATTCGTGTAATAATAATATAATACTAATTTATGTATTGTAATTAGTATTGATTTGATTTAATATAATTATTTTAATTTAAACATTATTATTATTATTCCTGAGACATTTGGTTCGGACCCCCCGAAACATATTTCTAGATACGTGCCTGTACTTGACGTATGAAGAAAAATAGTAATAATGGTTTTTTAAAGTTTTCGAATAGCACAAAAGCTAACATAGCACTAAGACTAATAACAAGTGCAAAATAGCACAGACAAAATATGTAAGATATAGAATAATATGTTATTATATTTCAATAGGTCTAAAAGTTTCATATCTTTTTTGCGTAGAATTTGATCCTGCAACATTTGAAAATATGAAGCTGTTATCGGTTTCACCGACAGCAACGCCATCTAATGCAACATATAGCACCATCTTACGGGCCCCTTGCAACATATCTTCAAATAGAACATTTTTCGTGTGATGTACCTTTTTGCACATATTTATATTCATCATTATAAATGGACCACCCTGTGTATTTATATACCGGGTGGTCCACATATATATATAATGTTCTTAATCTTGCTTCCACAGAAGGGACGAATGGTGAACACTGAACAGTCTCTCTGCAGTAGTAATAGTGCTAATATGAGTTGAAATAAATGACAAGCTGTCTATTGGTGTACTTGAAAAAAAGAGTTTGCTGCGCTGAATAGATGCTTCCACAGTGGCGACCCGTGGCTTTCGTAGGAAGAAGTTATGGTAAACTGAGGAAGGGTTCTAAAATGCGTTCAATCGTCGCACAAATCGCTCGTACTATCCATTGCATTTAGAATGTTACCTGCAGGCCCACGCACAAGGTAGGGCAAGGAGCCCTTGCCCCCTTGAACCATCAATTTTTTTAATGTAAAGCTGCAAAATCCAACGAAAAAAGTATTGACGATATTTCAGATTTTGCAAGAATTTCGATTTTGTCCCCTCTCCCTGTCGTGTGGATTGAGGATAATAAAAAGTGCTGCTTAAACTCTGAAATTATGCTAAATGCTTCTAAATTGTGCTAGGATTTATTATTAATTACTTTTTTTCGGATAACTGCAGTTTTAAGATCAATTATGCATATACTTTTCGAGTTTTGATCTTGCGTTAATTATTATTCACTACACAAAATTGTGTAGAATGGCTCAACCACACGAAATGGGTTCAGCATAAGTAGAACTTGAAACGGTTTGAGAAAATGGTTTGTTTACCTCCAACCATCTATCGATTTACTACCGTAAAATCTCCTCAGGAACAAAATCGACAGGATAAAGAAAAGATAGAGCATGGATCGTCGCATGGTTGTAAAAAAAAACGTGTCGCTGTGTATGCATACTCCCTTTTATTTGAAACAAGCCCGCTGGTGAAGTATAAATAAGATTTGGACGTAATTTTATTTTTATTTCCTGAAAACGTATTCCTTTGAATTCGATTTCCCCTCCCAAGGAATCGCGTTTGCTGATTATGCTAGATTGGCCATTATGCCAAAAGCAGGATGCTAGGGGCCAACGAAGATCAAAGTGTGCTACGTTTAGTACCATTTTGTTGGGATTGGCACCACTGATTGTAGGAACCCCTCGATGCTTCCTCGCTTGATCTTTAAAAACTGCAAGCTTACCCCCCTGCCCCTTCTCCACTCCTCGCCAATCTGTCTGTAGGATGACCACCGATATTCCTCAGCGAGCCGCAGCCAAACCTGTGTGTCCATCGTCTTTGGGCGCGGCTGGAAGGAGCGCCACCAGTCAACTCTTGACAGTAGCTAACCTAGTCAATTGTACGTACATGGCGCTCATACTTTTATAACGCGCATTATTATTAAACTCCTAGAAAGGAGAGAACTGGAAGGAAGTATAAATGAACTGTAGGAAGTTCTCACTTCCTACATGGAGGAATCGCCCCTATGCTTCCATCGCATTGGTTGGTCCTTCTCGTTGTGATACTTAGCACAAAATTTCAAACTGACATGGTAAAAGCGTGATTATCAAGATCATCACATTATGTCACAAAGCATTTTGCAAGAATTTTGGAAAAATGTTCGCTGAGCGTTATCCAAAGATATTTGAAGGGCTTGGCTGTAAAACATGGTAAGTGACAATTTGGTAATTTTTGAGTTACAAAGTAAAATGTGCCACCTTCAATATTCAAGTGAAAATGCCATGTCATACAATTTGCATTGGACTCAGTGAAGCCTTCTGAAATTGGTAAACACAACACAAAAACAATTTATCTATAGCGTAGGTTCTAATAACCTATTTTCTTAATGAACCCAGAAATATCCAAAATGTCACTTACCATGTTTTTCACCCGAGTCCTTCAGTTGACTCAGGGACACATACTACAATTAAAAAATATATATATATATTTAATTTAGTTATATTATTTAAAAAATAATATTCCAGCTGCACCAAGAAAGGCGTGGACAATGTTTCTGCCTGTTCTAAAAATTAAGAATGAAGAAGTCCAATTCAAAACGCAGTTTTATCCCATAAACTTCCCAAATGACGGTGTGTCAGAATCGTCCAGAATTAGAATAAGGAAATATCAGGTTTCAACGTTGCTCTCCCATTATTCTGGTCCATTTCTCATCTTAATCTCCCTCTTCTCGTTGCTATGTGCTTTATCAGTCTCTTCATATTCCAGGTTCTTGAAGAACAGGAGAACCATTCGCCTGCAGAAGCGCGAGCATGAAGTGGCCTTTTGTCTATTTTTAAAAATAACTGCGGAATGCTTACGTAAATGATGCTGGGATATGCATCTCTGGGAGAGCCAAAGAACGAGCATTTTCTTCCGTCCAGCAATGTCATCTTATTCTTGTAATGGGCGGAGGAGTGAGGAGCAGGGTAAATGCAATCTGTGACCTTTTTCTCATTGTTTGCCCAGTCATTGATATCCGCGTAGTTTCCGTTTCTTGGATTTTTCTAGCAATATGAAGTGTTGCCAGCGCATTCAGTGTTCACGATTTGTTCATTGTGATTTTTCCTATACCAGTCAGTCACCACTGTATTAGGAAACTGGACAGAAATTCGCAGTGCCATATGTGGGACAAGTAAAGCAAGTGTAGGCCAAGAATCGCTGATTCCCGGACAGGATATGGCAACGTTCACCATGCAGTGTTGCCAACTCGAAGCGTCAATCCTCCCTCCTCCTTCACAACATATATAAACAGTTTAATTCTAACTCCAAGAGGACACGAATTATCCAAATTCGAGTTAACAAAACGTGTAATTAAAGGTGATTTCAAGGAGAATAAACTTCTGTTCGAATTACCAAGTAATTCGAATGATCAAAGTTCGGGTTAAAAAGAGTCCGCTGTATGTATATATATGTGTGTGTGTGTTTGTTTGATTGAGTTCGTGTTTTAAGTCCACTTTATGCACAGTAAGGTTAATCGGGACTGGACCTACAGTCAACCTGGGATCCGAACCACTATGTGCCTCCACCGGGAGTCGAACCCGGGACCCCTTGATTACAAGACGACGACGCTACCACGGGGAGGTCCATATGGGTGTGTATGTTGTGTTGTGTATGTCTGTGGGTGGGTACATGGAATTTTTTAACTATTGTACAATAATTAATAGTTGTGTGTTGAGAAAAATGAACGCAGAGTTATTTCTGGATGATGAATAGTGATAAATTGGAAACCAATAATAATTTAAAATAATTTTTATTAATTTAGTGAAAAATATTACTTATGTAAATATAGTTGCGTATGAAATGTGCGTCCTCGTGTTTACAGACAAACAGATACAGTTATCTTTAAAATATCTGAAAAATGATATTTTATAACAACCATGACTTCCAGCTACACATGAGGTTAATTTCAGCTACGGTCCTGGGTCAGTAAACAATACGTTTTATGAAATTTGATCATTACGTAATGACAGCGAAAGGTCACTGGCTGAGACCTCCACAAATCCATCTGCGCATGAATTCTTGGCTGGAGAAACGAACGTGACACTCTTCTGGGAGGCTCGGCGGAGAGGCTTCTGCCAAACATAAGACAACTTCGGCATCTGCTTGGCACGCGCTCAGGAACATCCACTCCCTCGGTTCAAGGTGGTGCTGCATCATAAGAGAGGCAGCCAAACGGGTGACCCAAAAAAGGGTCCATGCATTTATTTTCGGACCCGGTTATTTTCAAATTCGCCCCGTTATCTGTCTCAGGTGAGTGTCTGAACAATGGTCGAGCTGCGGAGGGAAAAGGGTTCACGACATTTCATCTTGCACTGCGCGTCCGGTAGAGGATTCGCTATGGAGTTGGAGAGAGATTTGGTTAAATGTTCAAGCAATCCCAATAAGGATTTTAACCAAAATAACAAATCCCAAATTCCTGACTTTTCTTGACCATTTTTTCCCATTTAGTTAACATTTATTTAATTGCCTCTGCTTAGGTATAGTTCCAAAATGAAGAAAATAGATATTTTTTATCCAATGAAAAAACCCCTACCACAAGCAAAAATTGAAGCTGTACTTTAACAAGAGATTTAGACCTGCTGTAATAATTAATGCTCCAGACTTCATCCTGGTTGGAGAATGGTCACATTACTCGATTTAATATTTTTACAAAACTTCACGCAAACTTCATAGTGCAACCCTAGGGGATAAAGGCTGCCGGAGCATGGTGCTGATTCACCTGAAAAATGGCCGAGATTGAGAATGTGTTGGGCCCACCACACCACTACGTGTGCCTTCATGGCACGGTGCTATATGCACGGGGGAATTTACATTACCTTTACCTATGGAACTCGCCCAGGATGATGATGAAGCGCGAGAATACATGTTGCTAAATTCTACTGAGTCTATGTTTTCGTTGAAAAGTAAGTTTATAGACATTCCAACACATTTATCACTTCTAGTTCTAGGTGATTCACAAAGCACTTCTTCAACATTATTTAATGATGTGGATGTAGACTCAGCATCACTTGACAGTTCAGAAGGGGATGTGATATCAGTACCGGGAAGAACGTTTGCAATAAGGTCGGCACACTGTGACGAAGCAAGGAATTTTCACAATTCTCGCGAGAGTCACTGCGCGACTTTTTGCAAACAAATTGCAAAATTGAACTTTGCGGCCGCCTAGATTGTGTTTGTAATGTTGTGTTTTTCTTCATGCTGCATGGGAATAATAATTCAAGTTGTTATTTTTGGTATTATTAATATTATTACTGTCGGAGATTTTTGACTGATAAATTAGCCATTTTTAATTTTTTCTACCGCATTTTCCATAATATTTCAAAAGCTCAAGGGGGGGGGGGTTAAACCCGGTAACCCCCCATTGCGTACGCCACTGAGTGGAATACGTGTTGAACATAAGCTGTTCGGTGCGGTATGTTGTCGGTTCGGTATTACGCATTCTTTTTCGCGTTTCAATATTTCCTTCGTTCGAAATTCGAATTCGATGCTGAACTCTTTAAGTGTGGATTTTCATGTCTAATTGAGAAATACATCGTCCATCTGATAACACAACTTAAAGCATTGCGATAGATGGTTGGTTTTCGGTACTACTTTACTATACCTGAGACACCTGGGAATGATTTCTTTCGCACTTTTTTACATTGCTACTAGCGTACTATTCTGCACTCCGGAACACTTATTTAGGTGAAATAATGGAATTTGTAACGAAAATAATGTATATTTCTTACATTTACGAGTACTTACTGTTCTTGTTTATTTCCACACACAACATGGCGATAGCTTACCGTTGATCGTTCGTTGTGCCAGTGTTTTGTCGATTTGGAGTGTGCATGCAGTGTTGCAAGCTCCTTTACCAAAAAAATCTACTTTCGGGCCGGATTTCAAAGTATGCTCAAATAAAAAAATACAAAATTTAAAAAAAAACACCTCAGGAACAAACCATTGATGTTAGGTTAGGTAAGGCAAGCATAGTTTAATTTTTTTTAAAAAAAATAAAAACACTTTAGGAATTTTAAATTGACTTTTTTACTTACTTACGGGGACGAGGTATGCCTACTAGGTTAGGTTAGGCCTGTTAGTTTAGGTTCCATTAGCACTCCTTTCGTTCAATTTAGCATATACGGACAACATCGGCTTGTAGCAGCAGCAATATCGCGTATTGTGCTCTTGTGCAGAAAGCAAATGGCGGCAGCAGCAATATCGCGTATTGTGCTCTTGTGCAGAAAGCAAATGGCGGCAGCAGCAATAGCGCGTCGGAAATAGATTTTCGTATAAAACCACATGGATTCGCATTAAAATGGACCAAAACTACATTCCGGAACATCGACAACACTCCAGAAAATGAATTCCGTAAGTACTTTCTCCTGTAAATTTGAAGTAATCTGTCTCAGGTATAGTAAAGTGTTACCTGGTTTTCTACTCGCCAAGTAGGAACCATCGTCAACACTCTATTGTCCATTCGGGCAACGTAAATAGTCTTACATAACAGGCTAGTGCTTTCCAGCGAAAAAAAAACTTCACCATATCTAGTGGACAGATGTAGGTTATTCTGTCGATTTGTGTGGGAGGGTGGGGGTGGGTGGTAGTGTCGTATAATTTCGATAGGAGAAAATCTTATTCGGGAACTACCAGACATAATCAGTCGGACAGGATCTCACGTTTCCTAACGGCGGTTCTGAATGCAGACCTTAGTATACGGCTTCTTTATACAACATTTTTGTCCAACAGCGGTTGAACTGTATCTTCGACAAAACTGTTGTATAAAGAAGCTGAGTAAGCGAGGCGAGTGTATGTGTGAGTGTACATGGTCACCTATTCCCCTTATTGATGAACCGTCCACGTCTCAAGGTTATTATGCAGAAGACAAACCTTCTTCTTCGTGTAATGATGATGCTTTATAAACGTAAGTGACCATAGGCGTAGCTAGAACTTTATATTTGGGTGTGCACAAAGAAAAAATGAGGTCTTGTACCTTTTTAATAGCATATTTTGCAACACAATCACTTGGCTCTTTAACTGCACTGATGTTTGTAAAGGAATATAAATTCACTAAATGACAGTGTTGAAAATTTCTGAATATATGTAGTAGAAAAAAAATCAAATTGCATAGAAATTACACACACACAAAATGTTCGTAAATGTTACAAACAAATACATCAAAATACACGTCATCTATAACAAGAGACGTCTGTCAAAAAGTACAATGTTCTTAAACTCATCAATAACTTCATTTACATCAATAGAATAGACTAAGCTTTTTCCTGTTCCACAAATAGCAAGAGCAGGGCTTCCAATCTATCCTGTTTCTGAGTTGCTCTTAATTTAGTTTTAACTTGGGTAAGCTTGGAGAAAGCTCTCTCACACGTGCAGCTTGTGACAGGTATAGAAGAAAGGCGCTGTAGTACAGAGTAGAATGCAGTAAATATCTTCTTTCTCCAATGACATCACAAAATCGAAAAACTACAGACACTCATTTCATCAGCGATAATGCACACGTTTGTACCAAGTAATGACATTTTCAACTTCTTACAAACTGCCGCTTATTTTCTCTCTTATTGAAATACCTGTCTTTAATTCTCTTTGATAAAGCAGCCCATTAGGGTGTGCCTAGGCAGTAGGCACACCCGGCACACCCCGTAGCTACGCCTATGTTAGTGACACTATTTTGTACTAAATTCACTTGCTTGTTAAGAATCCGTTTCTGGTAGTTTTCCACACTGCTTTAGTCGGCCTCTGTGGCGGAGTGGTTAGCATATCGCGCTATGACGCCAGAGGACCCAGGTTCGAATCTTGACCTGGGTGTTCTTTGTGAGGGCCCTTTCATCAATATCATCACTCATCCTCATCACTGATCCTCATACGAAGTAAAATACACTTAATCGATCAATCCATACTGCTTTACAGCTCTTCTGGTAATTTTTCAGCTGAGATCTAGCGCTTGTTTTTGCTGGCAACTGGCAACTCTGATCAGTTTATTTCAGTGAGACCCTTTGCGAAACTGCCCTTGCACCTTCACAAAAGTCGTAAACAAAGGCGCTCAGACGGTCGTTAAATTCTTTTCTTCTACGCTGCTATTCGGAGCTGCAAGTGCAAGGAGCAATGACGTCAACGCGAGGCTCTCCCAAAGAAACTCGTGGTCTTACGCGGAAGGAACAAAGAGGCGTTGTGACGATGTTTATTTGTCAATCCGCGGGTTCCGGCCTTGGTTGGAAGAAGTTATATCTGGCCCCGTGACGGTTCCATATCTTCCGGTGTTCCTCCGCGCGCATCCCAAGAGCATCTCGCTCGAGTAAAAATATGGAAAACTAGGATCAAATTTCTAAACATGTTACCTCCAACCAGATTTCCTGAGATTGTGTTCAGAAATTCATCGTACATAAGGAACTCTCAACAGTATGCATAGCAGGGTGCGAAATCTTGGGGGAACGGGGGGATTTCTCCCCACCAACAATCTTGGCCTGAAAAATCACCCCCACCAAACATTTCCGGGGGAAGAGTTTTTATTATAACAAGCAAAAGATAAGCAATTACTTTTAATTTCAAATATACTTTACTAAAAATAATATCGAAAACACACACAAATTAGTGTAGTTGTGAATATTGAATGCTTTCTCTCTCTCAAGAGATCATTAACAAATCTACATCAATACGCACAATAAAAGTAAAACAACAATGCAAAACAATAATAACCAATAAATCTAATTGATTTATATTAACATAAAGCACAAACTAAACAAAAACTTACACATAATAAAACCACTTGAACTCTTTCATTTTTTATTAACATCTTTAACCAGTTGGTAAAGAAATTAGCTTCTTTGCAATATCTGATATGTATACAAGTAACAAATTAATTTCCTTTATGTAATTAATAATAATAGTATTAATAATAATAATATATATTTTAATTGAGTAATTTCTTTTTACTTTTATTAACATTACAAATATGTATATCGTATAATATACACATATGTGTGGGGGGTTGAAGATGAAGGACTTTCTCCCCCCAACAGTTTTCAATGATTTCGCACCCTGATGCATGCGTTTATGTGCATCCTACTTCCATGTACACTTTCATACAAGCAATAAAATTCATGAAATTCCCTGTCACTTACATGTAAGCCCAAATAAAGTTTGTGAATAGATAAACAGGGGGAACCGAAATTCAGAGAGAACTGACACCCTGGTTTTTATTTAAAGGTACCAGGGCATAAAGCGCATACCCCTGAATGTATGCGGGAGGAGACGAGCTCGTCGGGGGGTTTCCCCTTTATATTTCATACAAGCACCATACATACAGGATGTTTAAAAAAGAATCATCCCATTCAAAAAGGCTATATTTAGGAAACCAATGAACATAGAATCTTGCAGTAAGTTGTAAAATACTAGGTAAATCAAAAAGTAAAGGCAATTTTCACATAACATCTTTATTTCCACACAAGAAGAACTACACATATCACTTTTCCACATATACCCCCTGCACGGCAAATGCACTTTTGGTATCGTGCCATCAGCTTATGTATCCTGTCCGCAATGAAGTTTTTTTGTTTGCTCACGAAGCCACGTCTGCACCGCCTGCTGGACTTCGTCATCTGACCTGAACCGACGACCACGAACAAACATTTTGGTACACTAATTCACTATTGCATTTGCTGATCCGAAACTTATGTCGAAGAGTTCCGCCACTTGTGCTATTGTGATTTTCCGATCGTCCCTGATAATGGTATCCACCCGTTGGACGTTTTCTTCTGGGCGTGCACTTCGACTTTCGTCCGTTACACTTGTGCGTCCCGCTTTAAAGCGGTCCACCCACTCATACACATTTCGTTGAGTCATGGTGCTTGCTCCATACTGCGCTAACAGCCAACGGTGGATGTCTGCCGGTTTGACTCCCTCCGACCACAGAAAGCGCACTACGGCGCGCTGTTCCTCGATGGTGCATTCGTGGAGTGGTGCATCCATACGTGTGACCTTTTTGCTCCGCGACACTCTACTGAATGGGGCAGTGATGCATACTCCTACTTCCACGTGACTCCCAAGTATACACATGGTGACGTCACTCCCAAGTATACACATGGTGACGTCAGACACACCCAGTCTTCGTTTATTCATGCGAGAACTCAAAATTGCCTTTAGTTTTTTATTTACCCTAATACATGTTAGAACATCAAGTTTTACTTACAGTATTTGATTTGTTGCAGGTAAGTGCTTCACTGTTGCAGCTCACTCTAATGCAGAAGGCCTTAGAAAGAGCGTTTCGCGGGCTAACAGCAGACGTCACTCGCACACTATTGCCGATACTCTCGTGTCGTCTGCTCCTCAGCCGAACAAACAGGCCGAGGTAGCAAGAGGCAGAGGTCATTCACCCTTCCAGAAGGGTGCAGCGAGAGCTAGCTGTGGCAACCGGGCTCGCTCATTCGCGGACCTGATTGGTTCTCGCAGACACACCCCCATATTGTTGTCTGCTGTAAGCCCGCGAAGCCAACTTTCTAAGGCCTTCTGCATTATAATCCGCATCAAGAAGGCCAGCAACAGGAAGCATTCTGCATGCTCTGCTTCAAGAAATGTGAGTCCGTTACAGCTGTGCAGCATGAGTATCGTCGTAAATACGGTGCTGCCACCTACTGCTCACAGTATTCGACGTTGTACATTTGTAATGAACTCACATTTCTTGAAGCAGAGCATGCAGAATGCTTCCTGTTGCTGGGTCGCCTTCTTGATGCGGACTAAAGAGTGAGCTGCACCAGTGAAGCACTTACCTGCAACAAATCAAAACCTACTGTAAGTAAAACTTGATGTTCCAACATGTATTTTACAACTTACTGCAAGATTCTATGTTCATTGGTTTCCTAAATATAGCCTTTTTAAATCGGAATATTATTTTTGAAACACCCTGTATAGTACTTGCACGCATATGCGTACATTACATGCATCCAGTGATTTGTCCACACTAGGGATGGCCACAAAATAAGGATAACGAATATTCGTATGTCAAATTATCCGTAAATCCGGAAAGAACAGATTTGATTAAGGATTTGTAGAAAGTCGATACAGTGAAGTACAAAAATGGTGAATACAAGAATAAGTGGACAGCCCGTAAAACGGACAAACAATATTGCACACCAGTAGCGTATACTGAGTCCAAGATCTGGGCCATCTCACTATGTCACGTGCAGTGGCGTGCCCAGGATTTTTGAAAGGGAGGGGTTATGTAGCCTACACTTTTTCTGGTAGTCAGCCCACATTTCGCCATCTTTTCCTACCTTTGACGTTCCTTTTTTTAGGAATACTGAGCCAAAGGGAGAGTTATAACCCTCACCAACCCCCCTTGGGTACGCCACTGGTCACGTGGTCCTAGGCTATGAATAAAAATAAGTTTACGAACTCCTAAGAAATCAGGTTGCTAACTCATAAGAAATCAGGTTGCCAACTCATAAGAAATCAGGTTGCCAACTCATAGGGAATCAGGTTGCCAACTCATAGGAAATCAGGTTGCCAACTCATAGGAAATCAGGTTGCCAACTCATAGGAAATCAGGTTGCCAACTCATAGGAAATCAGGTTACCAACTCATAGGAAATCAGGTTGCCAACTCATAGGGAATCAGGTTGCCAAGTCATAAGAAATCAGGTTGCCAACTCATAAGAAATCAGGTTGCCAACTCATAGGAAATCAGGTTGCCAACTCATAAGAAATCAGGTTGCCAACTCATAGGAAATCAGGTTGCCAACTCATAGGAAATCAGGTTGGCAACTCATAGGAAATCGGGTTGCCAACTCATAGGGAATCAGGTTGCCAAGTCATAAGAAATCAGGTTGGCAACTCCATAATCACCATCATCATTTCACTGATATGAATAACAATATTTACAATTTCTGATCGATTTTCCTCCTGTATTTTATTCTCTAGACTTCAGGCTTCGCAGATAGCCGAGCTAGCCTAGAATATACGCTCCTGTTGCATACATTTGGATATCCGGACATTTTGGATAATAGTAATACCCGGATAATTGGTAGACTATAAAGCGAATATCGGATGTCCGCATAATCTGGACAATGAGAATATACGGATAATCCTTATCCGGATTTGACCATCTCTAATCCACACACCCCTACTCTCTCTCTCTCTCTCTCTCTCTCTCTCTCTCTCTCTCTCTCTCTCTCTCTCTCTCTCTCTCTCTCTTTTAAATCTCCCAAAATGTACACGACTCCCTCCTCATTCGTTACTAAAAGACCTGGTTTATGCTATTAAATTTCATTTTCGTTCCTATAAAAACATTATCTCCTTTCATATTATTTAGTTTGAAAGGGCATAGGTGTGTTTCACCTAAGTCACAAACTGTTGCATTGTGATAAAAGTTTTGCCGCAAACATGGCGGCTGTGCGCATCCTGACGTCACATGAAACCCACTTATAGACTATATTTCGCGGCGTGATATTCCGTTCTCGACCGATATTATTTTAGCCTTGCTTCGAAGTAAAAAGTAAAGTGTTCCCCTGAAGGCGTATAGGGAGTGTGGAGTTTGGGCCGAAGTGGAGGTGATGTGATCAGCACCACGCCCCTGACCGCGTTTACCCCCCTCCCAGAGTTTCCCCCAGGTACCCACTTTATACGACGCTGGGTGAGCGCCGGAGCAGCTTGAACAGGTTGAAAAAGTCCCGGTTCTCCCGTGCCAGGGATCGAACCTGGGTCTCTCGCACGGTAGTCAGACGCCCTAACGACTCTTTTTTTCTTAAAAGGAAATACCCCCTACACGGAGGTATCCCCCACCATTCACACTTTTTCTCACTTTTACAGTTTTCAATTGTTACAGTTTCTTATCATTTGGACAAACACAAATACCCATGCCTTACCGGGACTCGAACCTGGAACCCCTGGCGTTGTAGCGCGTTGCGCTAACCACTCCGCCACGGAGCTCGACAAACGATTGAGCTACCGCGGCTACTTTTGCTTTGATGTGGGGGACCATATCTCATGGCGTGAAATTCGCCCCCCCCCCCACCCTGTTTTCAAGGAGGGGCCATATTTCACGACGTCGAAGACTCTTGCTTGTCTAGGTAGTAAAGTTTCGTTATCGTCTCGGTCGCATTTTGAACTCGAAATAGATAATATGAACAAAATATGCACTGGGGAACAGTGATTTTGCTGCCTAACAATTGTGACCTATTTCTGGGTATACTTGGATCACTGATTCCAAAATTGCTTTCAGTTTTGACCTATCAGTTCTAGTTTTTTAGATAGAGCTTATTCACATTATAACCAGTCTAACCATACTGGTCCGCATATACAACTATATCACTCGCATACAATTAAATACAAAAACATTTGGATGGATCAAGCACTTTCTTTTTCATGAAGCAATCTATCTAAACACAATTATTTATTTATACATTTCTCGCATTAGGTTCATTATTTTCTTCCATTAGGTCGCTGAATCCTCGTTTCTGTGATTTCCTCCGATGCAATGATCTTGGATATTCTCACTGGATGCTCCAACAGTAGTCCGCCATCATATGTATATCCCATCCACGATACCGTTCTTCCATTGTACTTATTCCCTGGTGAAAACGCTCACCCTGTCCCTCGCTTACATCTCCAAGACAATCTGGAAATCTGTCCAAATGACTGTGCAGGTAGTGTAATTTGATGCTCATGTTACAACCAAGTGCACAAAAAGCAGTAAGCATATTGTCCACTGGTGCATCATAGTTAGGAGCATAGGCGTAGCTAGAACTTTATATTTGGGTGTGCACAAAGAAAAAAATGAGGTCTTGTACCTTTTTAATAGCATATTTTGCAACACAATCACTTGGCTCTTTAACTGCACTGATGTTTCTAAAGGAATATAAATTCACTAAATGACAGTGTTGAAAATTTCTGAATATATGTAGTAGAAAAAATCAAACTGCATAGAAATTACACACACACAAAATGTTCATAAATATTACAAACAAATACATCAAAATACACTTCATCTATAACAAGAGACGTCTGTCGAAAGGTACAATGTTCTTAAACTTATCAATAACTTCATTTACTGCAAAGACTAAGCTCTTTCCTGTTCCACAAATAGCAAGAGCAGGGCTTCCAATCTATCCTGATTCTGTGTTGCTCTTAATTTAGTTTTTACTTGGGTAAGCTTGGAGAAAGCTCTCTCTCACCCGTGCAGCTTGTGACAGGTATAGAAGAAAGGCGCTTCAGTACAGAGTAGAATGCAGTAAATATCTTCTTTCTCCAATGACATAAAAAAATCGG
Source organism: Lepisma saccharinum (assembly GCF_977018435.1). Classification (NCBI taxonomy): domain Eukaryota; kingdom Metazoa; phylum Arthropoda; class Insecta; order Zygentoma; family Lepismatidae; genus Lepisma; species Lepisma saccharinum. The sequence goes on from NC_139257.1 coordinate 34,296,626, forward strand.
CAAACTATAGACACTCGTTTCATCAGCTATAATGCACACGTTTGTACCAAGTAATGGCATTTTCAACTTCTTACAAATTGCCGCTTATTTTCTCTCTTATTGAAATATCTGTATTTAATTCTCTTTGATAAGCAGCCCATTAGGGTGTGCCTAGGCACACCCGACACACCCCGTAGCTACGCCTATGGTTAGGAGCCTTATAGTTTCCAAGGAAATTCTTCACTACCATACAGAACGACGACCACGCAGCTGCCTCAGTATCATTCATTGAGTCTTGAAATTTCTGGTTATTCATGAGTTGGCGGATTTGTGGTCCATCAAGTATACCTGCCTTTATGTTCTCCATACTCAATGCAGGAAATTTTGTACATACGTAGCCAAAACATGCTCCATCTCTATTCACCGCCTTGATGAACTGCTTCATTAACCCAAGTTTGATATGCAGTGGTGGCAATATGATGTTGTTTCTGTCAACCAAAGGTTCTGTGATGATTTTTTTTGTCTCCAACGATCATGCTTTCTCTAAGAGGCCACTGTCTTCTCACCCAGTGTTGATCTTTAGCTCTAGAGTCCCATAGACATATAAAGCATGGGTATTTGGTGTACCCACCTTGTTGACATCCAAGAAAATAACCATCTTGAGATCGACACAGATAACCCATTGGTGATCGCGATATGAGATCTTCTCTAGCACTGTGGCTATTGTAGCTTGATTTTCACGCATAGCAACCGAGTGACTAATTGGGATTGACCTGTATATGTTCCCATTATGCGTTTGGAGCTATCTATAAATAACCGCCATTCACTTGCTGTGTATTTTCTTATACCCAGTTTCAACAGTCCTTCAACATTGGTGCAAAAACAAATTGGTTTTCTGTTGTGAAGAATTGCAGGAAATCTGTTTCTCTGTTGCGATACACTGTGATTTTTGTTCCCGGTAACGGACATTGTTTCTCTGCCAGCCTGGAAGCTAACGATTCAGACGACTACTTTGGTAGACTTAGATCTCTGATGAGGTCGTTCAATTCCGCTTGATTAAAACCGGATGCAAGTGATGAAGGTCCTGCGAAATCACTGTCATTTTGCTCAGCATAGCTTTCAGCTGATCCGTCCTCTTCTTCTGATGACTCTGGAAGACTGGTAAATATTGGAACAGGTATCTCCTCTGAATGCGGAGCGTAGATCGGGATATATCCATCTATTCCGGTTATTGCTATTGATACCCTTTACATTCACTGAACAAAAGTAACAGTCATCACTGTGGTTTATTTGTTCTCGTCATATCATTGGTACCCCAAATTTCAAGCACTTCCGTTTCCCATTTGTCCACTGTCGGAGATGCTTTGTGAACGTTTTACATACAATGTGAGGTGCCCAAGCCTTATCTTGGTCTCCCAAGCCAAATAAGCTCGTTTTACAAAGTCAGTTATGGGTTTTCTTTGCTGAATGAATGTGTACTCCCCACAGATATAACAAAACACATCATGATTATTCACACATTTTCTTCGTGATGAAGCCATGTCAGTGCCTGTAAAGAGGATAAATAAATGTCAGAATAGTTAAAGTGCATATGCAAACAACAACATGAATAGAGCTTGGATAAAATCAATTAGTATTATGCAAACATTCGATTTACAAATGGTGGTGTAAAAACACAGTAGTCATAAGAGCATAATGATATCATCAATATCTCATAAACTAGGGCTGCTAGAACGAAATGGATGGCATTTTCGGAATCAGCAGCGCCAAAATACCCAGGATCAGGTGAAAAATTCTGGACACCACGATTTTTTTTGTTCTCCAGTGTATTTGTTAACCACATAAACTTACACAGCGCAAGTTTCCTTAGTCTCATTTCGACGCTGCGAACATTCGAAAGAATGGATTTTATCCTAAATGTATGCAAGCACGCTGTACAGTTTCAAAGTTGCCACTAAAGGATTAATTTTGATATTACGATATATGTCCTATGTATAAATATCAGCAAGTACGTTGCTGGACAAAAAAAAACCGGACACTTGCATTTTTGGGCAAACGCATAAATTCTGATTCGAAGGCTAACTTAATTACTGGAAATATATTCATTAATAAGTTAAATTAGTACAAAAACGAAAGTTACAGAAAACTACCAAACTGATAGCGTAATTCAGAAGTAATTGCAATTTAGATGTCAAATATAAAGGTGTCCGGTTTTTCACATGTAGTTCACATTCTCACCGCTGGAGAGCGCACCAATGCACTATTTCCATTCTAGAAGTTTTCCAGTGTATTTTTCAGATACGCGCTCAAATCATGTGAATATAAGACGAAGAAAATTGTGAGAGCTAAAATATAAGTGCTCCAAAAGATATGCATTAGTCTATATAAATCTCGAAATTATTATCTTTTAAACTCTTGAAAGATAGCTCTTAAAGTATCAGTATAACACTGGCTTCTGTAAGTAAGAAGTTTATTTGGTAACAGTTTCATAAATCGGAGACACATTCTTCAATTTTACACAAGAAACTACTTACGGAAATGAGTTTTCCCAAGGTTTACAACGTTCGTCGAGGTATTTTCTTTCATCATGGAATATATTTGACCGAGAAATCATGTATTTTTCAAGAGAAAAATCTCACCGACGCAGCTTTCATTTGCTTGCCCTACGACAACCAGATGATGCGTACGTTTGATGACGTAAGCCCCTGTCAGTGTTTCAAACCCCCCCCCTTTTTTACTATGCTTGCCTAACGTAACCAAACCTAACCTAACCTTATCGGAAATGGTTCGTGGGGCTATCGGTAAGCTACCGTGCATAATGGTTTGTGGGGCTATCCGTGAATGGTTCGTGGGGCTATCTGTGAATGGTTTGTGGGCTATCCGTGTATGGTTCGTGGGGCTATCCGTCAGCCACCCGGGCTATACGTCAGCTACCCGGGCTATACGTCAGCTACCCGTGCATAATGTATAATTTCCACCGGTGACGAACACGATAGTAGGTATTTTTCGGTGAAGAAGGTTGAAACACTGCATACCCACAACGTGAGTCAAGATGTGCCCGCCATATTGTGTGTTCCGGAAGCGAAGAAAGAAATAATAAAAAGCACTCAGAATGTGAAAAATTGCATTTGTTTTCGTGTAAAAAGCATAATGGCACCTTGAACTATGTTCCGCAATACACAATTGATAAGTACGAACCATGCGAAACACAAAATATCCGATTTAAATGTATCTCCGATCTATGAAACTGGTACCGTTTGTTTGTCGTATCATATGGAATTACCGACACCATTACAAAACAACGCAACAACAACAAAAATAACAACAATATTGAGGATACAAAGAAGACTGATAATAATTGCCATTAGCAAATTAGTATTCACACCTCTAATAATATATTCTCCAAAATTAAATAAAAAATCATTTGATTGAGGGAGTGTGACTGGTAAGCGGTAAATCATATGTATAGGTATTTAACTAAACATACGAAAGATTATTTCTGTGTGTGATTGGATGAAAACGAAGAAACCCATTGTGTCAAATAATAATCTGGTATATTGGATTCAATATTAAATCATATACATGGATTCATTTATTCATCTTTATATTTATAATTCTCTAACAGATAATAGAATCAATAGCAACAAGTTACCATGAAAACAACAATATAATATGTCCATGGTCGCATAGTTAAACTTTCTAAAATATAACAAATTTGTATTAATATTACCGCTACTAGTCGATTTAATAATTTTTGGTTTTGTTTCGAAAGGGTGTTTTTTTTTTTGCAATCGTATATTTTGAAACATTATCCTATAGTCAATTATATATTTTTTTGGAGTATGCCACTACTAAGTCATCTGGGGGTATGCTACTGTTAATATCAGTACTAGTCTAAATATTACCACTGGCGCACGCAGAGGGGGGGCTGATGGGGCTGCAGCTCCTCCCGAAATTTTAAGAAAAATCATCAAAATTTTTAAATTGAAACCGTAAAGAACACGGAAAAAACAAAATTGTAAATGCAAGCGCCCCTTAAAATGGCCCCAGATTACCATTTTTGTCTTTGAACAACTTTTAAAACAAAGATTAAAAACGGTAATTACGAAATATTTTTTTGTGTAACTCGCCCCCCAGAATGCAGCTATTTAATATCTGACCTTACAATTCCAGCCCTTTTCGTAAAAAAAATCCTGGGTACGCCAGTGAATATTACTATTTTTAAAAGAAAGGGAAGGGCTTCTGTGGATTAGTGCTTACGTCACGGACTTAGCTGGATTTGTGTCTTGTGAAATCTAATGAATACATGATCACTAGACCCCGAATTTCTATGTACTATCAAATTATAAAATATGTACATAAATATGCAACAATAATTGATAAAATGTGTACATAAATATGTATCAAAAGGATATGTAGCTAAATATGTAGTATCAAATATTATGTAATATTAATAACAATCAAGTATTCAAGCAATTTCAAGAATTCTGCTCGATATTTATTTTATTTCAACATATTCAACTTGATTTTAAGGACATAAGTTGTTCAAATTATATAAAATTTGTATCAAATTTATAAACTCAACAAAGCATAGCAACGTGTACATATTTAAGAAACCAATTTTGTCAAATATTAATTACTTTGCACATAGGAAATTATTGTATAATATGTAAATATGTAAGAGAGCTCTTTGTAACTTTCGAAACAAATTGTAAAAAGTATCGTCAAGAGAAAGAACAATGAAATAAAAATACATAGCTACTTTTGTACTCTTTGTACAAGGGAACATATTGTGTAACTCTCTACGTACAGGAAAGTAGCTTTCTTGTCCTCCGATGCCAAGTTTCTAGGTGCTTTGCCTACACCTAAAAGTGAAACGAAAATATGTAAACAAAAGGGGTAGAGGGGAGAAACTCCATATATATGTTGTATTATGTAAAGTAAATTAGCGAATATGTAAAATATGTAATATCCTGGCAAATATGTAAAAATATGTAACAAAACTTATGCAAAATATATATAATTCGTTGGCATTTTCCTGTTCAAGATATGTATCTAGAAAGGAATGGAATATGTAATGAATAGGGATCGGAAGTTGAGGAAATATCCTTTTTTCCCCCTAGAGTCCGAAGACGAGGCCCAACATAATATATGTTCATTTTGGGTCATTATAGGCCAGAAAAAGGTGGGTTTTATTTGTCCTTTTTTGCCTTTTTCGGCGTGTTTTAGCTTATTGGTCCTTTTTTAGCCTTTTTAAAGGTCTTAACGGCTTTTTTTTGCAACTTCACCTTCTTTCGACTACGTTTTTACTGCCCATTCTCAATTCGGATCATCATCAGTTCATCACCTCTAAAACATCCTTTCTGTAGTAAAGAAATAAAGAAATATATTTGAACCATCCCTGAAACGAGAGAAAAACATTTTTGGACGACTGAAGCAGGTACGGTACAAGGTCCTTTAACCGTAACTTGTCTGGAAGGGCGCGCTGTGAGTGGCAACTTTCTCTTGTTTTGAAGCTTTCAGCATGGTGTATACGACCAGACAGCACACGCCTGCAAAGATCTCAAGGTGCCGCGCAGAGGGAGGGGGTGGGGAGGTTAAAACTGAAATTATTAATTAATTTGGATCACATTTATACGTCCTTTTTTCCGTTTTTAGGTCCTTTTTTGATATTTTTGTCTTTTTATAGGCCTTTTTTTGGCAATTTATAGGTCTTCAAGTTCCGAGCCCTATTAATTACATACAAATTCGACCTCTAATGATCACCGTTGCAAGTAATCAAAAAAGTTACACAATTTACTCAAACGATGTGAAATACTTAGCTTTTAGAATCATAACGTAGAAGCCCATACACTTTGACGGTTACGTCAGCATGGTAATTATTAAAGAACCCATGCTTCCCACCCCCTAGCTTGCTATGCAATCTCTCACTCCTTTCCCCCCACGCGCAAGGCCCACGGCGAACGTCATCGGTCACGTGCTCTGACGTCACACAGCCTGCTGAAAACATCACGTATTGGAATTCTTAGGAACATATCCTGCCGCGCAGCAACCCGTCTTACTGCGTCGTACGAACGGTTGCGTCCAACAAGGAGCATCGGGTTAATAATAATTATAGAGGAGGATGACCCGTGACCATGACGTCAACAGATCCTGCCGTATTTCGTCGTAGAAAACACTCAGCTTACTGCGTCGTAAGAATTTCACTTCGTATTCTTATATTACTCCAATACAAGCTCACGCAGCAGGAAAGTGTGGACAAGATATTCGAAAAAGTACGGGAAAAATACAAATAAAGGTATTTGTTTATAATATTTCTTCCGGCTCTTAGTCATAGTTTTTCAGCATACTGACAAAATTAGCACCAATTTATTAAATTAAAAACTAAATATCTTTTAATTACGATAGTATTATATTTATCGTTGCTTTAATGTGTTTATTTCTTACACACAACATCATTGTGTTTATATATTCGAGTATAAGTCGAATTTTATCAACAACATGCAGTCTACGCCTTCTGTAATTGGAGGTTTAATCCTCTGTAGAACTGCAAAGTTTCAAGTCGCTTCGGTCTGAAATCTCCCTTAGAGAAAATAGCCCAGTCCGAGCGGCACGCAAGCTATAAGCGACACGTACAGCTTGTCGTGGCTCTTCGGTTTGAAAGATTGCATTGATTACTGAGAGTTCGTTTCCAAGTGACACGTGTCGTAACGGTGTGAAATCTCTCTTAGAGAAAAAACTCAATATGCTGACCAAGGCAGAAATTTATTTTATTTTAAAACATAAACTAAACGTAACGTTTCAACCTTCTAGCAAGGTCTTCTTCAGACTCTGCACTAAGTACAAATGTAGGAAGGTACAAAACAGGACGATATATATACACAAACATTACTCCCCTCCAGACTATTAGAAAGTTGTTCTGGAACATTCTAGCAGGTGGCTTTCCCTTGCCAACTGTACTTTCACCTGAAAGAGAATGTGGTTGGACTCTTTATCTCACGCTCTTTTTCCTTCATTCTTCTTCCTTCTTCTCTCCTCTTTCTCTCTTGTCCTTTCCACTCTTTCTAACACCTTCTTCCATTCTTTGTTTATCTTCAGTCCCCCATTCCAGTTCATTGTGTCTTCTTCGCCTTTCTTCTCTATTTCCTTGGCCTCTCTTAGAGGTATCAAAAACATTGCTGTCTTTCTTCACACCATCTATTCGTTTAGCAGTTAATCTAAGAGTGCACATCTAGAGTCATAAGAGGTTAAGTAGAATGGAAGACATTAGGAGACAAGAGTAAGGGAGAATTCACACCGTAGCGACAGGGAACACGTGTCGTTTGCGAAAAAGCCAGACGTTTCACTGTAGCGGCATGATAGGCCGCACAAGGTTGCGTTCGATCTGCTGAAATATTCAAGCGACACGTGCTGCCTGTCGTTTCGGTGTGAAATCTCCTTAACATGCATCGTGTCTTCTCGGTCTGTTGTTCGCGCATGCGTGGTTAATATTTTGCTCTAGACTGAAAGTGTTCGTGTCGCTTGTCGCCTCGCACTGAATTCTCAGCATCGCCTGTCGCTTCAGTCTGAAAACTCCCTTAGCCTTGAGCAACTGACGTGCACTTGGTAAAATCCGCAAGCGACACGTGTTGCCTGTCGCTTCGGTGTGAAATCTCCCTAAAATCGCCTATTTTTCATGAAACTTATTTGGGAAGTAAATATTATCGTTGTACTGTTAGCATGTGAATATCTTTTACTCCGCGAGGACCTTTTTCATTAAATTCTTTTTTTGTTCTCACGTGACTATAGAAGAGCAACTTAATCACATTTAAGAATCTAACACGAGTGCTGCTCAGTTAAACGCAGTTTCCCAGCTCGTGTCACGTGGTCCAGGTTCATTGATAACTACAGGGGGATCTCGCGGGAACGTAGCACTACACGCACGCAGCTCCATGACGTCATACGAAAACCCGCGCGCGTCGGCCCTTCCCTTTTTCGATAACCGGTATCGATCTCTCGCTCCACTAATCCACTAAAAAACAAAAAAGAATGACAATGAGAAGAGGGTACGCAAGCAGTTACTCACCATATGACGTCACCGCCCTTCTCGCACGTGGATTGGTCCGTTTGGAGGGTGTGCCGCGGGAGCGTTGTGTCCTTTGTTTGACCTTTCCCAGTTTGGGGAACGATATCGCCGGTTGCGCGCAGGTTGTCGCGTGGGTGCTGCTTTCGACGTCACGGACCGACCCGGTTTCCTGTCAAAAATTTTCGCCCCTGCTCCAAACGGCCCCAATCGTTGTCCAGCCCCCGTGTGTTCCGTGTCAGTGCCTGGAACAGGGACTCTTTGCTCCAACCCGGCCAGCTTCCAGTACTGGAAATAGCAACTTGCTACACAGGTAACTCTATAAACATTTCATTCCTCCAGTGTCAGCCATCGACCCATCTTAAACCGAACAAGTGAACAACGCAATACCTTTCAGTCATGTCATAATACACGCACAACCATTTACTTACGCAGCTGTTTCTTTACATACATTCAAACACAACACGGATATATTGTAGGTGCTCTTTAGGCTGTTTGAAATCCAAAGGAGTTTAGAGAAAAAATGTATTTTTGACTTAAAGACTGGTTAAGTGCCGTTATTGTCGATGAATGTTTACAGAATTTCCACAATTAATTGCTATTTGTCAACAAGTATAAGTTTTACTTTTTGGGCGGATGTGTATTACTTGTATAGCATAAAATTTGCATTGCAATACACGCGTAGGATACACACACATATGACCTAAATATTTAAAGAACATAAACACAAAAACAACACTTGCATTTATTGTAGTTTATCTTCCATTTACATACATTCCCGTTCTTCTGTGAGTGATTTCAGTTCATCTTTCGCTAAATAAGTTTATTATTATCTAATGTATGTTTTCTTTACATACTTACTGTCTCTCCATCACATTTTATGCGTATACTTTCCATTTCAGGTGCGTTTCTTTTCTCTTCTATCAGAATATTCTTTCACTTATATTGCAATCTTCATTTTTTTCCCCATTTCAATGATGCTTACACTTACGCACACACTTTACACTTAAAACACACGCGCGCCCTTGTGTTAATTCACCAACAATACTAGAATCTCATACAATGAAAGTGGGTTGAAAAATTAAAATAAGTTCCTCCAAAATTATTGACTTAGAGCTATTGTTAGCACAATTAATAGGAAAATAAGTGCTTATGTGTGTGACTATGCCTGATGATTGAAAGTTTCTACGTTGAAGATATTAGATCAGAAGAAATTGACTTCCTATGAGTAGTCAAAGTGCACTTACGCTCCCGGTTCTATCTTTTCATACTTATTTACAAACATTCCAACAAGCAAAATAGAGAAAACAACAAAAGAGCACATATTTGCATACTGAGCTGTGTGCTACATGCATCATTTTGAATACACAACGTATACGTTTCCTGTGTGGCATCCTTGAAGTTTTCGCACCCTTCAAAATCAGATAATGTATCCTCAATATGATCTGAATAAGTGTCCTAGTACCGCTCCCGCCACTCGGTGGTCTGTTGTCTACTGTAAGGCCTTGCCAGTTGTCACGTGAGTCCATCCACCCAATACGAGGAACGCTGGAGACAGCACGTGCTTTGCGAGGGGAATTTGAACACTTAGTTATGAAATTCACCAGTGCAACCACCAGGGGCAGATATTTCAAATGGCTAACGAACTAGAATGTGTTATCTAAGGGCTTTGATATTATTTGCTTGCCTTTTCGTGCAACAATACCGTTTGACAACAACAGACGATAAACAACTGAGTAAGGGGAATTTTATCAGCGTAAATCTTCTTACAGCTCCCCCACGCACAATAATCGCATGCACGCAGACCAACAATATTATCTGACAGTGAATCATGTATTCAAATATTTATTCTTTGTCTCAATTAATAAAGAAGAATTGAATGTAGTGTAGTGATTACTCGAAAATCAAAATACTAATGCAATATTTCTCTTTCAATAATGCTGCATTAGTAAATAGGACGTATTTACAGCTTTCATAATGGAAACAGAGGTAAGTTGTAATTTTATACAAGGGTATAGATATCCTCTCCTTATAAACTTTGCATTAAATTAAATACTCTTGTTTAGCCAATAATAGCAGACACTTAAATTACCTGTTATTGGTGGGAATATCTTGATAATAAGCTGGGTACAAACCATTGGTTTGGCATTAGTTGTCAGTGATTGAAATAATGATTTGTGAAAGCACGAAAGAATATTGTGGGTGGGGGTGGTTAAAATCATTTGTGTTATCCTCCCGCTAATTTGCATCCTGTATAAAGGTAAGGCCCGTTTGGCTTTATTTTTTGCCCTTATTTGTTTCTGCTTGTATAGTGTTTTATCCCTTCTGTACTATATTTCACGAGACTTTTTATGTTATATAATTCTCCTCTGTGGTTATCTGCTTTGTCTTTTTACTTCTCACTATAATTTTCTCATTTTGTAATAATTTTCATCACTATTCTTTCCGTTCGTGTTCTTTGCTGTTATACTGTCACACTGACATTTGTTCTTCCTTCTACACATATCCTTACGATTTATTCATTTTGGTTGCCTCATAGATATACTAACTACTAAATCCATGTTCATTGTAAATTTGTTGACGATTTGTTTTATTTCTTCAATTCATTCTCCTTGCTCATTTCCCCTCTTCTATCTTTGCTTAGTGAATATTAAATATATATACGAGTACACAATTGACTGTCGCTCATGTTGAAAATGCAAGTTCTCACAATATTTTTATCTTCCCCAATGCACACAAGAAAGCAACTGAGGACCAAAACAAGCAGGTAAGAAATACCTTATATATCTATATTTATCTGTCAGGACCAATTTAGTACATATTAGAGAGCAACGAATGTTTACAATAATTAATACAAGTAAATATCTAATTTTCATGACTATATGGTGATTTTCACACTATTCACTTCTTAGATAATTGTTTCTGTAACATTCAAACATATCCTTCCTCTTTTTTGTCTCATTCTCTCTGGAGCCTTTAAAAACAAACTTTAACTTTTCTTATCGGTACTAATTAGTTTTAATACCCTTCTTCTCATGTACGTACGAGGAGGTACAAACGTATTTTCCCACAATTAGTTAATGTAATGTAAATACAAAACACACACATTTGTCACAGAAGCTTAAACGTTTTATCTACTTCGTGCTGGAACATGCTAATCAGAACTAAAGTGGGAGCTCAATCGCTGTGAATTGAACCTCGAACCCCCTGATTGTCTTCTAAGGGTACTGAACAAAAACAAATACTCCTGAAATTATACTGTGCACAAAATTCAACTATATAAGGTAGTGAACTTACAATATAAAATGTAACAAAACTGAGTTGTAATACAACAGGCAACCGTTTAAGAGCATCATTGATTGTAATAATGAAAACAAATCTGCTAAAAAACCAATTATATTTTTATAAGCCTTTCTTGTCTGATTTTTGCAATAACTTAATTTGTCGAGTCAAAATTCCTTCCTGAGAATATGCATATTACCAGTGGCGGCTGGTGGTCTTGGTCTATGGGTGTGCACCTCAGCCTCGTGTCAAGAATTGTAGTCACCCCCGCCCAATTATTCCCACCCGTTTCTCCTAATTGTGTTGGCAATTCAAATTATGACGTATGAGACGATAGCAGAGTTATATTTCATGAAAATTTATTAAGTTTATTACAAATTCGAAATACCTAAGTGACTTCTTCAATCAATCACGAGAGAAGATATGTTGTTTGGTCTCTTTGGTGACCTGTAGAAAATTCAGCATTCCACGACTTGGCAAAACGTTGTACCGTTTAATTGCTATAGTTTGTAAGGAATATCGCCAGTATTTTTGTAATTGCCATGTTTTGATTATGTATGTTATCTTCCTTCAATACCAATATGTTCCATCAGAACGTCCAAGTCATAAGAGCCTTTCTGCTTTCTCTGCTCGCCGTTGAAAACAGCGCCACGGAGGTGTGCACTTGCAATTTTGAGAATGCTAAGCTCGAGATTCAGAAATGCTGATGTAGAAAAGTAAATGGAAGGTGATATGGACCGGGAACATTTGCATTTGATGTTTTGAGGAAAAGGCGTTCAGTATTGCATTACACATTTATTTGGGTGTGCACGTGCGAGTGTGCGAATAGGCTGCAGCCGCCACTGCATATTACTACAGTATGGTATTTTTTTTAATATATAGTGGAGGAGGGTTTTAGTAACTACTGTTTAAGAATAGGATCTCATCCAAAGAGAGAGAGAGAAGGAGTGTGTGTGTGACTTCCCCCAAGGGATAAAATTTGCAACCAGAAAAGAGGGGGTGCAGTCTGTATAGAGGAGGAATTTCCCATCATCTCCCTACAAATTTCACCATTATTAATGTAAGTAATGAGCTACACATACATACTTATATCTTTACGCAAATGGTCACTTTAGTATTCACTATAAAACAGCCAGAAGTTGTAAAAACGCGACGTAAAATAACGAAAATAACAACAACAAAATGAATGTGAACAAGCACACGATCCACATTATCAAGAACAGTTCAAACTGGAAAGATTTCGTTCGATTTGAAGAAGTGAACAATTGTGTCAGCAGGTGTGACTTAGGCGTGTGCATTATTTGCATCGGGCATGCGCAGACTACTTCCGAAGCTACATGCCATGCATATCGTGAACTATATTTACCCGCCGTCAGCCAGGTGCACGCCAGGAATTCAATGAGCAACTGCTGAATCTTTTTTGCGTTTCATACATCAAATTCCCCTGCTGGGTGTTAGACATTAAGCAATGGAAATTTATAAAACTTTATTTTACAAAGCAACCACGTTACTTCCACGGAGTTTAGTTACGAAAGTAAGGCTTACATTACTTCAAAATCAACACGAGCTTACGTTGCAGAGTTACTTCTTGCTGTAGAAATATTTACATGTACGTGTACCTAAAGCATGATATATACCTTACACGTGGATGTCGGTAGCTACGATGCCAGGGGTGCCGGGTTCGAATCCTGACATGGGTGTTTCCTTTCATCAATTTCATCATATTAGCCAAAAGTGGCAGAAAAGCGAAAATAAACCAAATATATCAAATCATATCCAACATGGACGTCAGAAAGGGGGGGTAGAACCAACAAGTCCGTCGACTCCAACCCCCCAGGAAATTGGCATCATTCATTTCAAGTTACAGAAAAGAGCAGAAAGCTTAATAATGGAAATAAAGTTCATTTAGTTCACATTCGAACGGAAAAACCAAAGTGAACACAGATAGATAGAAAAAATTCATGGTACATGAACCAGTTTATGTTTTCATAGTCTACCATTTACACCAAATAATAAATGGTTCCACAGTTTTCAAAATTCCAAAAATTAGAGTTTTATGTGTAAGGTTCACAACATGAACCATGTGAGCAAAAATCCTCCCTAAATTTTAAAGCTTTTCCTTTAACGAGCTGTGTAAAAGTTAATAACAAAATAGAGCAACTATGCAATTCAGTACACTAAAACTAAAAGATAATAAAGAAAAGGAGTTGTGCTGGATGTTCACTGATCTGGTGAATCGAGTAGAAAAGTCCCCTAATTTGTAATAAAATTAGTTTATTGTTATTGGTTTATAATAATTATTATTCCAGAATAATCATCATAATAATTATCATTGTTATTATTTTACTAGTCAAGTTTTACTAATGTCCTGATCGCCCAACAAAAAAATCTTTGGACGCCCATGACCTCACACATACACTAATTAGTCGTAGAAAATGTATTATGTCATGGAAAATACTACGTACATTGAAATATTTAAAATCATAAGTAATCTTACTTAAAATCACAGTTGCAATTATTAATACCACACGAAAAGAAAATTAGAGTTAATATGTGTTTGTATTTAAAATTACAAAATGTATTATTTGTACAGCAAATAACAGCGATTTAAACATAAAGTTCTGACAAGGGATCACAATTTCACAGCAAGAATGTTGAAATACCTTCGAAATGGTTCGGTTTCTCACCGCGAGTTCTCAAGACAGAGAGAAAAAAAAAATCAGCATCCACACGAAGACATGGTCGTGTTCGGAAGCAGATCGATATGTTTGAACGGTTATTGATTCTTCCGTCTTCCAATTAAGGCCCCATTCCAAGAATGAGAATGCCCTAGGGTGATTTATTTATCATCTTCATCGGAAAAGGAAAAGACCAATGCTATATACCACGCAGTAAGTAAGACTAATAATTAATCCGTAAATCTTCACGATTTGCTACGGAGCTGTGCAAAATACACGAAGCAACTAAAAGTGGAACACACCTCTTATATGTGGTCTACCATGCAGTTTCTTAACATTCCAACAATTTAACATTACTTTTATGTGCTGCTGTATGTGCTTATGTGTCGAAAAGGTTCACACTAGTGCCTCTCTAAGCTTAATTTTCTATTTTCTATTCTTACGCCACTAAGAACGAACAAGCAATGGAAGAATCCCAGGTAAGCATTAGCACTAAATTTCCTTTAATTATACACAATACATACATATATATGTATATATGTGTGTGTGTATATATGACTAAAATTTTATATTATTACTAAAGCATAATTTTGTTGATTACTGTTGAAACATGCAAAACGTAAAAGCATCTGAATTACAGTTACTCGAAAAAAGTAACTTCCTCGCACACAGTTATAGTGTGAGTGAGTGTGTGTGTGTGGTGAGAAAACAGAAAAGGCATAGTGAGTATGGTAAGGTAACTAACACCTTCATGTTGACATGTGTATTGATTTCATACACAAATATTCTTATACCGAGAACTCTGCTGTGTATTCTCACTTGTGTATCAGATATATACACACTTCTTCAGTTATTACAAGAAGACAGATATGTATGCTCTTTTATATGGTCGTATAATCTTGGTTCTAAAGCGTGATAATTCTAAAACATTGTAAAACCTCGAAATATTCAATAGTTTTCCTTTTGATTAATGTCGTTATGTGTTGGTTGGTGGTTTGCAGAAGTGGTGGTTTTACCATTTCTGTGACTTCTTTTCGGTTTCTGAACATAACTTAATCAGTGTTTAGTTTAATTCTTATAAATATTGCCTGATCTTTAAATCTGTATTGTGTCACGGGCATAATACGCCAAGAAAACCGTCATGGCCTGGAAAAATAAACTTGAAAAACAGTTAACTTGTTAATAAAGTGGATTTCTTAGAAGAAAAAAAAAGGCATCTTAAACCAACATCTAACAAAAATGTTCACAACTTTCAGTAAAGTTTCTTTTTTTCTAATTTTTAGGTGGTTGCGTAAAATTTTAATTAAATCAGAAACAAAGCGCATAAGCTCAAGAGTCGTTTTCCACAATTCTATGTAACAGATTTTTAGTGAATACTTTCATATTATTATATAATCCGTTATCTTTCTTTTTTTGGCTAGCAGCAAAATGGACATGCTCAAGCTCAGCAGGTAACTAAATGTTTATATTTATTACATTACACTCCTCTTTCGTAGAGCACAGAGATATGTAGACACATATTTCTATCGCTACTTCCGTTAGTACAAAATGTAATTTTGCTGATGTTGGATAAAATGGTATTTTCACCTAAGTTTCAGTTTCCTTTTTAACCTCATATTGCAGAAATACAAATAATATGGCGGTGGAAAAGTTACGTACACATATCTTTGTGATCGAATGCATTTCTTCTCCCTCAACACGTGAGTCACTCGTTCATATTACTGTGCCGCATGGTCCTGTACACTTTCGCTACAAATATAGTATTATTATTATTGCGCCTCATTGCCATGAGCGCTTTCGGCATACACTAGTATTATTGCGCCTTATTGTCCGTACACTCGCCGGCCACTCATATTATTGCGCCTCATTGTCATGTACACTTATGCTACACACTCATATCATTGCCATGTACACTTCGCCACACACTCACATTATTTCGCCTCATCTTTTTGTATACTTTCGCCTCATTGTCTTGTACACTTTCGCCACATACTCATAGTATTTCGCCCCAATATCTTGTACACTTTCGCCACACACTCATATTATTTCGCCTCATTGTCTTGTACACTTTCGCCACACACTCATATTATTTCGCCTCATTGTCTTGTACACTTTCGCCACACTCTCATATTATTTCGCCTCAATGTCTTGTACACTTTCGCCACACTCATATTATTTCGCCTCAATGTCTTGTACACTTTCGCCACATACTCATATTATTGTGCCTCATGGTCCTGCGCACTTTCCACATGAACTCATGTTGGCCCCGTCCAGTTCGCTGCACTTTTTGAACTCTTTGCACTCAACAAAGTGTAACACCGTTGATTTGGTGTCATGCGGAGTATTTGGTGTTTGCATCGTTTGCACTACGTTCTGGAGCGGTGTACAGTGTGGTGTATGGTCACGTGGTACATGTAACCAATCAAATGAACGTTTAAAGCAACAGACAGGCATTTGTTGGATCTTCTGAACTGGAACATAGCTTTTCTGACACAATTTCCTAGCCCCAGCCTGACTCTGGTATGTACCTGCATTACCCCTGATGTCAAAAAGTGCAGCGAATTAGACAGGGCTACTATTGCGTCCTCATTGACCTGCCACAAACTCATATTAGTGCGCCTCATTGCCTTCTGAATACTTATTGACATTGATAATGTTGCTCAACCCGTCACATTGAGATAATACAATGCTTATTATTGCATGGATAAGATCTTGTCGCTTAACTTGATGCATGACTAAAAATTGGATTTAGACATGCTTCAAAAAAATCAATATAATGGAGTCATGTTTCTTTCTTCCTACAAGCCTACTAGCTCGGAAGGTGTCACCAAAAAAGAAGAGAAAGGAACCAAACAGGTATGCAGATATATATTGCATGCAATTTTGGTAATTGTAGCGAAAAACAAGTCGAAGATGCATAGCTATGATCCACATAATGATTTATATATAAATATAGTCATGACAAATAGCTTTGGATCATGCCTCGTATATTTCATTAAAATTATTGTTTTGTACATTGAAACCGTTTTTTTGTATGTTACACAAAAGTTAAATAAATTGTATTTGTACGAAAAAAATACATGAATTAACTACTTTCAGCTTCCTCTTTAACGTAACATTTATTGTTAAAATTGCTCTCTGCGTAATCCTTAGTAAAATATATCTAGGTAGTTTCAGACTTTTTTATGCTCAGACTACTTAAATTAGAATTCAGTTAAAAGTAGGACCATAATCACTGAATTGCGCTGTTGTTTTATATATAAATCTAATTACAATAAAAAAGGTAAAGTGCTCCCCTGTGCTTAGCACCACGCCATGAAGGCGTATAGGGAGTGTGATAAGTGGGGGTGATCTGATTAGCACCACGCCCCTGACCGCCTTTACCCCCAGGGTTTCCCCCAGGTACCCATGTTATTCGACGCTGGGTAGGCGCCGGGGCCGCTTCCATCGTTAGAAAAGTTCCCGGATTTGAACCGGCCGGGGATCGAACCCGGGACCTTTAGCATGGTAGTCAGACGCGTTACCGACTGAGCCACAAATGAAAATTTATATTATTTTCCGACATTTGAGGAAAGTTCGTTTCAAGTTCATTTTATGCTGAAGTAGGCTAAGTTAATCGGGACTGGATTTATAGTTCAGTGTAGTATACAAACAGGATTCGAACGTAGAACGTCCTTGTTACAAGGAGAATTGGACCAATTTTCATAAACTTCACTGTACTTCCAGTAACACAATTTGGAGGAATTTAGGTTAACATACAATATTCATGATATCGTTGAGGAGATACGATAAAGTTATGTCACAGTCACGACAGACAGTTATAACATTAGGATGGTGTAAAATCCTATCCTGAAAACGATGGAAATTTTATGTATCCTCTACCTCTCTAGGTTAATTACGGGAATGGCGAATGAAATAAATGAAGAAATAAACTCTTCAAACGCTTGTTTTATCTAGGATTCGAGGCCAGGGCCTCTGTACCGGGTGGCCAGAATTAAAGTTACCCAACTCAGAGCCCTGTGTAGCCTGTTTGAGGCATCGTAGAACTCTGAAATTTGGTGAATCCACTATGCAGACCATGAGGAAGAGGATGGCGATAAGAAAAGTTCAGTTTTCCGCCACCAGGTTGAAATGTGGCGCTGTACTTCCATGATGGGTTGTAATAATGACGTAAACTGCTCCAATTGGTTATGGATTTGCCTTTACCTTGCAATCTTGCAATAAACGAGAGATTATTTTCTCGCAACTTCCAGCCACTAACAAATGTCTTTCTAATTAATAACTCAGCTAAATCACTTAACGTGATTATGTGTACAACCCATCATGGAAGTACAGCGCCACATTTCAACCTGGTGGCGGAAAATTAAACTTTTTATCGACATCCTCTTCCCCATGGTCTCCATAGTGGAGTCACCAAATTTCAGAGTTCTACGATGCCTCAAACAGGCTACAGAGGGCTCTAAGTTGGGTAACTTTAATTCTGGCCACCAGTAAAGCACCTTTTCAAGGTTGCAAATTAAGGAATACACGTAACACAATACGACAAGCCAAAATACAACTGAATTGCACCATATAAGATTTTCTAATAGTCGTGTTAACAAAAATTAATTTGAAATTTTCCCATAGCGTTCGTATTAAATCGTAGCTCAAATAATTCTTTACAATTAAGATATCGTGTTTAATTAATCCATCTTGGTTTTCTTTTTATTTGAAATGCCGCTGATAGGCAGTAGGAGCAGTTCACGCTGCCAAGGTAAATTGACGCGAATTTATGCTACAAGCACTGCTGTGTTTTAGAAAATGAGCACTAGGAACTAAGAAAGATATTTATTTCTATTTTAGAGTAGTCGCGGCTTGTAGAGAACAAAATTTATAAATGTGTCATTAGTCCAGGGATCGGATTTTGATGACCTAAAAAACTTTGAAAAATGACCTTTAAAATTACAACAAAAATCCTGTAAAATGACCTAAATCTTTGAAAAATGACCCAAAAATTCGTACAAAACTCAATCTGCTTATTGAAAATAGTATATATATATATTCCAAGACAAATAATTTAACAATTGCTTCTTCACCTTGGTGTGTTGTACGGACTGTGAATAAAAACTCGACAATGTTGCATTTCGCGATTTTCAGACAGGCTTTGTTGCGTTGGTAGTTAAACACAGAGTAAGTATCGCAAGATAACATTCAGACAAAACAGAAATTGTTGAACTTCATGCAATGACACATTTTTTTTTAAAAAAAAAAAGACCTAAAAATGACGCAAAATTTTAAAAAAATGACCGAAAAATAAAAAATGTTAAAAAACGACCAAAAAATTACATTTCTTCAACCTGAGGAGGGTGTTCAAGATTTCTGTACTAGTTAGCAATGTCTGCGTTGCACCAGTTAAAAGATGAAATGTCATCAAAATCCGGCCCCTGGCTCATTACTAATGCTTCAGTAGCTATCCTATTCCTTTAGAAACTACAGATCTTTCAAATGACTTCGTGTTATGTGTTATTCAGTTAACATTCACCTCGCCAAGTTATTCTTTCACCAGTTTCTAAGATTGTGTAACACAGCCTTTATGTTGCTCGGAAGTTGATGACCTAAAAAGTCTTAAAAAATGACCTATAGCATGACCTTAAAATTATTTAATTAATTAATTATTTAATTTGTTTGTTGGTTTAAACTATCGAATCAAAGGGTAAAAGCAATTGAATTTTTAATGTGGATTTTATTATACTTAACAGTTAGATAAAATACACCGAAAGGTTTTACTTAGGGTTGCCAGACGTCCCGTATATACGGGATTGTCCCCTTTTTTAAAGAAATGAAAGAAATTTTCAAAATCATTTTATACAACAAGAAATTAATACCAATTTATAACTAACCTAATTGGATACCAATTACCATTACAACTCAATCCTCATATTAACATTGACGTAGAACTGCCCATTGTCGATTTTCTATATGACATTTCTATGATGACTGTTCAGTGGACCAAAGAACGAAATCGGCTGGACTTAACGACGGTGGAAAGCATATTGCAAGTTCTAGTGAATGAGAATAAGTCATGTTCTGAATTTTTTAGTAATGCATTGGAAAAAAGGTCCTCTTCAAGGACGCCAAGAGTTCGCTCAAATATTAATATGTTTTGTCAAAATGTAAAAAATTAGGGATTAACAAAGCTTTAAACAGGAATTAGTAATGTTTAAAAATGTTATAATTTTTTAAACTTTATCCATGTCTTTATAATCTGTATGTCCCGTTTTTTTGTTTTTTTTAGAAACCTGGCAACCCTAGTTTTACTCTATAAGTCATTCAACTTCTTTCAGAGTGAGTCTTGCATGATGTCGCTTAGCACTGTACAGTTGTGTTTTAAGTGCATCAGGTGATGAATTTTACTTTAAAACCGCAGATTAAAGCAATAAAATAGTGTCCAGCAAGGGAGCCCCAAAGTAGACTTCACACAAGGTTGCTGGAGGAAAAAATCTACATTTACAACAATTAATTATTTAATCCGCTGTCAAAGATTTCAGTTATAAATAATACTGTGCTTTTGAATTAACCATATTTTCTATTAATGACCTACTGGCTACAAAAGACAGTGTTCGGAAATTTAAATGTAAAAGTAGATGCATTTAAAATTCACGATACAACAGGAAATAAATAAAAAGAAACCTCAAAACTTACAAAAATGCAACTAAAATGACAAAATACTGAAGAAGGCCGAAACTTGAAAAAAAAATGCAACAATTCTTTCTGGTTCTTGAACTACTATCGGGTTTAGCATTATCTTCAAGGTCAACGAAAAAAGATATTTTTTTTCATCAACTTCCGAGCCTTACTTGTAACAATTAAGTGTCTTTTACCTGTTATTTAAGTTTGCTCATAACGATAAAGAAACATTGTTTCATGAAAAAATAATTTCAGTATGTAGTAACATGCAGCATACTCCATTACGATTAATATATCACCAGATTAACAAACGTGTTGTAAAATGCAGTAATGGATAGTGCTTGAGTGAAGTACTTAGCAAATTGGTGCTTCTCTAGGCTATGTTACATGTGGTAAATTTATTGTACAAATTGACCCAGAACTACCAGATTACCAGTTCGGAGCTGCACCATGGTAATATTGGTAATCAGGCCCGTACCTAGGTTTTTTTTTGGGTGGGACCAGATCTGAAAATGTGCATATATCGTATCAATCCATAAGATTTATTTAAAGCCTCTATGATGCTTCATGTTGACCAGGGCATTCACTTGTTTATCTCAGTTGTCTCAGCCTCTGTGGTATGTAAATAATGCACAGTGTTGTGCTATGCAAACCTCCTGAGGTATTCAGGATATAGGAAGTTCCATCTGCCTATGGAGTCAGCGGTTTGCATAGTGGCAGTTAAAATCACGATTCGGCATGGAGGAAGGGCTCCATGGCCTGGGTGATATAGAGGTGAGACGGATTGAAAGGACTGACTTTTGATTTGGATTGAGGAGAGAGAAGAGTTGAGAAAGGAGTTGAGGGAAAGTGAGGCGAGGCCTGGTCAACCTGCAACGAAGCTTAGAGAGGTCTTAGTTTATTTTATTCTTCGAATATATCATCACTCTTCAGATAGACAGGTAATTATCCTAACCCAGCCATGATTCAGGTTCAAAGGTTCATAAAACCCAATGAGTGACCATTGTCTTTTCTAGTTGTTAGTTTTAGTTGCTAGGGGTTTAGTTTTAGTTGTGCCTTTGGCACTGCCAAGCGTTTAACTCGTCATGTTAATGACGAGTGCTCTCATCATCGAGGATGAAGGATGAATAAGTTACATCACCCATTGATTAATTGTGGAAGTAACTGGTTCTGATCCCCATCATTCTGTAGAATGATACGATATATATATATATATATATATATATATATATATATATATATATATATATATATATATATATGATAATTCTGTTTAGAAAATAATATATTTATAAATTAAATGTTACGTATTTGCAATTATTATTACAATAAAGAACATGTCTAAATATGAGTTAACAAAAAATAATAATAAAGATACATTTTCGCATCACGACTGCCGTTCGAAGAAAGACGGGACAGGAATTAAAAATAACGGACTGTCCTGACTAAATCGGTGAATCCGACGTCTGGTAGCCTGGTTATAAAATTAAAATTACCCAATATTGCACATTGCAAACTTCTGTTAGCCTTTCTCTCTACATAACAAGAACAAGAACAAAATTTAAAGTTTTACAAATTTGAAAAAATCCTGAGTTATTTTCGTAGCTTTCTATAGGTTCATATTTAAATAACTCATGGTTCGAGGGCCCCTCCCCCGGGTACGGGCATGTTGGTAATAACTATTGTTGTTATCATTGTTGTCTGGCACACATTATTGACACTGATAATAAATCTTCACCTCTAACGTCAAAGTTTAATCTCAGCATCAATTTGTAATTAACGTCATCGCAACACATGCATCAGAGTACTGCATGGGACCACTTTCGCTCGCTCGTACAGTGGGATCCATGAGTATTACCGTGCTAATTGTCCATCACCATGTTCGTGCACTTTATTTGACCCAATAACAGCTTTAAGAAATAAAAGAAAGCTCAAAACAAGCTGTTGACAACTTCTGCACCAGCATACACAAAATTCCATCGCTTAAAAACACACAGGGTGTAAGAGAAACATTAATGAAAATAGTAATGGGCAATTTGCACGGTAATACTCATGGATTCCACTGTACTCCAGCTTGCTACGCTCGAGCATATACAATGGAATATCATTTTAATGTGACAATAATCGTTGACACATATGTGTAAAATAGCTCATTTATTTCATTTTCACACATCACTGTGTATTGGTGAGATAGATTAAACATAAATGCTAACTGATGACTATGTTCACTTAAGTTTCAATTTTACTGCGTTTTCACCTCACGATTCATATTTGAGGGCCCACTACCCCTCAAATAGCAAAGAAGCTCCGTACGCTATCTAGCGCCATCCGCAAGAACTATTTGGCGCACGAACGAAATCCTCTTTCTCCAGCGCTCTGACATGCATCCATGATTAAACTTTCCTCACG
This sequence comes from Lepisma saccharinum, assembly GCF_977018435.1. Classification (NCBI taxonomy): domain Eukaryota; kingdom Metazoa; phylum Arthropoda; class Insecta; order Zygentoma; family Lepismatidae; genus Lepisma; species Lepisma saccharinum. The sequence continues at coordinate 34,319,702 of NC_139257.1, forward strand.
TATTCATCATTCTGTCGCTTTGTATAACATGCACTTGCACATAAATGAGAATACAATTTAATACTAACATTTATATCCAGTTAATTCTAAATCCCTTCGCCTGTCTTTTCTTCTCCATATCTTAATTTGGATATCTTCTCTATATGCATGCAGCTTCAATCTCCTCAGGATAATAAACCTCCACCAGCTATCGACCCCAACACAAAGGTAAGTACGCTTAGAATAGACATACATTACAAAATTAAGTAGGCCTATATAGGCTGTTCATGAAAGAGTTTGGAAAGAAAATACTGTCTCTAGAAGTAAACAACAAAAGAACACTTGCAAAATATTTTGTACTCCATCATTGGTCAACAGTAAATTGGTAACCATGGAAAAGCAAGCATCTAGAAATTTGATAGCGTACATTGCTAATTGACACATTCTTAAAATGATAAGAACTTCAACACATGTTTCTTTTCTAAACTAATGTTAAATTGTGCAAATTTATTATAGCCATAACACAAAGGCAGCTGTAGAGAAACTAATTATGTTAAGATTCCTACAAGTTTGTAACAAAATAAAAATGTATGCAATCCTAATAACTCCACAGTAGAGCTGTCTTATTTCCAAAACATCCCTGCTTATATGCGCAAGTTTAATGCGAGTCAGGAAGGGGCCAATCCAACTCACCGCTTTCCACTCACCAAACTGGCTACTGCGCATGTTGTGACGCATGGTCATTTCACGTTGAGCTTCCTCAAAGATAATATAGACTCACTGACTAGTTTGCCGAACAGATGTTTTGGAGATGTTTTGGAATTAAGAGAGCATTCAGATTCAGACTTTTTAGGTAATGCTAAATTAATATACTCCAGTTAATGAAAAAAACATGTTTTCTGTAGTATTGTTCAATTAAGAAAAGCAGGATGGAATCTATACATTTTGTTTTAAAATGATTTGAATTGCAAATACTTTCAGAAATATAATATGAATCAAATTTAAACTCTTAGGATTTGACTCTAATATACCTTATTCAATTCTTTTGCACATTACATACATGATTTGTTATGCATATAATTTTTAAAGAAACTGTTTTCTGTACTGCAATTGTTCGATTAAAAATTAACTACAATCCATACATTTGATTTAAACATATGATCACAATTGCGAATACTTTCAGAAATATTATACAAACCACACTTAAACTATGAAGAAATCTCCATGCACATTTCTTAGTCACATTTTTTGCACCTGACGCACACATAATTGTTATTTCAAAGTACGAATATGCATTTAACTTTTAAAAGAAAATATAATTATTTCAGAGCAAATGTACGACCACTGATAAATCTTATGACTGGATTAGTAATTGAAATTTCTTCGTTCAGATTAACAAGGATGACGTTGTGGTAAGTCAATAGTTATTATACTTTGCTTTCTGCAAAATCCACATGAGTATCTTTGTTGCAAAGTAGTGTGACTAGCTTCTGAGAAGGAGGAGTGCATGAGTTGTTTGCTTCTGTGATTAAACATTAATTATTAAACTCTGCTATTTGTAACGCTCTTGACAAACTACCCAAATATAAGTGGAAGCTGTATTGTGCGTGTATATATGAGTGGGTGAACGAAATACCAGATGTTAGAGTTGACGAGCTGTAGCTTTGCGGGTGACCTTGACAACACTTCCGTAGTTGCTACCTACTCCCCGTTTGAGTGGTCGACAGCAAAGCCAGAACGCAAGTAGAATGATGCTCAGTGGCTAAGGCAGCCTATAGCTCCTCCCCTTGCTACTGCGCAGACGCACCTAGCCGGGCTTCACCCGCAAAGATACAACTCGTCAACTCTAGTGTAATGGGAAAAGTAATATCTCGCTCGATCTTTTCGTCTGTGGGAGTCAAAAATTGACAACATTCCGTATTATTGAGTATCAAATAAAACTAGAAATTACTCTATGTGTAACCTTAAGATAGTAAAAACAATATCAGTTATGTCGATTTGACTATTTAGGAAGCTACGAATGCTACAAAGAAAAAGTTTAGTGTAATGAGATCTTTATCAAACAATAATTTATTACGGACCTCCCCGATAGCGTGGTGGTAACGATGTTGCTTTGTAATTAAGGAGTCCAGGTTCGACTACGGTCAAGGCGCAATGAGCTGTGGCTTCAGAAAAATATGTAATTACACAGATCCCGATCCTAGTATCATTAAAACCTTTCAATACAAATATAACATTTTTCGAAAACGACTGCTTGTCCCGAAAAAAAGACCTAGAGCGATATATAAGCATGAATGCTGCATCATTACCAACGACAAGCGGAATCATAGGGAAATATCTTCCTTTCCCAGACTGTTTGGTAGTCTACTCCATCCCTCCGATGACATCGTGAGTCTTTGCCTGTTTCCATGACAACGATCTGTAACTTGGCAACGGCATCTGTCCACGGACATCGTGAGAAGATCTCAAGTTAAAAGGGGTGAAATCGCGAAAACAAGATTCCGCAGAATTAAGGAAAAAACACTGCGAGCAAAGGAACGTCATGTTCTGTGTCATCTACGTGTATATGTGTCTTGTATTATTAATTCATCTAAATAATATAAAGGATAATCATATTGTCATTAAATTGAGAAGTCTGAAATGCTCATTATTTAGGCTGAGCCGATACCACTTTGATACTCGCGCCGATTCCCACCATACCGATATCGATGCTTGAAAATTCTAATACAGTAAAACCTCGCTAATCCGGACTAATGGGGGGGTAAGTTGACCGGTTTAACGAAAGTCCGGATTAACTGAAATAACCTAAAAGAACAGTAGAAGTGCATTAAAACTCCGTTTATAGCAACAAAACACGTTTATTATGGTGTATTGAAAGGGCATAGGCCTAAATACACTATACAGTACAGTACAAAGTCTGCGGGAAACGAAATTTCATCCGTCCTTGACTGCCTTTTCTTTGGGAAGTTCTCTTGTTGACTTCTAGCTACATTTCAAACCTTGCATTCTGCTTTTCTTTTCATGCTTCTTGTCTGTCCTGATTAAGCGAAGTCCGGATTAACGAGGATTTACTGTGATTAAAGTTGTAACTTATCTCTTAGTAAGTTATTGCTTAGGAGTAATACTAACAAATGAAAATTTTATTAAATGGGAAATAAAAAAAACAGACACATCAGGAAATGCGTGTTACTCTTCTCTTCATAAACTGCTATCTTCTCGTATAATATCTAAGAAACTAAAAGTTAAAATATGCAAAACAGTAATTTTGCCTGTAGTATTATATGGATGCGATACTTGGTCTCATTAAAAGATGAACATTAATTACGATGTACTTGAAAATAAAATCCTTAGGAAAATATTTGGACCTAAAAGGGATGAGGAGACAGGTGAGTGGAGAAGGTTACGTAATTTAGAATTGCATAATTTGAATTCATGTCCAGATATTATTAGAATAATTAAATCAAGAAGACTTAGGTGGGCAAGGCATGTCGCACGAATGGGAGAGGAAAGAGGAGTTCACGGGATTCTTGTTGGGAAGCCTGATGGTAAGAGACCAGTAGGAAGGCCAAGACGAAGATGGAGAGATAACGTTGAGATGGACCTAAAGGAAATCGGTAAAGGATGGAAAAGATTGGATTGATCTTGCCCAGGATAGGAACAGATGAAAGGCTTTTGTTGCTGCAGCCATAAACCTTCGGGTTTAAGAAGGATAGAGAGTTAGTTAGTTAGTTAAAGATGTTCAAAATATAGATTAATATTAGCGTGTAAGTATTCCACACTAATTACATGCATCCGATTTTTGCTTTAAAATATTTGAGAATTACATCAGAATATTAAATTACATGTTATATTATCACAAAATTCGGTTTTTTCACAAAAAAACTGATGCAAAATAAAAAATAAACATTAAACTTTGCATAATTTCCAGGATAATACCAAAATACCTGGAAAGTATCGGCAGGTATCGGTAAAAAAATTCCAAGCGATACTTTCTGATACCGATACATTGGTTGTAATTCGTTACATTGTACAAGAATTAAAGTCATCATTGCATTATATGTACTGACATAAGACAAATAATACATACGCAGAAATAATATGTACTGACATAAAAGTGAAACACTTTTAACTTGCCCTTACGACATTGGGAAATTACTCTTGCCCCTCCTGCAGTGACCTAACGATTAAAGTAACGTGCCTGAAGCCAAGAGTCCTGAGTTCAAATCTTCTCTCTTCCCCACCAACTTCAGGAACAAAGATAATGTAAACAAAACCATGTGACTTCTGAGAAATAGTTCCTCTCCCGTGTTAGTTCCGGTTTAATTTGCCCATGAATATATTGGTTGTAGTTGTACAGTCAACAGCAAAGATAATGGTAAGCAAATTGTCCACCGCTATTTTCATCACTTCTTTATTCTACATCCTGTGTTGTTTTAAGGAATGAAACTATGTTGGTTCGAAGCAGGCATTGTTCTCTGCTTATTGACGTCATTATTTCAATTCATTGTCATCACATTGTGTAATACAGACCGAATGAGAATGGTGGTGGACAATTCGCCTACTGTTCCTTTTGCAGTTGGGTGTACAGTTCCAAATATAAGGTTCCACAGCATCAATATAGTAGCTACGTTGAGTGCATGCACCATATTCATGTACGTAAGGATGCCATAGGAATAGCCAATAGTGTATTCGCTTTCATTTACTTTGTTCTCACAGCGCCTCTTATCTATTACATCCTCATCGTGGCGACTAACCTAGATAGAGAACAGTGACGTAAAACAACTGCATTCTTTACAGAGTATACAAAATCAAGGACGTATTTAAGGGGGGTCCAGGGGTCCGGACCCCCCCCCCCCCCCGAAAGACTTAGCAAGTGCATAAATTAAGTAATGAAAATGTTATTGTTTCCTCTGAACTTACTGGAAGGCAAGGATTTTATTGTGATCATACTGCTTTGAAGTACAGTGACAGAAGATTTATGCATAATACTACTTATGATATGCGTAAAATATTGATCAGGAAGCTTACTTTCATCAACTGGATAAAACACCCTCTTTTGTTATTCAATAAATATTCAATTCTTTATCTATTTGACATTAATATCCTTGCCAGGGCACTTGTTTTTATACAAATTCTGGCGATCTTAATTACACGTAAGCTAGATAATGAATACATGCTGTTATATCTCTATTCTTATACCATGTTTTCACGTATGCAATAACAACAATACAATATTAATTAATTTACATGCTTCATTAATACTTTAATTCAATATAATTATAATTTAATTATTTTAGCGGGCCCAGGTTCGGATCCCACGTTAAACTGTAGGTCCAGTCCCGATTAGTCTTACTGTGCATAAAGTGGACTTAAAACACCAACTCAATCAATCAATTACTTTAGTTTAAACATTATTGTTATTTCTGAAACATAAGTTCGGGCCCCATCCGAAATATATATATATATATTTCTAGATACAGGTTTGCCCAAGACCAAAGAAAACCGAAAAGCAAGTTGAATGTTAACTGTGACTGATTTGCGGACGACTGCATGCAATTTCTAAGCCAAACGTGCCGGTTCAAAATTCATGCACTCGTGAATTAACATGATAAGAAGATATTGACGTAAACAACACATCTACACTGGCCTCTAAAGTGTAACGCCTGCATCGCGGTACAAACAAGGTGTGGTCGTGAATTAAAGAGATGGGATTTGATGCCTTAGAGACTGCAGAAAGAAGTTAGAGCGGTAGGGAAGTTCGAGGAGGCAGGTCACAAAAGCTAGAATGCCAAATAGCCGATCGGACCCTGAAGGGGTAAGTTCATAAATTTATTTTACACTTACATCCTATGTATGTTAAATGTGAATTTATATTATGCAGAAATTAGCTTGTTTGTAAGTCACCTTATGCACACAAATCCTAGTTGGGTCTGGTCCTACAGTCATAGGCGCCGACTCCATGGGGCTTGGGGGAGCTCGAGCCACTCCAATGTTATCGATGTGGGGGCAGAGGCCCCCCCCCCCAAATAATTTTGCTTAAGAGAATCTAATGTATTAGTTTGCTTCTCTTGTAAAGTTTACTCTGAATTGTGCCACATGAACTTAACTTTAAATACACATTTGAAATGTTATAGACCATCAACTTTGGGGGCTGAGACCGCTAAACCATCAACTTTGGGGGGCTATGACCAGAGACAGAAAAACACATGACTTGTTACTATATACTAAGTATATAATTATGAGTATTGTTAACATTTTTACTAAAAACAGTTTCAAAATAAGATGTGCATGAACTAGGAGGGTGAATGGGACGTTCGGGCCACAAATGGCTCTCACATGACATTCAGAACGAGATCGTTGATATATTAGGGAGATCTGTTTTGCGCTCCATGGTAGCAGATATTAAAAGTCGGGAATATTTTGCTATTATCGTTGACGAAACTTGTGACATATCCATCCGTGAACAATTGACATTTTGCATTCGAACTGTAAATGAAAATTTTAATATTTTTGAGGAATTCATGGGCTTTTACGAGATTCCGAACACTGAGGCCAAAACTTAAAAAAGGGAGGAAGGGAGTCATTCATTCATTTATTTCAGTAATCAGAGCCCCCCCCAATAATTTTGACAAGTAGGCGCCCCTGCCTACAGTCTAAAGTGATATTGGTGCCTGCAAACGGGTATTGAACACAAAGCCTAACATGCATAACATGAAAACAAAGAAGAGCCAATTAAGGTTAGACAATGTCATGTTCGAATTCAATATCCCCCAAAACATATTATTAAAATGGCTATTACCAGTGTGATATTGGAAAATTTCGGGAGGGGACAGGGCCCGAAAAACCCATGCCTGGCTACGCCACTGAGTAGTAAAGGTAAAGTTTCCCATGCACATTGCACCGTGCCATTGATTGATTGATTCAGTTGGGACTGGACCTACAGTTGTGACAGATTACTTTGGGTCACGTAAAATAACGCACACGTAGGACGAAAGGGTGATTACGAGGAACGGGAATAGTGCGTAGGAAGAGTGTTGGATTACAGTAAGCGTGTTTTGCATAGTGTCGCAATAGAAACTAGGTGGGTAAGAGCTTGAATGCTATTGGTTAACATTGCATGGTGTGATCTTGCTAAGACCAATCACAGCCTTAGAGTTGCAATGGGGTGAATGATGCAAAAAGAACAAGAACCGTGCAATTGGGAACAGAAAAGGCTTAACATCAACTTTCTCGGTGAGCAAGGATTTCCTCGGTTGGCAGTAGTGCCATCGGACGTAGCGTTGAGAGTTCCCCGCGATTGACCAGGGCGTCGAGAAAATACTTCTAAACGCATTAGACGGTAGTTTAAATCGTTAGTAAAGTAAAGCTTGTGAAGAGTTGTTATTGAAACAAATTGTTACTATTATAATCCCACCCACATTCTCTAGCATAAGAAGAAAAGTTGATATTGATTATTGGAAATACCACTGTTTGTAGTGTAATATGTAGTGAATATTGGATTTGAAGCTTAATTTTCAAATACAAGGTAAAAATTAGATATTATTAGTAGTTTATTTCCTTTTGTGTTAATCTTATTTACTGTTCACTAATTAGCTAACTTAAGACTTGCGAGTGATTGGTCGGTCTGGTGCCATAAACCCAGAGCTCGCAAGCCGTATCAGGTTACTACAGTCAAAGTAAGAGTAAAATCAGAAAGTAAGTAAACAACCACAAAATAAAAACGGTTGGACAGTTTAAAGTGGGATCCGAACAGCCATGTACCTCCACCGGCTGTATCGTGCCGTAAAGGCACATTTAGGGGATGTGCGGGGGAAGAGCCTCGATCTCTGGTCACTTCAGAGGTTGATCAGCACCACGCTCCGGCCGCTTTAACCCCGCAGGATTGCCCGCAGGTACCAATTTATTTCAAGCTGGGTTAATCCCAGAGTCGCTTTATGCAGGGACAAGGTCCGACCTTAGATCATCAACCCCGTGAATCGAACCTGAGTCTCCCGCGTGGCAATCAAACGCCTACCGACTAGACAACCGCGGCTCCCCACAGCGTCGTGGCTGTTGTAGTATCGAACCCGGCTCCCCTTCATTACAAGGCGACGACATTGCCACACCACCGGGATCGGATAGACCCCTACATTTCATTATAGGGGTTCCGATTCTCTTTGGACAACAGAAACCTCAACATGACCTCGGATTTGTACGTACATACCTTGAGCAGAAAAATGTCAACGAATTATATAACTGACATGATTTTGCATAAGTTTTATGTTACATATTTTTACATATTTGCCAGTATATTACATATTTTACATATAACAATATATTTGGGTAATTTTTTCTATCCTGGTCCTTTTCCCTATATTTTCGATCTCTGAAACATGATGAAGAAAACAGGGTTCCCGGGTTCGAATGGATGTTTGTGAGTGTCCATTCATCAATTTCATCACATCATCACTCATCCCCATCCTCGCAAATTAGCCAAAAGTGGCACAAAAAGCGAAGTAAAGCAAAGCAAATCAATCAGTCAATGATGAAGAAAATTTGTGATGTCATACTTTCTAATCAATGATATACATAGTGCTTGTGGGCACTAAAATTGACTGCCAAGTCGGAAGATAGGCTGAAGACAAAAAAATATATATAAAAAATACTGGAACTGGTATTTATCGAAAGATGCTGGAGCCCCCCTCCCCCCCCCCCCCCGTCCTTTCTGGTTATATATTTTCGTTCCGCTGTTAGGTTTAGTCAAAGCACCTAGAAACTTGGCATCGGTGGACAAGAAAGCTACTTTCCTGTACGTAGCGAGTTACACAATATGTTCCCTTGTACAAAAAGTACCAAACTAAGCCAAGCGTCAGGTTAACCTTGCAGCAGGTTTTCGCATATGTAGATCCAAACGTGCGCGCAAGAATATAGTTCCACTGAGACGGGTTCTATTCCGACACAACTGCATACTTGCAAGAACACAGTTATTTGATTTGTAAAATACAGACAAAATAATACATCCATTAGCAGGTGTGGACTTGATCGGTTGCAATCACTGTGCAGACGAACTTGGATCCGCAGATTCGCCAACTGGAGTTTGTATTGAGCTCAGGAATCCCTGAAGCCCAAGTGCGAGTCGAGCAAGACTGAATACGTTGCAGAGCGCGTGGAATCCGTGAAACCAGTGTTGCACATCCCACTATTTTAACCCTATGTTTATTGTGATTAATAATCGTGCTATACAGCGGCGAGAATAGCTGAATCAAGCAAGGTTTCCTGTTCAGCGAGTATTGTGGGCTTCATCCGAAGGGAAAAGCTCTTCAAATCAAGCAAGTTGTTTAAAATGCATAATCCTCCTTACGAAAACAAGATCAAAGTAAAACAGGCCGTGAGGTGATTTGCCGTCAATGGGCGCACGAACTGTATCCCGGGTGTTGAATGATTTGCGGTTTGAGTTTAGGAAGAGGAAACGATTGTTTGTGGTTTGACTACAAAAGAATGTCCCCGGTATTAAAAGATATCACCGTGAGAAGAAACATGTTTATTATTTGGACCAGACGTGCTTTAACTCTGGGAGGGGCGTGGGCGTTATATTGATTTTTTTTATTATATATATATATCACCATGCAAAACCACCGCCAGGGCTGAAGAAACCGACGAGAAAGGGAGAGGGGAAGGGGGAGGCTTATTGTTTCACCTACTGACGGCAATGACGTCTTTGTTGAAGGCGCATATATTTACTGTTCCGTGCAAGGAAAGGGATGGATGATTAGCAAGAAATGGACAGACCAAGATTTGAATCCTGGTTTAGTGAAGTGATTCATAAATTGTAACCAGAATAATAGCAGCAGATAATGCACCTGATTGTATATATCCACAATAACAAATCATACTTTTTTTTTGCTGGTATAACTTGAAGTGCGTGTGTCTTACAGTAACAAAGGTTTTCATAAAATTATTTTTTTATAAACCAAAAACAATAATTTGTCATTAAATTCAAGAGGGCCTGTCGTTGTTTACTTATATCTTTGTTTATTTTTATTTTTGCGTGCTCGAAATATACACACATGCTCATGGGCGTCCGGAAGGAGGGGCAAGGGGGCCGTTCCCTCCCTGGAAAATGAAAGTCAACCAAAAATTATGTATTTCACACATATAATTTCATTTTAGCCACAATAATATGTTAATTATTGCATTAACACAATAAATTCAAATTTAAGCAATGTTATTAGGGAACTACACTCTTTAGGGGGAAATGTGACTTGTTTGCTACCCTGGGAAAAATACTCTCATGTTTCGAAGATATTTCGCATTTATATTAAGTAATGACACATTTTTTAAAATAATTTATGCGCCGAAAGTACTTCTAAAATGTTATGTTTCAGGAGACAAAAAGAAACACAAATATATTCCGCTTGACATGCATGCGGGTTTTGATGTGTTGTGCGGTTGGCAATACTGTAGATTTTCTCAGTGTCTGCGATGTAAGCAGCTCGGCGGTTGAGGCAAGACTGGCACGGAAGATTCTGTGCTCAGTTCCCGCGCGGATTGATACATAAAACCTGCTGCAAGGTTAACCTGACGCTTGGCTTAGCTATGTATTTTCATTCGATTGTTCTTTCTGTAGACGCTTCTTTTTAACAATTTGTTTCGAAAGTTACGAAGAGCTCTCTTTGCCTCAATGCAGTGAGGAATTTCTTAAATATGTACACCTTGCTGTGCTCTTTGAGTTTATAAATTTGATACAAATTTTAATTTGAACAACTTATGTCCTTAAAATTATGTTCAAATAAAATATATATCTAGCAGAATTCTTGAAATTGCTTGGATATTCGATTTGTATTAATATTTTCTTTGATACCACATATTTAGCTACATATTCTTTTGATAATTCATATTTAGCTAGATATTATTTTGATAATACATATTTAGCTGCATATTCTTTTGATCATAGGCGCCGACTCCATGGGGCTTGGGGGGGCTCGAGCCCCCTCCCCCAATGTTATCGATGTGGGGGCAGAGCCCCATAAATAATTTTACTTAAGAGAAGCTAGACCATCAACTTTGGGGGGCTGAGAGCGCTAAACCATCAACTTTTGGGGCTATGACCAGAGACAGCAAAATACATGACTTATTACTCGTACTAAGTATATAATTATGAATATTGTTAACATTTTTACTAAAAAGAGTTTCAAAAGATGATGTGCATGAACTAGGAGAGTGGGTGGGACGTTCGGGCTACGAATGGCTCTCACATGACATTCAGAACGAGATCACTGATATATTAGGGAGATCTGTTTTGCGCTCCGTGGTAGCAGATATTAAAAGTCGGGAATATTTTGCTATTATGGTTGACGAAACTTGTGACATGTCCATCCGTGAACAATTGACATTTTGCATTCGAACTGTAAATGAAAATTTTAATTTAATATTTTTGAGGAATTCATGGGCTTTTACGAGATTCCGAACACTGAGGCCAAAACTTTAAAAAGGGAGGGAGTGAGTCATTCATTAATTTGTTTCAGTGATCAGAGCCCCCCCCCCCCCCGCAATAATTTTGACAAGTCGGCGCCCCTGCTTTTGATAATACATATTTAGCTACATATTCTTTTGATAATACATATTTAGCTACATATTATTTTGATAATACATATTTAGCTACATATTATTTTGATAATACATATTATCTTCATATTCTTTTGATAATACATATTTAGGTACATATTCTTTTGATAATTATTTTGATAATACATATTTAGCTACATATTCTTTTGATAATACATATTTAGGTACATAGTTTATCAATTATTGTTCCATTTTTATGTACATATTTTGTACTATGATATTACATAAAAATCCAGAGTCTAGTCATCACGTGATGCTGAATTCAGGACGAGCGCTCAGAGAGATTGGGCAATGAATTTGAGAAGTCCTTGGCATAGTTTCGGCGGCGTAAGGATCGATGGGTCCATTTGGGATCCGAAGGCCACTTCTCGTTAGGGCGGTTACCTTGTAAGAGCTATAGGTAGAACGCGGATGTACAATCAGCAGCAAGAAAAATGAAATATTCGCACTATTTGTGTTGTGTAACTCTAAGTGGATTTAAATAGGAAATTTTGAATGGCAATTTCTACCTCCGCGGTAGAGTTAGGCAACACGCACAACGCCTTGCAGGTAAGCGAGTATTTCAGGATATAAGGGTCTCATTATTATTGCCGGCGAGTGTACGTTTTGTCACCCCACCATCGTATATAAATGGAGGGTTTAACGGGTTAATTTTGCGCTAATTATACAGAGTGTCCGAAAAGTCACGCAACCCGGTGTTTACGACCGTATAACGGAATAGCGAAACGGAATGAGAAGAAACGCCATTGTCTAGATATTATCAATAGTTTCGCGATTACGTCTATTAAACTTCTGATAATATCTAGACAACATTGAAAGAAAACTACACGAAAATTCACGTCAATGCTCTAGAATCAATTCTGAGCGTATGCAATTTTTCATATTTTGAAATATCCAAGAGGATTTTCGAATGGAGACGAAAATATGAAAAAATTAGCCCATTTGCAAAGGTTCAGCCGAGCCTTAACATCAAACAATGGTTATTACTGTTATTATTAACTAATAATATATACGACCCAGTGGCACGCATTTCCTTGTGAAATGTTACTGGGAACCCTCTCGACCATCTTCCCCATGAAAATAAGTAAATAAATAAATAAAACAGTCGTGAAGTTATTGTGGTATCCACTGACTCGTAAATTATAGTAACTGTCTTGATATTCGAAGTTCACCGATCGGGCGTTTCTATTTAGTGCTCATCTCAGTGAATTTCGAGTTCAAATTTTGTCATTGTTGACCTACATTTTGTCTATTCCGTATTTTTAAAAAATAATTGACACTGTGTGTTGAATTTCTGAAATTATATAAAATTTCAGGAGCGCAGAGAAAACATTACGGAGTCCCTACACCTCGGGACCCCACCGCATTGCGGGGGCAGCCGCTACGCCACTGATACGATCATTATATTACCATCGTAATTTGAAAATTTTGGAAAGGGAGCTCGAGCCCTGCGAGTCCGAGCCTGGCTACGCCAGTGAGTCGAAGCCCTTTCAAATTCAAGGATAGACAACTTCTGAAGAGTCTGTGTGGCTGTTGGTTAAATGAAATGTGTGCCAAAGCATTCGACAGAAACTCTCTTAAGGAATTTCCGCGTCGGATTTTGCAAGGTCAGTTTCCGATGAGAACGGACGGTTTTGTTGACACTGTGGAAACGCATTAGCCGAGATCCCCGCCGAGAGATGGCGCTGGCATCGTGCCTGTGCGGTATTGATCACAACGCCATCAGACGGAAGCTGCCACTAGCGACCTCTGGGTGTGTGGTGGCGGCGCTCCTGCTGGCACGAGACTTTTGCGTCGTTCGTGTCAGGCTCTGAGGCTCAGGACGTTCCCCAATAATTATATATGTATCAGTGGCGTGCCCAAGAGCGTGGGGATCATAACCCCCCTTTAGCCAGGCTTGTTAAAGATCCAGGAGTTTTAAATACATTCAATTCCGGTCCAGGAGAGAAAATCAGCAAGCGTAAATAGGGGAAAGTGGGGGAATTGCGACCACCTAAGGAAGATTTTAAAAATCTCAAAAACTGTACGCAGTGAAACAAAAAGAAAATGTGGGCTTGAAAAAGCAATGTTTGTAGTACATCTCTGCGTATTACTTTGCTCCCTGTCGTTAATAGTTATTTCTGTAAACGTCAAAAAGTAACAATGTGCGTGTGAGCGCAATTGCCCTATTAGTAGGGTAATGGCACTCAGTAATCATCCTAACAGAAAATCAATACCATTTTTGTACTATACAGAAACTATATCTTTAAGTACTTATATTTATTAATATGCAGATACAAATTCAATTGAGCACAATTTTGCACAAAAATGCACACATGGGACGCTTATTATGAGAAACGTCTTTGCACCCTTCATGTTCCCATCACAAACAGCGTGAGCGTCATTACCCGATAGGCGCCATAATATGTTATTTGTTTCTCGTCTCATGAAGAACCTCAAATGTTTACTTTATAATAATTAAGAAATAAACAGGAGATACTATTATTATATCTGTAAAATTTTCAAGACTCTAGCTTATACGTTCCGTCTACGTACTTACCTTGCACTTTTTTCCTTCCCAATTTTATAACAAAATATGACGAATTCGTTTTTCGCACCCTGCTTCTTAAAAGTCAACTCCACATGTGCCGCCTTTTGTTTGGTGCCTCGTAGTACTGGGTTCTAGATGTTAGCACGGGTTACTCTTCAATTACACCCTCCGTAACGACTACAGAGGGGTGAGCGCCATTGCCCGCTGAGCGCCATTCCCCCACCTTCCCCTACGTTATGGAGCGTAAAGAACCTTTTTATCTGTAAGGTATTTCAATTCGGTCCAGGATCCTTTTTTCTGAAACAATTTAAATACGGTCCAGGGACCTTTTTTCTGAAACAATTTAAATACGGTCCAGGAACCTTTTTTGCCAGATCAATTTAAATAAGGTCCAGGAATCCGGATCAATTTATATACGGTCCAGGAATCCAAATAAATTTAAATAAGGTCCAGGAAACTTTTTTCCGTATCAATATAAATACGGTCAAAGTTCCGAATAGAAATTAAACAATATGAAACTTGGACCGAATTTAAGTGCTAGAGAAAAGGTTCCGGTCCTGTTGCTAAACCCAATAGAATTTATAGGTTGCTGGACCTTAAATAACCCCAGCCATTTGCAAGGGCAAAATGTCAAAGGCACGAAAATATGGCAAAATGAGGGTTGTCTACTAAAAGAGTATGCGTAACCCTCTTCCCCCTGGACACGCCAATGACATTTATATCAGGGAAGATTAGGAAAATCGGATAATTCGAAATTCGTATATTCAGATAATCCGTGTATGCAGACTTTTCAAGTACAGTAGGCCCTAAGTTATTTTGGTAAGAATGGTTTCTGAAATTAAGGAAATAATTATAGTCAACGCGCTAGCTACGTTAACGACCGGCTGGTTTTGAAGTCCACGGAACGCGCCCACCAGCTGCAACATTCACATCCAACGAACAGTGTTCCACACATCTACTCTACGCCACCTTGTCCCTCCGCGCACAAGCACCTTCCCACGGTCTCCACATATTGAAATTGAAAAGTACGGCAACAGCGTACAATCATAAACAATCCATAAAGTCAGTAAAAATCAAATTACAGTAAAACCTTGTTAATCCGGATCCCGGTAAGCCGGACTTAGCTTAATCCGGACAGGCAAAAGGCACAAAAAAAAGCAGAATGCAAGGATTTAAAGGTAGCTAGAAGTCAACAAGAGAACTTCCAAAAGAAAAGGCAGTCAACCACGGATGAAATTTCGTTTTCCGCAGACTTTGTACTGTACTGTATAGTGTATTTAGGCCTATGCCCTTTAAATACACCATAATAAACGTGTTTTGTTGCTATAAACGGAGTTTCAATGCACTTTCTACTGTTCTCTTATGTTATTTCAGTTAATTCGGACTTTCGTTAAAACGGTCAACTTATCCCCCCATTAGTCCGGATTAACGATGTTTTACTGTAGTTGCTTAATTTAATTGGAAGCACAAGCGTCCTATAAACTCGTAATAAACCGTACACAAACAATTATTTTTATCTAGCGCGGGGCCCCCCGAATCGTGGAGCCTCGGGCGAGAACTCGAGTTGTCCCTCCCTAGGGCTCTGCAACGAAACACTGTCCTAGAGATCACTGGCGGTTTCAGGATTCGTGAACAAGGGGTACGATAAGCAAAACAGCGCTCCCCCTGTACTTATATAGAATGAAAATCGATTACACAGTTTCACCATCTTTTATATACTTGTACAACCTTTACCAATTGACGTGACTAATGTACAATTTACTGCAAAAGCGAAACAAGTGCAAAAGCAAATCTATTTTTGCGTAAGTGCGTAACCTATTTTTGTTCACATTGAATTTCAATAAATTTAAAATTTCCTGCTTTTCCCTTGATCCATTGATAATTTTGTACAATAAAATTTGCTCGTGGATTTCTCTTCTAGTAGAATGTATTATACTAAATTTTTCTAGCAATTTTATATGTAGTATCTATATGACGATTTTTTTTAAGTTTAATAATACAGTATAATTAATTGGGCTCGGAAGTTGAAGACCTATAAATTGCCAAAAAAAACACCTATAAAAAGACCTAAAAATGTCAAAAAAGGACCTAAAAACGGAAAAAAAGACGTATAAATGTGATCCAAATTAATTAATAACTTCAGTTTTAATTACATGTTTAATGTATAAAAAAACACAAAATTCTGGTGGTACGGAACACAGTGCGAAAAAACTGAAAGCTTCAAAACAACAGAAAGTTGCCACTTACATCGCGACCTTCCAGACAAGTTCTGCTTCAGTCGTCCAAAAATGTTTTTCTCTCGTTTCAGGGATGGTTCAAATATATTTCTTTCTTTTTTTTTTATTTCTTTACTACAGAAAGGATGTTTAAGAGGTGATGATTTTAATTGAGAATGGGCAGTAAAAACGTAGTCGAAAGAAGGTGAAGTTGCAAAAAAAAGCCGTTAAGACCTAAAAAGAGGCTAAAAAAGAACCCATAAGCCAAAAAAAGCCGAAAAAGGCAAAAAAGGACAAATAAAACCCACCTTTTTCTGGCCTACAATGACCCAAAATGAGCATATATTATATTTAGCCTCGTCTTCGGACACTAGGAAAAAAAAGGATTTTTTCTCAATTTCAGAGCCCTAATTATTAACGTAAGAACTTTTTGGAATATACAGCATCAATTCTCCTTTTTCTCAGGAACAAATTGAGTTTCTCTTCTGCTTCTCTATGGCACTCACTTTTAAGGTGGCCTGCAAGCTTCTCTATAATTTTCTGCCAATTTCTACACCCACTTACTGTAAAAGCTTCCTGGCTGCCACCCTTCGAAAATACAACATTGGATCCGAAAGCTCTGCATGTATGGCAGAACATGCCATCAGATTGATAACATCAGATTTCAAAACAAAAAGCCAGGAGAGAAGCAAAGACAAAAACAACACTAAACCTGACATAACTAATGTTATCCAAAATTCAAGTGTCAATATCTCTAGTTTCGAAACTCGAATAGCATTTTTTTTTTCACTATGATACTTTTCGGAAAAGTGTACAAAAATGATTCGCTAGAAGTAGGCCGTTTTTCAATGATTTCAATAATTCACCTGATTTAGAATGCTTCAGACTACCTTTCCTATTTTCTACCCCTGACAGTTTTTTCTTTGCTGTACCTACTCATTTTCATTGGATGCGAAAACGGAAAACCAGAAAGAAAAATTCAGAAATATGCAAACTGTTAAGACCGTACTCCGCGTTTGTTACAACCTGTCCCGCTTCCCGCGCTAGTTGCTCCCTGGCTTTTCTCGGTGCTGGGGAAAGTCAAAGCCAGGCAGCCAATTAAAATACGCAACGTCGCAACAGCGTCTACGTAAGCGCCTCTCTTCTGGCTTCCATTCGCTCCTCGCTGCCCAGCAGACGATTTTTTCCTCGTTTCTCATTGGCACCGAAACTGTTGAGCGCTCCCTAGCGCGGGAAGCGGGACAGGTTCTACCAAACGCGGTAATGCATGCGATTCACTCACTACCAGACCACAACTAAGTATCCGAAGGGAAGCAATAATACGAACTATTTAATGAAAAATGTCTATTGTGCTGCTTATTGTTGCGGATTATTAAAATGTTCAAAAACGTCCAGTAGCTATTCCGAACAGTTTCCTGCAGCGTTATGAAGCAGGAACGGAAAACGAAACACCGACAATTTAATTCCTAAAAGTGAGAATGGATCTTACCGTGCGATTGTTGACAGTTTTTATATATATATATATATATAATATTTATTGGCTGTGGACAAAATCCATGCATCAGTTAACAATTTATCTATTGGTATTATGTACATGTATGCACATAATATTTACTCACACTTATTTCTTTCATAATAAATAGTTACCAAATTTCATTACACTTTTACAGAATTATATTAGACTTATTAAGATATTTTGTAAGAATATAGATTACCGAGGATGAAGGAGAAGTCAGTAAACAAGGCAGTGTCAGTGGCGCTTGATGTCCACTCCTGTACAATTCCTGCAAAAATGGTTCTCTGTAAGTTTCATAAAGTTTGCATTGAAATATAATGTGGTTTGGAGTTGCAGTATATTCATTGCACAAACAAACTGGTGAAGTCACTAAATTCTTCTTGTAAGGGTGAGCTGCGGCGATAGTGTGATTTAAGCTGCAGCGCATTATAGTTGTGAGGGAACTCCGGGAGAGTTGAATCTGTTTAAACTATTGTTGACAGTTGATTGAAACAGCAAGCAAAACAAAAACGAAACAAATGGAACGATGTTTTGTCATTTTTCCTCTTACATATCTCCAAAGTGATTTAGTCGGAACTTTGCAACGTGGAAGTTGGATAGCAAGAAATATGCGTAAGAACAACAACAAGTTTACCCCAAAATTGCATTCAGTAAATAAAATCCAAATACGTTCTGCCTTCATGTCGCCCCGGCGTTCGTGAAACAACAGGGATACGGCCGTACCATCGTAACCCGCCCTCCTCTGGAGCCGCCGGTGCTAGAGGTTAAAAAACTAATCCTCCCATAAGCGCCAGTGTCAAAATCAAGCTGAAATCAAGCTGCCAATTCGTTTAGACCACCCTGCAAGAGCACGAAAGGACTACACCACTTACTTTCAACATTTGCCGTCAGAGGGCTCTGCATGTGGAGCCCACACTGCGGATCCGATCCACTGCTGACATCTATAACGAAAATCACTAAAGTTGATGCACGAACGTTGAATGAAACGTTTTGCTATGTAAGTGCACACTTAAGCCGGCTTTAGGCAAAAGCATTTCCTTTAACATTTTTGCTAGCATAATTGCTATGTAAATGCTTCCAAAAATCTTATAGCACTTCACACGAAAGCATTTCATGGAACATTTCGGTTAGCTGTTGAGTTTACATTTTATGATACATACAGCACGATAGGCACATCGAGTTACACCATATATGACGAGTGCACGGTGTTCACAATTGAATAAACTAAAATGTTATTCCATACGTGTACAATAAAGGATGGATCGCATACAAGAATGTAACTCTTAAGAAACAAAGTGACCAAATATTAACCACAACTCAATACATTTTTTTATTTCCAAATATTCAATTATATCAAATCCAACTACAGGTACATAACAAATTAAATTCACAGTACTGTAAAAGAAAAATAGAAAAAATTCTTGATCACAAACATGATTTCTTGACTTTTTCTTGACTTTCTTGACCTACCTGTTGATTTCTTGACTTTTTCTTCACTGGTAGAAACCCTGTAGTAGATAGATGCTTATAATTGTAGTGGAATACTCACACAAATATTAATATATATTTTGAACAACTTTTAACTACAGTAAAACCTCGTTAATCCGGACTCCGATAAGTCGGACTTCGCAAAAGGCAAAAAAAAGAAAAGCAGAATGCAAGGTTTTAAATGTGTTTAGAAGCACTGCATTGTCGTATTGCTTTACCTTTTACTGTACTGTATAGTGTATGTAGACCTATGGCCTTTAAATGCATCATAATAAACGTGTTTTGTTGCTATAAACGGAGATTTAATGCACTTTCTACTGTTCTTTTAGGCAGTTAATCCGGACTTTCGTTAAACCGGTCAACTTACCCCCCCCCCCCCCCAACCATTAGTCCGGATTAACGAGGTTTTACTGTATTAAAATTTAAAAGCATCGGTATCGGATCAGGCCTAAAATTAATACAATTTTGCAATTTTATTACTCCATATACATTGGTATTTGGAGGGTTCAGTACAGTTCATATAAAAAAATATATAATTACAAACTTTCTATAATTTACAATCTAGATATTCACTAACGCTATAATATTCCTTATTAACTAATAGTTTCTTTAATTTATTTTTGAAACTTGTCATACTTTCTGCTTTTATATCATTTGGTAAATGGTTGAATATTTTAATTGCCATCTGTTGGGGTCTTCTTGAACTAATGTTAGCCTGGTGAAGTAAGGCTTTAAGAGCTGTTTATTTCGGGTGTTATATGTGTGTTCTATTGAACTTCGCAGCGCAATATTTTTTCTCGCATATAATGACATTTCATATATGTACAGTGAAGGGAGGGTTAATATTTATACTGTCTTTTAATAATAATAAAGTAAATTTCCTGTTAACCACGAAAAATTTTGGGGGTAGTACGTGGACATTTCGTACCGCATTTCGTGACCATGCGGTTAAGACATCAGGCTCTGGGCTCGGGCTAAGGAACGGGCGCTGGTTCGAGACTCCTGGAACTTTTCTCCTGAGATTTCGGCCTGTGTAAGCAGTGGCGCAGGAACGGGGGGGTACAGGGGTACATTGTACCCCCGCAAATTTTTGAAGGGGGGTACTGTACCCCCTAAATCCGTAAATCGAGTTGTACCCCCTGTACCCCCCTTTGGTAATTTGACAGCAGACGGAAGGTGCTACTGTTAAAATTACCTATTATCAATTCGCCCAATAAAATAATGTATTATTGTTTATAAATTTTAAGCATTATAGTCCTTACCACAGAAATTCAAAACATTTAATTCTAAACTTATTATACTACATTGTGCTTGCTACTAGTTAGTTCATTGACCTAGGTTCTTGGAAACCTCTTTAAGGAGATGAAAATTGTTTAAAATGTGTGTGGAACGATGGAATCAGATTGACTCTCAGACAATTACGCTGCAGACGATAAAGGGGGGTAAAGGGGGCTTTGCGTAAAGGGGGGTACACATTTCTAAAGCAGTGGTCGCGTCGATTCGAAGATAAGATACAAATCTTCATCAGAAGAGTATATGACTGACCCCATTTTCTTTTGAATATTTATAATGGAATTTTCCGAAACGGAACACTTACACGAACGAGACGAGACACGACAGACCAACTTGGGGGGGGGGGGGGGTACAATGTACTCCTCTACCTCACCCATATATTTCATAAATTTGTAAGAGGGTGTTGGGAAAACTATACTTAAACCTATATATTAAGATATATATTTTTTTAAAAAATAGAGTGCCGATTAGCCTATCTGAGAATGAGGTGAAATTGGAATAAGTTTTAATAACTTCAGAGTGGAAATGGAAAGAAAAATAAAAACAAACAAGAACGAGAAGGACCTCGCCATACAGGAGACGAAATGAGGCTCTGACAATTCTCAACTCATCGCATCGCGATATCATTCCTAGGTGAAATGAAATCTTTCCTAGACATTTAAACAGGGTGCAATTTGCGATTTTATCAGAGGGGGGGGGGGAGTATTTTTACCTATGCATTAGGTATACTTATAATTGGACATTAATTGCTTAAAATCTAATTGTGATATTGAAAGCAACACAAACACAACGCTATTTTATGTTAAACTCTAAAGTCAAATTGTAAGAAAATTACATTAGTCAGATGAATGCACGAGATAATTGAGACTCACTGCAGGTTCTATTGGTAGATTTTGGATTGGATTTACAAGGTCTCTGGGAGTAAGATGGGAATATTTGATTGATTGATGTGGTTTATTTTACTTCGCATTTCTGCCACTTTTGGCTAATCGCGAAGATGAGGATGAGTGATGATGATATGATGTGATGGACACTCAAAAATAACACCCATCGGCAGGCCAGGATTCGAACCTGGGACCACTGGCGTCATAGCGCGCTGTGCTAACCCCTCCGCCACGGAGTCCGGCAAGGTGGGATTTTTTAAAATTTTCTTTGTAGATGCGAAAATCTTTAACTGTGACGCGCACATGCTTCTGCTTACATTAAAGTTTACCTTTTCACATAAACGAGAAATTGACATTTCATCCTAAAACACACGCATGTACGTATCTGCATTTAATACCACTACATACGAAAATAAACCTTGGCCGGCTCTTCACATTGTCCACCAAAGATTGAAAAGAAAAAATAAACTTTTGAGCGTATGGCTTTCCTTGCTACATATGAGAGCTGAAGGATTTCGGTTTTGTAAATGTACCGAATGATATTACTTTCAGTACTTGAAGAGCGTCATTAGGTACAGCTAATTATATTACAAATAAATGATTTGTCAAATTTTTCACAAATATTTCAAAGTTAGACTTCTTACGAATTGATTGGAACCATCTGAACTCATTTTTTTCTTTTTTAATACAACACCCTATAGATGTCTGAGAAAATACCAAATACATGGCTTCTAAAAGGCATTGGATGTGGTACACATCTGCCATAAATTGTTTAAAGATATTTTTATTTTATTTTATGGGACTTTTAAAATTATAATGAACGAAACTGAAGTGGAACTCTATATAATGTAGTTTCTATATCCAGTGGGTGGGAGATGATTATTGCTGGTTGGGGTGGCTCAAGATCCCCCTCACTCCTGATTTTCCGTTCCGTGAAATCTAAATAAGCCCAGAATGAGGTCCAGAGCTTAGCCTTATATGTTTCAGAATTGTTATCTGATTTTAAAATCTGTTGTTTGTTTTTTTTTTTAAAAAAAACAACTTAAATTCTGACAAAAACAATGAAAAATATTTATGCATATTTTGCATTATATAACAGGACATTCTTGTGTGCTGTTCTAATAGAGAATATTTCTCATGGCTTCACATTATACCTAGGTCTCAAGGACGTTTTTGTGGGGGTCCAGGGGGTTCGGACCCCTTCCCTCCGAAAGACTTACCAAGTAGTGAAAGTAATTTATCAAGATATAATTGTTTAGCATTTGTTATACTCAATTTCCATCAATGCCAACACCATGCTTGAACAGCGTAACAATTAAAAGTTAGGGTGCGGCAGAAATATCTCCCGGATATCATTTGTGATTTACAAAGCAACAAAGGTTTACTATTTTATTCCACATTTACAAGGAACAAAATGTTCCAATTATTTTTTGTCAAAATTTCCACAAGTCACCATTTTGTGTGACATAGTTGACTTTGTTTTATAATGATATCGTCCAAATACCGATCTGCACAGTGTACGCATTTCTGAAGTCTCGCCCTGAAGTTCTGCATTACCCTACTAGTTATGTCTGGTCGGTATTGCCGCTCTTTCCTGTCCGATACCATCTTTCAGATCATTGGCTGTTCTCGGCCTTCCTTGGTAAACTTTAGCCTTCACGTACTCCCACAGAAAGAAGTCGCAGGGTGCGAGCTCGGGGGAACGAGTTGGCCATGGAAGGTGACTTCGAAGTGAGATCAGACGCCCTGGAAACATTTCACGTAGCACGTTCATCGATACGCGTGCTGTGGCACCATCCTGTTGAAACCACACAGCCAATTTGCCGCGTTCGTTTGATTGCGGCTGCAGGAAGTTGCGTAACATCCATACATAACGGTCAGACGTTACATTAACTGCGTTGCGTGCAGTCTTCCTCAAAAAAGTGGAAAAGTTCATGGAGTTGTCTCGGTACATATGGGAAACAAAATGGTAATCCTTGTTCTTTCCAACTGTGAAATAAAATTTTGCATAACATCGATCGTTGCTTTGTTATTCACGAATGAAATCCGGGAGTTATTTCTGCTGCACCCTGTATACTCGATGGTTTTCTCCGCTGAACTTATTGGAATACAAGGAATTTGGCTCATACGGCTTTGAAGGATTCCAATGATTTATGCACACTACTAATGATAATATCCATAAAATATTAATCAGGAACTTTACAATTCCATAATTGGATCTAACTTCTTTTTTTGTTATTCAATAAATATTCAATTCTTTTACTATCTTTTACCTATTCATGTAATAATAACAATACAATATTAATTAATGTACATATTTAATTAATTAATATATTAATTTAATTAAATATAATTATCCTAATTATTATTATTATTCCTACACTTGATTGTGTATATATATATATGCATATTTTGCATTAAATAACAGGACATTCTTATATATATATATATATATATATATATATATATATATATATGGGAGGATGAATTTTGTACCCCCCCAAATGAAAAACGTTCCTGCGCCACTGTGTGTAAGTGACCGATGGCCACCCACCATTGTGAGGAAATTGGGAATCTACGAATGAGTACCGTAACCCGGCCATAGAAAACCTGCAACAAGGACGGGAGTTCTTTGTGCTGACCACGCGTCACCCCGTAACTGATTGCAGTGGCGACCCGTGGTGATCCAAAGTGGAGGGGCGATAGCTCACAAATTTGCTCTATTGATTTGCTTTATTTTACTTCGCCTTTTGTGCCACATTTGGCTAATTTGCGAAGATGGGGATGAGTGATATGATGAAATTGATGAATGGACACTCACAAAATCCAAGCCCAGGCCGGGATTCGAACACGGAATCCCTGGCGTCGTAGCGCGATGTGCTAACCACTCCGCCACGGGGGCCGGCACAAATTTGCTCTACTAGTAATGCGAGTTTAAATGATGAATTTCGTATAACAGCCAACGTGATAAGGAATTGATACGTTCGTGTTTACCGAATATCATGTTTTACACGTTTTAAATGAATAATTATTTAACGCTAATGCGAAGAAGATGGAAGAAGAAATAGAATTCTAACAGATTTAGTCGTTTTACAGAGGGGAAAATTCAGAAGAAGGGATATTAATTTTTACACAACTTGATAAGCACAATGACGAATATTTACGTGCATTGATCGTGAAAATTAAGTTACAGAGAAAATGTCTCCTGTCCAACATGACCAATTGATATGTGAAATAGGGCACCAAAATAAATATCTCACCGGAAAGGTGATATCTGCGTCACCAGAAGCTCTAAAGTAAAAACTTCAAACTTACCAGAAATCTTCAGACATGCTTGTAACTAAAATTCATCCTTCTGTCCTTCAACGCGAAATTTGCGAGTGAACTCACGACCTCCCTTCTTTGACACTTGTTCTAGATTCAAATTCGGACTAGATTTTTTATGTTTATTTTTTCATCCAGACGGTAGAAAAACTTCTCCACACTGTTCATCGCGACAAATGCACAACTACAGCACTAACCGAAGAGTCGTTTTATTGCTTCGGGGTTGCCAGACAATTTTGACAAATTTTAAGAAATTTGTAATTTACAGGTTCCTGTAGCGGCTCTTGGTGAGTTTAGATGACGAGTTTCTAATTTATTTAACATCCGCCTTGAAAAGAAATTGGAGAACTTTGTCACATTATCAGGAATTTTTTCAAACGTGCTAATCAAAACACGTATTTAAACCTACATGATGTACTCCACATCATTGTAATCCAAATATACTTTTCACTAAACTCAGAAAAAATACAACGCATATGTACGATAATTTTGCGTGTAACAAGAATCTATAGCCGACTTCCGTGGCTAGCATACCGCATTACAAAGCCAGGGCTCCTGGGTTCGAATCCCGGCATGGGTATGTGTGTTCTTTGTGAGTGCTCTTCCATCAATTTCATTACATCATCACTCATCCTCATCGTCGTGATTACCGAAAAGTAGCAGAAAGCGACGGTAAATAACAAAAATCATGCAAGAGTCTGTACTTTTTCAGTTATTTCAGTTAGCGACATTTTCTTTCCTCGTTGGAAATTGCGTTATTTATTGCTCTACTCTTATGTCATAAATGAATAACATTATAGAATACAGAATAATTTTTTTCAACGGTTGGTAATTTTCTTTCTTACGTTAACTTCATTGCATCTGGCAACTCTTCATTGTTTACCGTTCTCCGGAGAGAAGGCCAGTTTCGCCTAGGGGGTGGGTTTCGGACGACAAACCCTCCGTCCTCCCAGCCACAGATCAGGTGCGTGTTATTCCCTCAGTTCCCTCGCCTCTTACCCCTCGCGACCGCGCCTGAGAATGCTCTACGTCTCGTAAAGTGGGAGGACGGCGCCCCGCCACATTTCTCTCGAAGTTCCGTATTCCACCGCACGGTGGCGTGCAAACTTTGCAATTGTCGCGGAAGAATGAATATAGAACCGACTAACCAACGATCTATAAGCAATGGAATATTTGCAATTCAGACAATGTAAAAGCTAACATATAAATGTTAATGTAATGTTTGTTCACTTGCGGTTGCACACGGCAGTGCGGCGTCCGTATCGTCCTTATGACCGGCCGCCCCTGACTGATTGAATGATCGCCCACCTCTGTTGAGGCATGTGGAAGCGACGCTGGCAGTCTGGTTATGTTATGACGTGAACATTTTGCAGGGAGCAGTGCCTCCCTGGTAGTGCAAATATAGTTATTAAAGTGTAACTTGTAGTAACAAGCATACCACGCTGGCAACACTGCAGATATGTGTTCGCGGGCAAAATAATAAAAAAGTAGAAAACGGCATGCAATTGCATTAACGAAGATAAGCCTGCCGTAAATGTTACCAAGATGCAATAAAAAGTAATGCGATGATGACATTGATAATATTCCTTTACATTTACACGTACGTTTTATGGCAATTGTCTGCGCAAGTGAGAACAATTGATTAGCTATCTGGTAATGGGGAAGGACGTGCGTAAGTTGCTGGCAGATTGTTATAAAAGATCCTAGTTTGTGCAAGCATCGTTCAGTGGCTAATGCTATTGTGCTGCCCCCTGTCGCTACGGAAAAGACTGTTAAAGATGCCTTCTTCCCTTTGGACGTGGAAATCGTTTCGGAACAAATTTGCAGACTTAACAGGTCTAAAGGTAAATGGCAATCTATTCTCTGTGTTTTGTGTGAAAGGTCGGATTTAGAAGTGAAATAACATTTACGTGTGTGAGTGTGTGTGTGTGTGTTTGTAACAACACAATACATCCTCAAATATCAAAAGATTAATTGGCGTTCGTCCCTCTTGGCGTCTAAAATTAAGTGATCGCCCTCGAGACGTATAAAACTAACCATAAATCGTCAATTTGCACATTAAGAGTAACTAGCGATCACGTCACTTGACATCTAAAATTATACGATCGCCCATTTTGGCGCCTAAAATTACGTGATCGCGCCTCGAGACATAAAACTAACTATAAATCGTCAATTAGCACATTAAGAGTAACTGGCGATCACGCCACTTGACATCTAAAATTATACGATCGCCCACCTTGGCGTCTAAAATTACGAGATCGCCCCTAGAGATATAAAACTAACCATAAATCGTCAATTAGCACATTAAGGAGTAACTGGCGATCATGCCTTTTGACATCTAAAATTATGCGATCGCCCATCTTGGCGTCTAAAATTACGAGATCGCCCCTCGAGACGTATAAAACTAACCATAAATCGTCAATTAGCACATTAAGAGTAACTGGCGATCACGCCACTTGACATCTAAAATTATACGATCGCCCACCTTGGCGTCTAAAATTACGAGATCGCCCCTAGAGATATAAAACTAACCATAAATCGTCAATTAGCACATTAAGGAGTAACTGGCGATCATGCCTTTTGACATCTAAAATTACGCGATCGCCCTTATTGGCGTCTCAAATTACGAGATCGCCCCTCGAGACGTATAAAACTAACAATAAATCTTCAATTAGCACATTAGGAGTAACTGGCGCTCACGCTATTTGACATCTAAAATTATACGATCGCCCATCTTGGCGCTAAAATTACGTGATCGCCCCTCGAGACATAAAACTAACCATAAATCGTCAATTAGCACATTAAGAGTAACTGGCGATCATGCGTTTTGACATCTAAAATTATGCGATCGCCCATCTTGGCGTCTAGAATTACGAGATCGCCCCTCGAGACGTATAAAACTAACCATAAATCGTCAATTAGCACATTAAGAGTAACTGGCGATCACGCCACTTGACATCTAAAATTATACGATCGCCCACCTTGGCGTCTAAAATTACGTGATCGCCCCTAGAGATATAAAACTAACCATAAATCGTCAATTAGCACATTAAGAGTAACTGGCGATCATGCCTTTTGACATCTAAAATTACGCGATCGCCCTTATTGGCGTCTCAAATTACGTGAAAGCCCCTCGAGACGTATAAAACTAACAATAAATCGTCAATTAGCACATTAAGAGTAACTGGCGATCATGCGTTTTGACATCTAAAATTATGCGATCGCCCATCTTGGCGTCTAGAATTACGAGATCGCCCCTCGAGACGTATAAAACTAACAATAAATCGTCAATTAGCACATTAAGAGTAACTGGCGTTCATGCCATTTGACATTTAAAATTATGCGAACGCCCATCTTGGCGTCTAAAATTAAGCGATTGTCCCTCTCCCGCCAGATACTGTTCCTTTAAACTGCCATGATGACAGTGAGTGTTTAAACAAGAATCGTAGAGCTTTGAAAATGATCAATTTCACTGCAACGTTATCAGGTAAAGATCTTGTTTAGTAAATAAATTACAGATACTCTTCATGTGTGTGGGTGTGTCGTGTGTGTGCCCTAGGTACCGTCCATGTTGGCATAACTCTGTAGTCTTGCCGCCAAAACAGCAGAAGGCGTAAGTGCATCGGCAACAGCGCCCACGTCATCCACGTGACTTCTTGGCGGGAAGCCAGAAGAGTCTTGTCCACATATATATCATTCATTTTCAAAGGTTTTATTCGTCCTTGTGCACACCGTAGAAAATTATACATCATACCGAAGTCAGTTTATGTGTCTCTCAGTAGGTTTCTGAACTCCAAGCGGGATACAATTAATTCTGAAGCCGAAGTTTCTTCGTAGATAAATCGGCAACAATGCGAACAAGGCGCCAATGCCAGAAAGGCGGGTCAGATGAAAAAGCCTCATAAGTAGTGACGTCAAAATTGCTCCGGCCAATCAGAGGATGTTCTTCCGTGATGTTGGAGATAAATAGCAATCTTCGAAGTATTTTGTATATCGGCGATACATGTGGCATCCGTTAAATGAATGGATTTTGAGCGTAGTGGCGGTCGCTCCTAAGAGTTTATTCTACCTTACAGTTTCCTTGTAAACAGTGTTGCCATAACGGAATATTAAAAAATCATTTTCATTTAAAATGATAGTAAAATCACAAATGGCCCTATCTGGGATCGAAAATGCCAAGATGATAACAGTAACTTTCCATTCTTTCCTGTTTGAGATCATTCACGCATTAGAATACGTCACCATTGCGGTTATCAAAGCAGCGTACCAAGATACCTTTCAATGGCGGATATCAAGGCCAATGTCAAGGGTAATTTAGCGTCTTTAGAAACCAAAAATTGTCAACTGAGCGTAATAGAGTTGTCTTTTAATGGTCTATGCACGTTAAAATAGCCCTTAAAAGTAACACTGGAATCTAACCACAGATAATAACTCATAAACTCCTGAAATCGGAAAATCAGTACTATTAAGAAAGGGCCCTCAGGAAGCGAAAATTACAATCATAAACCACGAAAGTACTCGAATGTGTGAACGTACGTGGAAATGTCACGCCCCATTAATATCAACCGTATAGTATTTATTGTTTGACGTCACTCTCCACGTGTAGAAGGGGCGTTGCCACTGTATGGGAGTGGTAGCATTGGCGTAGCCGGACATGAGCTCACCGGGCCCAGCCCCCTCCACAAATTTGGTTACATTAACTGCTCTAGTATAATATTTTTTTAGAGAAAACAAAAATAACAATGTTTTATATGGATTTCGAGGGTACTAAATGGCATTCACCGTTGGTTCTTGCTTTCATATTATGCAAGTAGAGATAACTGAAGCCACTCTTAAATTCAGGGTGTCTCAAAAGTAATAGCGCAAACTGACACAGGTGAAAGTACACGATAATAGAAGCAAAAAAGTCTCAGTAAACATGGGTCTGCAAACGAGCCGTTTTCGAGATAATCGCGGATGTGTGGTTACAAGCCGCCACTGACTTCATTGTCTGTAAACGTCGTCCTAGTTGGTAAAATGCTTTCGAACACCCCCGGTTCATTTCGGAATTGGTCATAAGCATGTACAATTATCTGTACTGATTGTATCCATCCTGTTTGATTACAACGCCACCTCTCGGAAATGTTCTGTTTTGTAAACAAAGAGCAAACCTCGGAAGTAAAGCACTCGGTGTTTACAAAATGCAATCAGTGACGGCTTCTAACCACACATTCGCACACATTACCATTTTACCAACTAGGACGACGTTTACAAACAATGAGGTCAGTGGCGGCTTGTAACCACACATTCGCAATTTTCTCGAAAACTGCTCGTTTGCGGACCCATGTTTACTTAGGCTTTTTTGCTTCTATTATCGTGTACTTTCACCTGTGTCAGTTTGTGCTATTACTTATGAGACACCCTGTATATGAATAAAGGATAAATGATGATACGATGAAATAGATGAATGGACAATCACAAACATATATAGACAGCACACCAGCACATGTCACTTAGAACAGTGGTTCCCAAACTTTTTCGTTTCAAGGCGCCCTTAGTGTTCAGAATGTAGGCCTATCTAATACTTACGCTGAGTTAGTGTGGTTAGGTTGCTTGCCTTAACTTAAAAAAAAATAAACATATATTTTAAATTCAGAAACATTTTATGTGTAAAAAGTACCAAATAAACACATATTTGGAACAACCATATCATTGATTGAATTTCAGTGAAAATAACAAGTGGCGCTTGGACACCCCCTAAATACAAGGTAACCAAAAAAGTTCTTGCCGTTCTAGAATAGTGATAAACAAAGAGCAATACAGTAGACGGTACGTACCTATCGGTTTCGAAGTAATCTCCATCAGCATCCAACACCTCTTGCCAACGTTCCTGCAGCTGCACAATACCCTGGTGATAAAACTCGGCGGGCTTGGATGCAAAGAAGTCCGTGAGTGCGTTCCTCAGGTCTCCCTCATTTGCAAAGGATCTCCCACGGAGGTGGTGTCGAGGGAATGAGACAGGTGATAATCTGTTGGTGCAAGGTCCGGTGAATATGGTGGATGGCACAGTGTCTCCCAGCCAAGTTGCTGAAGGATCTCTCCTTCTTCCGCAATGCACGATGCACCCTTTGCAACTGCTGAGAGTAGAGGTCAGGAGTGATGGTCTGACCAGGTGGAAGAAGCTCGTAATGCACCACTTGCCGACAATTCCACCATACAGAGAGCATAACCTTTCGTGGGTGCAGAGGTGGTCTTGAGGTGTGAGGAACAGGGTCACGTGGCGACAACCAATGTCTGGTACGCTTGGGAGTGTCATAGAGGACCCATTTTTCGTCACTAGTGAGCAAGCTATCAAATATGAGTGTGTTCAGGTGCCGAGTGAGCAAGGACAAACAGGCTGTCACTCGTTGTTTCTTGTTGGCTGCCGACAATGTGTGGGGTACCCACTTGCTTAACTTGTATGACTTCCCTATCCCATGCAGGTGCAGTCTGACTGTTTCAGCGGAAGCATGGAACCTTCCTGCAAGTTCATCACACGTTAGACCACTGTCCTCCTCGATGGCTGCTTTCAGGGCCTCGTCATCTAACACATGTGGTCGTCCACTGCGAGGTTCATCCGAAAGTCTCACATCTCCCGAACGGAATTTCTGGAACCAATGCCTTTTTTGGTTACCTTGTATGTACATGCTTGATTGCAGTTGGCAACATGAAGTCTCAATGTCCAAGTCCAACACAACGTCCACACGCACACTCACACAGCGATTTAAATACCAGGTGATTCAGAAATAATTGAGGGGTTACAAAAATGTATTGCAAGTGAACTATTGAACTTACATTAATGAAACCCAGCGCAGAAAGATAGAGGAACGCAAATAGTTTGTACGTCTATGTTTTGTTAAGCTGAGGGTTCACATTTCTGCCGCTAGGCGACGGTAGTGATTGACGCCACAACAGTTTT
Source organism: Lepisma saccharinum (assembly GCF_977018435.1). Lineage (NCBI taxonomy): Eukaryota > Metazoa > Arthropoda > Insecta > Zygentoma > Lepismatidae > Lepisma > Lepisma saccharinum. The sequence goes on from NC_139257.1 coordinate 34,351,473, forward strand.
AAGCAATGCGATTGGCTGACGTGACGTGATTTCATTAGCATGAGGTTAGATTAGATAGAAGAAGAAGAAGAAGTATTGTGGTACTATGCCCTGTATCAGCTAACTGTAGACCAGGTGAACGAGAACAAGTCTCTGCGCAAGAAGTCACGCGAGACGGCTCCACCAATGGACAGTGAGAGAAACGAGATTGTGTAATGGGCGACGGGAGTTACCCGATTTCCTCCTTCGCTATGCAGCGTTGCAAACTTTTGAAAAGGATAATACCGAACGCACATGACAAACGGACCGTATTTTTGTCTCCAGGTCCGTACGATTGGTTCAAGAATTTCTTAGGGAAATATTAGGGATAAAACTAAAGGAGCAAATTTTGACAAGCCGTGCATTTAGCGTACGGACTAAGGTCTGGACCGTACGTCCGTACATGTACGGTCAGGACCGTACGGTTGGCAACCAGTGGCGGTCCCTCCATGGAACAGAGGGAACAGGCTGTTCCCTCCTACTTACTGCGCTTTTGGGCTATTTAAATTATTTATATTAACATAATAGAACACTTCTTTCTCCCGAAATCAACGTTTCCAAAAGTAACACTGAACAAAATCTTTCACCGTGGCTGGACGTTTGTTGACGTCACCTACCCCCAACGCATCATGGTTCTCACCCCATGCTCTACCATGGTCTCTTAGTATCATGCCCTCTACTGTCTGAAGCCGAGTATTTCCGACCACGCGCGAAAGTAAACGATCCCCACGGCACCACGGAAGCTGAACGCTCTAGCTGTTCCCTCAGATAGATATTGCGGATTCAATTTTCTTCCAGTTTTTGCTATGTGCTGAAGTTTAATCGCGTCATAAGTGATACTTTGGAGTGTAGAAAGTCCATAACTTCCTAATCTCGTTGAGAACTTGCGTCTGACATTCATAACGAACTGAAAAAATCTTCTACAGTCTAAGCGTCTGCTAAATGCCTTGGCTAAACGCTGCGAAACAGCTTCCGAGGGAACAGCTCACATCCACCTGTTCCACCAACCCCAAGACCAAAGTTCCAAGGCAAGCAGCTGCAGGACAAGAAAGCGAATGTTGCGAGTGTTGTATGATCGACCGGCTGAGTACGAAAGCCTGTAGTTCATTGAACTTTGCAGAAAATACAACAAACCAACACACATCCTAAGTGAATTAAAAACTAAAACGAAATCATACACAAGGCATTTTCAAACGAGTTACTATAACTCTGTAAAATGATTAACTGGATATTCTTCCAGTGGCAAATTATATTGTTGTCCTTGTTTAATCCTGAGAAGGGAGTCTGGAACAGGTCGGGTTTTGTCACATTAACAACTTCTACATGCTTCTACTAACAGGGTGGCTACTCACCGGGAATTTCTTGAATTCCGGGAATTATGCGTGAATTATTGGCTCCGGGAATTATGCGTGAATTCTGCTTGAAATTTTCTCCGTAGACATGAAAAATTGCAACTTTTTAAAATCCCAATTCCATTGAATTTATACATATTTATTAATGACCTGAAACAAGTTTTTCACAGTTTAGATTTTATTTTTATCAAGGAAGAAAAAGAAAGCTGCGTGGAAAATGAAACAGAATTCTCCCAATCCGTTTACTTTGTTAGTGTTCTTTGCGGAACAATCCATCTGATGGACGGAAGATTATTACAAAATAATATATCTTGAAGTTGATTAGGTAAATTTAAAATTCTTATAGAATTAACAATTTTTCGTAGATTACTATTTCCCGTAACATTTGTGTAGATGTATTTATAGTCCCGAGTAGCAGTGGCGTGCCCAGTATTTTTGTAAGGGAGGGATTACCTATACTTTTTCTTGGTAGTCGGCCCTCATTTTGTTCTTTTGTCGTATTTTCCTACCATTGACGTTCTTTTTTAGGAATATTGGGCCAAAGGGGGGGGGGATAACCCCCTACCAAAACCCCCCCCCGGCACGCTACTGCCGAGTAGCTATGTGAAATGACAAATGTAAACTCCGCGCCTTAAATTATATATATATGTACCGTCCAAGTGAATTAGAATTATTGGATCCATTGGAATCGCACAAACCATATAGGCCTATTGTTAATATAAGAATTTGTTTGTGTGTATGTGTGTGGGTGGTGAGAGACGGTAAAACCTTAGTTTGAAATAGAGAAAACATCTGCTTGAATTTTTGTAAAGTTCGCCTTGAAAACCGGGAATTATACTTGAATTTTACTATGGTCCTACAGTAGCCACCCTGACTAATCTAGCGAACGTCATGAAAAAACTCAACCATCTGCGTGCCATTATTGCATTGAGGAAGTTTGAATTACAAGAATACTCAACTCTATGAAAAAACGTCAACTTAATCTACGAATAAAGAGATGAAACAGGTCACGACAAAATATTATTTTCTTTCTCTGATGACTCATAAATTTATATTATCAATTTTTTCTTTGTTGCGCATCAACAATTTTATTTTTAATGTTTTCTTTATATTATATCACATTTGCTTTAAAATTATTATTGTCATATAATTTTAACGTGCCTCATGTTTGTCACTTCTGACATTTCAATAAGGGTTGAATTTTACTTGATCTATTGTATTATATTAAGACACCCATGCGAGGGGGAGCAAGTGCAGGTGACCTGTTCCCCTGCCTGATTTATCACCGCACGCTACTGTTGGCAACACTGCGCTTTCACCACTCGATTTTCCTCCTCTGCCGATATGCGCGGCCCTGCTCTACAGTTAAATGGGACAGGGTATATAAATTTTCGTAACCCCTTAATTATTTCTGAAACACCGGGTTATGTGAGAAGTTTGTTTGCCGGTAAACGCGGTAATTCGCCTCTGTCGCGAATTCCTCGTTCAATCTTGGGTGACTGCTGACTGGCACCGTCTAGCAGCATCAGCTGTTCGTCGCTATAAATAAACCAACTGAGTCTGATGCACGAAAATAAACAAACAAAAGCGCATCGAACAGAGAACTTAGACGCGATTTTTTTTTCCAGTCAACTTGTGAATGCGGTTTCATTTCTTGCTCTCTGATTGGCTGTTGGAAAGTTAAGGTGCTGTGATTGTGAGAATATCTTATTTCCTATTTTTCAGCGCAAATTTGCTTGCTTTCTAACCTAACGTACAGCGCAAAGAAGATATTCTCACAATCACAGCACCGTAACTTTCCAACAGCCAATCAGAGAGCAAGAAATGAAACCGTATTCACAAGTTGACTGGAACAACAAATGCGCAACCTGGACTTGCATAAAAGTCAAGAAAACTTCCACGATCAAGCAACATGTTGACGGAATTTTAAAAGGGATACATTTGGCCCCGTACCAGAAGCGAGTGGCTATGATAAGGTCGAATGGGACGGCTGCCTTTCCTCTCGCTTTCTCGGAACCACGTTGCAACATGTAAACATTTGGGTGACACGCCTCTGCACATGCAGGAAACCCTCGTGGCCCTGACTTTAGCTTCCAAAGGTCCTTGGGTCCTTTCGTCCAATCAGTGATTCAACATAGAGGGAATTTATTTCAATATCGTTGGAATGTGCTGCTACTAAAAGAAACCTTGACTGTAAAAGAGAGTACGAATTTCTCTCCATGTTGCAGGTGGAAGTGGTTGTTTAAGGTGATTATTAAGCTAGACACAAAGTTTGAAAAATATGATCAATAATTATTTGCAAAATCCCATGTGTTTCTTATGGGGAATCAACTTCAAGTTACGGCTAATCAAATGAGAGTTTCGACTTTTCCTACGACTAAGACATTGTTCAACGTGTCCTTTTCCCTTCCATGTACGTCATTGGATGTTTGACATTCCCGAGAGAACGAAAAACGAATAAAATAATGCTCCCATAAGCGTAATGCATTTCTCCTTGCCTCCTACGGCCATTCTGACAGTGTTGCAAAACCTGATGCGCATAAAAGAGCTAAATTTTACCTTAATGGGGCTAAAGTTGACTTTCAAGGAGCTACATTTAGGAAGGCTGGATAAAGTGCCTCCCAGGGTAATTTTAGTTCTCAAGGGGGTGGGGGGGCGTTGCTATTGCCGGTAACTTTAAAAGTGGTGACAATTTATTTTTAGTTTTCACATTCTAAATACGGCAACATCATCCATCTCAATAATCTATTGACGGTCGTATGAAATCGAAAATAAAGGATTCCCGGATAACAATATTGTCATCTTCACCTCAGTCACGGGGCTATATAAAAGTAGCTAGGGAGATAAGAGGGGTGGGGCGAGGCAGTCAATATAACAGTATCACGTCACGTGCAAATCATGGCAAAAGTAGGTCTATGTGGGCCGAAGCCAGTGGGGCAGGGGGCGGATGGCACAGTTTACAGCCAAACAAGTGCACAAAAGAGCCTGATCTAGCACCAAATGTGCTAAGTTGGCAACAGTGCTCCCAATCTGTCTCAGAGAGAAGGACCTCGGGCAAATTGTCACTCTTCACCTTAAGGAAAATGGTGACGCCAGGAATTTTGTTAGTGTGGGTGAAATATATATGTATGTGTGTGTGTGGTGTATATATATATATATATATATATATATATATATATATATATATATATATATATATATATATATATATATATATATATATATATATATATATATATATATATATGTACAGGGTGTTTCAAAAATACTCTTACAAACTTTGAGGGCTGGTTCCTCAAATCAAAACAACTCAGAAACTCATAATAAATGTTCAAAAATTGCCTCCTCTTGCTTCAACACACGCATACACGTGTCGGATCATTGACCGGCGCACTCTTTCTCATACTCCCACACGGTATCAAACGGTTTCGCAGGCTTCTATGACACGTTGATGAAGTGTCTCTGCATTGGGAATGTCAACTGTATAAACCAATTGTTTTAGGTGACCCCACAGATAGAAATCCAAAGGATTAAGTTCCGGGAAACGTGCAGGCCATGGAACTGGTCCTTCCCTACCTATCCATCTGTCATGGTAGATATCAGCCAGTGCATCTCGAACAATGCGACTGGTGCTGGAGCCCCATCATGCATAAACCACATGCTTCTTCTTATTTGCAAGGGCAACTGGTGGATTGTACCTTGAAATGCGTTGAACGTAAACTTTCATTAATAACTGAGAAACTAAGGATTTTCGGACATATGTTTATATGAACTTTTTTTTCTTGTTTTGGTTTGAGGAACCAGCCCTCAAAGTTTGTAAAAGTATTTTTGAAACACCCTATATATATGCTTTTCTCCCGCTCTTCCCCATCTTTTTTGATTTGATTTGATTTTTTGTGTTTTAAGTCCACTTTATTCACTGTAAGGCTAATCGGGACTGGACCTACTGTGTGGATCCAAACCACTATGTGCCTCCACCGGGTATCGAACCCTGGACCCCTTGATTTCAAGGCGACGACGCTACCACTGCGTCATCGGGGAGGCCCTCCCCATCTTTGTTTTTATAGAAGCGCCCATGAGGTCTTCGATCCAGGGTCACCATATTCTCTCCTCTTCACAAACCTATCATGCACAAGTAGCCAGTGGCGAATTCTCCATGTTACTGCGCTTATCCCCGGTAAACCAACTTTTTCTTATATTTTTATACATATAGCTTTCATATATGGGTAATTGCTCATTATATTTATGCAAACTATTAAAACAACAGAATGATCCCTCCCCTTTTGTGTATGTTCGTCTTCTCCAGCTAGTTTCGTTTGCCGCGGTCGGACAGTAATGGGATCGCTTTGATTTTCCATACCTGGAGTCTCCCCAGTGAGGGAAGGAGGGGCATCGTCACGAGAACCGTGCGGAGGTGTCTGGCCCAGAAACACTTCCTGTGTCCTTGCCTTGCCGCAAGACACGCAAGGTTCAGTCGCCCGGTCTCCCGACCCACCCAACCATACTAGCAGTGGCAGGATGTGCGGGAAGGTAACAACAGCCGCCGCTGGAAATCCGTTCACAAAACTGACATCTTGAAGGCTGTTCCTGTTACACTACAGGAAATACATGGATGATAAGTGATAACACAGGACCGCTAATAAGAAAGATAATCTATGTCAACTGATCTGGGCCTATAATATGACAACCGTGTATGTCATTTGCATATTCATTAGTTGTGTCTTTATTGTAACTTTCATATTTCAATAACATTTGTGGAGTATCAGCATTTAGAGCTTGGAAGCGAGTCACAACTCCCGAAACCTCCAATCAGCAAGCAAGCTGCTGACGTCATCTCAACGCAGCTATGTTGCGCACGGTCTACGCTGTTTATAGGCTCGCTAGCTAGGTAGAATGAGATTAATTTCAGTAATATCTCTGGTTGTTCTGCAGTTGCAGCTTGAGAGCGAGTCACTACTCTTGAGGCCTCCAATGAACAACTGAGCAGGTGACGACATCTCAGCCTGCCACCTGTCACTAATCCTCCTGCTCACGATATATGCTGTTGGTAGACTCGCTAGCTAGGCTCGGGCAGTCAGCTGCTGTATGATGCGAAAATAATTTATAATAACTACAAAAGCTGGAACTGCATTCGTACAGGCTAACGAGGCTCTGGTGCCTGCATCCACAGCCAGTATGATCCGTTGTGGGAATGCGCCAACTTGCCAATCTGTGTGTCACTCCTTTAAAGCCGGAGCTAGTGATGGAATCATAGTGTGGCAGGGAGCGGGGCTGGTGCCCCAGTTCACAGCCAAGCATAAAAGAACCAGATCTAGCTCCAAAAGAGCTATGTTGGCAACAGTGCTCCCAGCCGCCGCTGAGGGGAGAACCTCGCGGAAACCCTTCCTCATGGCCTTAAACCTGAGAATAAAACAAACTTTCACAGAACTATATATTCTTCGGATTACATAGTAGAGTGTTTTTAAGTTGCGCTTTAAGTCTACTTTATGCACAGACAGGCTAATCGGGACTAGGCCTACAGTTTAAAGTGGAATAGGACCCGGTATCGAACCCATAACCTCATGATTACAAGGCGGCGACAATTTCAATACGCCATCGGTAACCGTCGATAGTAGAACGTGGAAGTTGTACCCTGGTTTCTTCATTTTACACTCGGTTATTCTGGCACAAAACCTAATCAGCAAAGTTTGAAATCTTCTAAATATATAAAAATAGATGTATATGTGTGTGTTTGTTCCGGCATAACTCTCGAATGCCGGGAGCGATTTCAACCGAACTTGGTACACGTATCACTTACAATCTGGAAATGAATACTGTGGGGGTAAGACACCCCTGGCACCCCTAGGGGTGGGGTGGGAAAGGGGTGGCATGTAAAAATAATCGAAAATGACCGATATTAGTGTGGAATCCATAGTTTTCGGGGCCGCTGAGATGAATAGTGACACTCCCAATGCCATTCAACTCCTAGTTCATTTTACACTATTGTTAGAATTCATTATATTCCTGTCTAATGGAAGATTGGAATAAATACATTCCCGGGCAAGGAAGATAAAATGACTGGTCCGTTCGCGACACCAATGTCCTCGAATTGTACTCTGGAACCTCAAAATGCTCTTAAGAGCGGATGATCCGGTGTGAGGTCAGAGCGTTAGTATTTATCAGAAGTTCTTTCTTCCTCAAACACACTTCACAAGGGGTAAGCAGAACTTCCGCCGGAAACAGCCGAGATATATAAATGGCCGCCTCTGTTGGAGGAAGCTGGGGTCGTGAGAGGGACAGATAAAAACTATGCCAGATTTTTCTTCCAGCTGCGGAGGGAAAAGTTGGTGAAGAAACACGACTTCCACTGACACTTGGGCGACCATCGCCCGCAGTCGTTATCACACACTCAGATAACTAAATGCATCATATCGATTGATGCACCAGAATGCATCGATTGATGCACTAAGGTGTGTTTTATTGCTTCTTCAAAGAATCAGATTCACATTTGATGCATTTGGGTGCATTTTTGTATGTCGTGAAAGAAACACCAAAGTGCGTCATTTGATTCAAGTGAGGTATTACAGTCGAGATGCACTTCAATGCATCAGTTGATGCGTTTTGATGCACCAGAATGCATGTTTTTCATGATGCACTTAACCGTTTCGTCCGAGCTACATAAACTCTGTAGCTCAGACCAAACGTTTAAGTGCATCATCCAAAAAGATGCAGGAAAGTGCATCAAGGAACATCAACTGGAAATGATACATTGAAATGCATCTCGACTGAAAGGAATCCTCACTTGAATCAAATTATGCACTTTGGTGTTTCTTCCACGACATACAAAAATACACCCAAATGAATCAAATGTGAATCTGATTCTTTGAAGAAGCCATGACACACACTTTAGTTCATCAATCTATGCATTCTGGTGCATCGATCGATATGATGCATTTAGTTTTCTGTGTGCAGTGTGCTACAACGCCACGGGTACCGGAATCGAATCCCGCATGGGTGTTCTTTTCCCATCATACGTATCATCACTCATCATTTTTGCGATTAGTGTCAGAATAGCGAAGTAAAATAAACCAAATCAATAAAATGAAGAGAAGATTGATTGACTTGGTGTTTTAAGTCCACTTTATGCACAGTAAGACTAATCGGTACTGTACCTACAGTTTAAAGTGGGATCCGAACCACTGTGTGCCTCCACCGGGTATCGAACCCGGGGCTTCTTGATTACAAGGCCATGACGCTACCACTACTCCATCGGGGAGGCCTAAATGAAGAGAGGAGAATGCAGGATAGTAATATAAAACGAAGAACATTGAATATATCACAATAGCGTGCTGTTTATGCCCCGTCACCGGGAAAATCAATGTCTTCAGCTGAAGACGAGAGAAGAGCTCTCTAGGAACGTCGTGTTAGAATAAATAAAACTAAAAAAGAACTAGAAAATGGATAATGTCAACGTGCTTAGTCAGAATTGATTTTCAGGAGAGACCGAAACATTGATTAAAAAAAATATGATGAAAAATGACAAAAGGAAAATTACACAGAATAGCATTTTACAATACTACATTTACCAGAATGTTATCAAAAACTTTAAACTCGCATAGCAGAAAATTTATTTACAGAAAACCTGCAAAATATTGCTGAAATTTGCGAGAAACACTAATTATCACGTAAATTACAATGTAGTTAGTAATGTAGAGATCTATTTTATGCAAAAAATTTAAATCTTTATAGAATATGCTGAGAATCAGTAAACCGATAAACGAAGAGATTGGATGACGGATTTTTTTAGAAGAAATGAAGAAATTAAAACTTGACGAATGAAGGAATATGCGGAGAGGCCTTGAAACAGATAACGGATAAAACTGTTCGAAAAATGCACACATTTTGAAATTTCGGATAATCCGAATATCAAGATAATTCGTATATTTGAAATTATAGAAAGAAAATTATTCAGATAAAAATTTATCGGGATTTGTCCATCCCTATAATATGGACCCTTTTCCCTCCTATTTCATCACTCCGCTATTCATTCTCATCGTCCCAATTAAACCAAGAGGCAGAAAAGCGACTAAAAATAACGAGTCCGTGTCGCTTGCGCCGAGGCTTCTTATCGGTTCATTTCCGCCGCGACATATGTCAAGACCTTCCTTGGTGGGTTTTCCCACAATCCGGAGTGTCATTACCGCCGCGCGCACCTGTGTTTATGACGTTGCACAGGAAGGTGATTGGTAAATTAATGTAAGATGAAAGTATATATGAGGGATCTAGATTGGGAAATTAGTATTTATGTAAAACTGAGACTTGTAAGAGACGACAAGATGGCTGAGAATATGAAAATATCAATACATCGAAATGGACAAATGTGTTGAGTGTGTTCTTTCAAAGTACAGAAGCTCAGACGATCTTCGAGGATGCCTTCGAGCATTTGCATACCTACAAGAATTCAAATAACGTTTATACTGTTCTTGTGCAAGTGTATCGAAATATTGTGTTTATATATACGTAGCTATTACTTATATAATGTTTGCCAAAAATAACATAAGAAGTGTACATTTACGTAGAACTTGTAGGCTGATGCTGATTTATGTATTTTGTGTTGTGGAATAAAATTGATACAAGTAATCCTGTGTAACGTCTTTTCAAATAAGTAAAGAAAAGTCATATTTGACTCTGTGGATAGGTTTAACATTTCAGTGTAAACACAGCTGTGCAACGTCATAAACATCCGTTTGATTTTATGTTTTAAGTCCACTTTACGCACTATGCACCATGTTTCCATAAACACAAGTGCGCGCGGCGGTGATGACACTCTGGATTGTGGGAAAACCAGCCAAGGAAGGTCTTGACATATGTCACGGCGGAAATGAACCGATAAGAACCCTCGGCGCAAACGACACGACACCAAAATTAACTAGGGGTGTGCCGGATCCCGAAAAGTCGGGACCGGGATCGGGGAAAAAATTTCCCGGACAGATCCGGACTTCGGGAAATGGCTTCCTGACTTTTCGGGATCCCAAGTAGTTGGGAAATACCGATTGGTTATTTTAAAAAGTGGTTAATTCTCTACGTTTTCTACATTGCAAGTGTCTGGAACTTATCCGAAATTGTTAGTTTTTATTCCAGAAATACGAAAACAATCACTTCAGGTGAAAATGACGTGAAGAATTCGAGATTTCCAGAGCTTCAGGAAATTTCAAACAAAAGATTTAAAAAATCTCCCGTACCGATCCCGTCCCGACCAAAAAAATTCTGTCCCGTACACCTCTAAAATAACCAAAAGATATAGAAAAGGAAAAGATCGCCCCAAGATTCCTTATTCGGTAAGGACTCCCCCCACGTTGAGTTAAATCTGTCTGCAGCTGTACAGTTACCCGGGGACACACCCTCCTAACAATGGAGGTGTGACCGGTTTCAGCATTCGGTTGGAGAACCCGTCCCTCGAATAAAGAACTACAAACGACCTTTCTTTACAAGGACGATCACTTCAAGGTGGTTTTGCGGAACATTGTACCTTTGGAGGGTAGAGTAGGAGACACGCAAGGTGCAGAGAATTCTTTACTGTAGTTCCAATATTGTAAAATCCTTCCACTTTCAATCACATCATTGGAAACCTTTTAACTTCGTGATCTTCACATTTAACTCAATCACGAGAAGACGGAACTATTCTTGGTAATTCATATGTAAAGATACAACAAAATAATTGAAATATTGATTCTGTAAAACAGGTAAGTTTTTCTTAGCCCTGCCTCGGCTAGTCAGCATACAAACGAGGATCAATGTAGCCCACAAACTGGGAGAACTGTAGGACCACAGCCATTCAGTGACTGACACGGCACTGAAGGAGACTTAACATAAATATTGTACTTGGTTATTACAAGTTACAAAAGGGATGGCAAAATCCGTTTTCAAAAAAAAAAAAAAAAAAAAAAAAAAAAAAAAAAAAAAAAACGGAATCAGGAAGAAATCCGGATATCGGAGAAATTTCGTATTTCAGAGGAATCCGAATGCCGGAGGAATTTCGTATTTCGGAGGGAATCCGGATATTGGAGGAGTTTCATATTTCGGAGGGAATCCGGATATTGGAGGAGTTTCATATTTCGGAGGGAATCCGGATATCGGATGAACTTAGTACTTTCGAGGGAATCCGGATATCGGACGAATTTCGTATTTCGGAGGGAATCCGGATGTCGGAGGAATTTCGGATATCGAAAAGAATCCGGATATCGGAGGAATTTCGGATATGGAAAGGATTCCGGATATCGGAGGAATTTCGTATTTCGGAGGGAATCCTGATGTCGCAGGAATTTCGGATATCGAAAAGAATCCGGATATCGGATATCGGAGGAATTTCGGATATGGAAGGATTCCGGATATCGGAGGAATTTCGTATTTCGGAGGGAATCCGGATGTCGCAGGAATTTCGGATATCGAAAAGAATCCGGATATCGGAGAAATTTCGGCTATGGAAAGGATTCCGGATATCGGACGAATTTCGTATTTCGGAGGGAATGCGGATGTCAGAGGAATTTTGGATATCGTAGGGAATCCGGATACAGGAGGAGTTTCCGATGTCGAAGTGAATCCGCTTTCCAGATGAATCCGGATTTCGGGGGCAATCAGGATATTGGATAAATTTCGGATTTCGGAGGGAACAAATAAATGTACATTCGAACTATACGCGCTGAAAGAGCTCCAGTTCTTCTGTGCGTGGAAAGTTGGGAGTCAACACCATTTCAATAACAGGAAGAGAGCAGGGTGGAGGAAGGAAAGGTATTCAATCAACCGGATATTGATGCGTAAGAGAAAAAGACAATGACGCATTGCGTTACTATGATTCGCTTGTGAAAATTATACCATGGCCAATCTAGTCTAGCGTGTATGCATATGCGTGGAGAGTTAATTAAACAGTGCAAATGAAACGCTCTCCAACAAGAAATCTATTTCCAGCTGCCCTATTTTGCATACAATTTCCGTTCATTGAAAGCATAACGGTAAACAGCACACTGAATTGTGATAGAAACGTGGAGCGCTCTTTACGCATCTTTTCTTTGCCTACAATGTCGTCTCCACTGGCAATAGTTTTGATGACAATTTTGTTAAGTTAACATTGCTTTTCTGCCAGTTGTGGCTAATAGCGAAGATGAGGATGAGTGATGATATGGTGAAATGTTTAAATTGACACTCACAAAGGACACTAATGCCCATGCCAGAACCCATGCATGGCGTCATAGGGCGGAGGCCATTGAGAGGACATATGGACGACACAACCAGGGTGCGAAATTCTGGCTTCAAAAATCCCCGCCACCAAAAGCTTCCGGGGGGAAGAGTGTTTTTATAAAAGCAAAAGGCGACCAATTATGTTTTACTTCAAATATACTTTACGAAGGATAGTATCGAGAACACACACAAAGTAATGTGTTTGTGAGTGTTGTATTCTTTCTCTCTCTCTCATTCAAAAGACCATTTACAGATCTTACACCAATAACAAATGTTATATTGATATAATATATTCATAATAAAGATAAAATATCAATGCAAGACAAAAATGACTATGAAATCTAATCTATATATACTAATAGAAACAAAAACTCAGTCAGTAAAGGAATTAGTTTGCTACTTTTTAAATATCTGATATATACTTAATAATAATAGTAATGTATTTTAAATATGAATTTACTTGTATATTTATTATTATAAATATGTATTATATGTATAAATATTTATATATTTGTGTATATATGTGTGTGTGTTAAGATCTTCCTCCCCCCCCAATCTTCAGTGATTTCGCACACAACACAAGTCAAACTGAGGGTCCAGGCGGCAGAGCCTCGTCAGCCTGCTAAAAATGCAGTTCAGGGGGTACTGCGTGGAAGAGAGGTTGACATTTGAGTGCCTTGGCTGCTAAGGAAAGGACTTCGTAGTGTGTGTTGCGTGTGAGGTGTGTCTGGTTCATCTCCATCGTCGCGATTGGCCAAAATTGGCTAAATCAATGAGTCAATATACGACCTCAGCTTTGATCACAGGCACTGGTGTAGGCATGGGGGTTGATGAGGCTGCCGTCCATTCCGAAATTTTGAGAAAATTGAAGTTTTCAAATGTAAAGAACTTGGGGGGAAATCCAAAGTGGTAGATGGAACCCCTTTTAAAATGATCTCCGATTACCATTTGTGTCTTTAAACAACTAAAACGAGGTAAGAGCCGGCTAAAGCATTTCCTTTAACATTTTTCTAGCATAAATGCTACGTAAATGCTTCCAAAAGTCTTATAACAGATAGTAACTTACTTTACACGAAAGCATTTCATGGAACATTTCGGTTAGCTGTTTCAATTACATTGTACAATACATACAGCACGAAAGGCACGTCGAGTTGCACCGTCAATGCTGTGTGCACGGTGTTTACAATTGAAAAAGCTAAAATATTCTTCCGTACTTGTACAGTAAACGTTGGAAAGTATGTATTTAATCAGCTCCATTCTTCTCTACTTAAAACCATTTAATACGAAGCGATATTCCTCTCGGTTGAATAGTTATCGTCGTTTAAAAGTGCGAAGTGATACGTTGTTTACATTTCACGCGGCCGCCATTACAACTGCACTCGTGACCTAGAGGTCGCTTCTGATTGGTTACGCTACGAAAAATGATTCGGACCGAGCCTATCCTTGAGAAATGCCATGAAATATGCCATGACATCTGAAGTGCCATAACATTTCTCACTTTACATGGTAGCTTTTTGGTCATGGCATAAATGTTAAGGAAAATGCTTTCGTCTAAAGAGGGCCTAAGAATGGTAATTTCGAAATATTTGATTGTGTATCACGCTCCCTCTAGAAAGCAGCTATGTGTCCGTGCGCACCTTTACAATTCCAGCCGCCTTCGAAGAAAGTCCGTACGTTAGTGATCGCACGTATAAGGATTTTCGAACTAGCATTAAAGTAGGGCAAGATGCATGCTTAACATTTTTCTTAATGCTTTGTTCCGGTATTGTCTGAAGGACGTACATATCGTAAGTGCTGACGCGCCCATAATTCTACAATCAATATATTACCATTCAGGAGTGCCCAAACCCCCCCCCCCCCCACAAGGCCCATGATGCATCCCCTTCGTTTATGTTGAATTAATTACTCAAATTATTTTTGTCGGACAAAATTTGAGGAAAAATATAATACCACAGGTGCAACCACGAATTGTTGTCTGGGGGGGGGGGCAGGTACCAATATAAACGTATCAATAATAATAATAATAATAACATTAATAATGGCATTATTATTATAACTACTACTACTACCAGTAGTAGTAGTACTAACATCAAAGATGTTATTATCCTCACAAATTACGCAAAAAGGGTGTAGAAGTCTGACATTTGTTTGGAACAAACGATTTGAAATATTTTTTCAACACCGTCAATTTCACATTAGCTAATAATGAGAATCAAGCCCACAAATTGTATTCTTGAATGGCAGAAAATGAATGATAAATGCATTCCGAAGATACATGTGTAACTTTCATGTACAACATATTGTTTTACACATATTCAACATGGAGCGACATAAAATAAGAAAATACATATGCAAGAAGCTAACACTAAATTGTGTACGTATTCAAACCTTATTCAATACAAATATACAGCACATATTATTTAAATACATTACATTACAGAAAACAATCAGATTGCGACGAAGCGAGCAAGAAAATTTTTAGATCAAATTTTTGCAATTGAAAACGATATTGATTTAATAGGGCGCAAATAATTTCACTGGACGCCATGGCATTCTCTCTTTTACAACTTTTTTTTAGATCATTCGGCGCCCATGGCCGACTCCCGCCGCCCCTAGCTTCAGCTCTGAACTTGACGGAAACGAGAAAAGCATATAGTGCGAGCGAAGCAAGCAAGAAAATTTTACAAAATTAATTTTTATTTGCCTAAAATTTTAAATCAAAGGGGTAATTGCTCCTCTGTGGCCTCCTACAGGTGCCCTTGGCCGTCAATGTTTGTCCCTCTTTGTCCCTTTAGAATTCACTTCCGTCGAAGGTTGTGGGCAATGCCCTCCCTGCCCCCTGTGGTTGCGTCACTGTAAAATACAGACATATTTAAGCAATATATGTTTACTTTAGATACTTTAGGCTCACTGCCATTGTTAGTCAACCTTATTCTGCACAGTTTGTCTGCTCGACTAACTTTGTATTAATGCAAATACCACTCCCTTCCTCCATCCAAACCGATTCTAAAGGCATAAGAGGTGGTGTTTCTTTTCATCCCTATCGCCGCGATCACCCACAGGTAGATAGAAGAACTATACATAATAACTAGACACATTGAATTTTCGCGATGCGCGAAATCGCGAAATGTGAAAAAAAAATGCAATTTTGAACATTCTGGACGTAACTACACCCCAATGATGAAATATGCATGAGTTTTATTCGCGAAGTAATGCAAAAAGTGTGCTTTTTCATGAAATGAACGCTTTTTCGCGAAATAACCGTGTAATATCATCAAATTAAGTAGAAAACACGCAAAAACCGGCAATCGAGGTTGTGCGCGCAAACTGTCGATTTGTAACGAAACGTTTGCATAAAGTTTCCTACCACTTGCAGCTGAAGAACGTTTTATCTTCGATCACATCAGGAAGACGCTGCAAATTTGGATTTCCCATGCACATGATCTCAGTTCGAAAACTTCGCTCCCTGTCAATCTGCATTCCTTTCTTCCCCTGAATGTCTACTCAACTTCCAGTTTTATTGAACTTGCTAGTTGTAGCAGCGATAAGATTAGTCTGTTCCCGCACATCAAGGGAAACAATGGTGTCATTTGTGTTCAGTCATGAATGAATTTTGTTTATCATCATGTGTTTGTGTATATGCAGTAGTGATTATTTTATTTGTTGGACAGCAAGGATATCCTTTAAATACATACAATGAATAAATCACTTGAGATATGCAATTTAGAAATGAAGTGATTTTGTGTTGATGTTTTCTTTTTGGTTGGACAGCTAAGTACTTGTGCATGTCTACAGTATATAAAAATGAAGTAGTTTATCAATTTATAGCTCTTTTGTATGTTGTTTCCTCTCATAATGAAAAAGTGTGTGCCATTTTTCTTTTCACCGCTGATCTAACATTTTATTTACCGCTCTCCTCAGTTTTTATTTACCATAAATTTGTCTCCCTAATAATAACTAAAACTAAAAATCAATAACAAGTCAATCAAACGATACGATTTTTGTGTGAAGATATATAGAATTGGTATAAAATTTTTTCTCCCCAAAAAAATTCCCATGACGCAGGCGATTCATGAACCCCCCCCCCCCCCCTGTGGGCTCCTCTGTTACCATTATTCACTTGGAGCTGGATCGCACGTACTCCATTCCACCGTTGACATTTCCTGGCTCTACGGCCTTGATTCTGATTGTCATAAACTGATAAGACCAAAATAAACTTACAACCAGTTGTACAACTCCATTGTCAATGTCGAACTGAACGTGACAATCGTAATGAACGTAAGAAGTAATTATACTCCTCAAAGATTGCCGTAGTAGCGTAACCAGCTGATGGTGTAAAGGACATTTCTTCCATGAAGTACACATAAAAAGGAAATGATTTAAAGAACAGCGAAGAGGCCTTCACCATCTTTTAAGTGTACTGTGCTTTCGATACCAGAAATGTATAATGTGTGTTGCTATATATGCAAGGGTTGTTCAAAAAGTAACGACATTGTGACGTTGCTCATGCGCCTCAGGGTATTTATAGTGGAGCTACACGCAAAGGGATCT
Organism: Lepisma saccharinum; assembly: GCF_977018435.1. Lineage (NCBI taxonomy): Eukaryota > Metazoa > Arthropoda > Insecta > Zygentoma > Lepismatidae > Lepisma > Lepisma saccharinum. The sequence goes on from NC_139257.1 coordinate 34,368,608, forward strand.
GCGCAGACCCGCGGCTCCTGTGCATCATACTCCCGCGTGGAGGGGAGGGGTAGAGTGAAGCAGGCTTCCTTATGGCCCGACTTGAACAGATGGAGGGGAAGGTGCGCGAAGGATTTTGGCCGAAGGTTCTTTGTGGTTGCTCTATATCCATCCAGGATTTTTCAGCTGATGGGATGTATTGCAAAGGAAATAACCTAAACATTCGAGGGCTTGACACAGTTGCCCACGGTGCCGAGTAGGTTGTAAGTTCTTCGCCACGTGGGAGATTCCCGGCGTGGGTGATCTTAGGTAGGAATTTTCCCGAGAATGTCTGTGCTCTGGGGCTCACCCGCTCTCTTGTTGTTGATTTATTGTTAAGTCTCTTTTTAAGTCTACTTCATGCACAGAAAAGCTAATCGGGACTAGATCTACAGCTTAAAGTGGAATCCGTACCACTATGTATCGAACCCGGGCCCCTTGATTGCAAGAGGCAACATTACTACAACGGCATGGGGGAGACCCTTACGGGCACCCGAAAGGCGGAGAATAAAGACGCCTGGAGCTGAATGTTGATCACATCATCGCCAGTGACAGAGATCAGAATGTAAAAGTTCCGACATCCACAATAACTTCATCTTTTCTTGCATCACATCCAATACTCACAGAATACCCAATTAAGGAAAGAGCATCGCAGCTGTGCCAAATTTGAAAACGGAAATCGTCAAAAGTGAGATCTTCGCTGCATCAAGGTTACCTAAGGATATCAAGAACAAGTCATTGTTAAGTTGCCAAAACTTCCCACCTGCCAAGAGCATTCCGACCATGATGATCTTCAAGGTGCTTGTGGATGGGCGTGTCCATGTTGGCAAGAGTAACGGGAATGGGACCTATGCTTCCATAATATCGAGACTCACCTATCGAAATTTACACTTCGCGTTTGGGTGTTTGTTCTCATTGGCCAGTAATGGAATACAACAATTGGTTTGCACGTTAGACTGAAAGATTTCTATAATTTGGTACATAGTCCAGCGTACAGTATTGTTTTCTAGTCTGGGTCTCTGGATAATGAACTTGGACTCATTCTTCCGTAAGACATCAAGACAAGATAATAGCTTTGTGTTGATGAGAATGAGACATTACTCTCTATGCACCCCCCGCCCAAATAGCGAAACAGTAACGATTCCAGCTTGAGATCTTAAAGGAAAATATATTTCGTATTACTTTTTTCCATTATATTATTATTTACTCGTTTACCTGGCTGAGGAATGTTAAACACATCATCCTGCACTCATTTACACATGTTGCCGCTATCAAAGTTCGCGGGTTTGAATCCCTGCCTGGGCATGGGTGTTATTTGTAAGTGTCCCTTAACCACTTTAAACCATTCATCACTCATCTGCATTGTCGCGATACGCCAAAAGTGGTAGAAAAGCAACGTTAAATAATGAAAGTACATATGTGGATGTCCATCTCTATGTCTTCGCTCCGTTCTGATATATTTTGGTCGTCTTCTTTCGCAGAATCCAGTCTAGTACTCTTTATGACTGCCTGTCTAACGAAACCTTGGCATCTTCAGCTTCACGTATTTTTATTTAACAAAATCCGTTATTGGATCCGGCACGTCCATCTCATCTCTAAGCACACTATTTCCAATTCTCTATTTCTCTCTCTTTACGCCCCCCCCCCCCCACATTGATATTTGTAGAACACCTCAATTCATTCATTACTGTTGAACGCAATTTTGATCCGGTTTTCATTTCCAAGCCAAACTTCTCCTCCATAAGTTATTTTATACCCTTTACTCATTTTATCTTAGAACTTATATTACAATTACAATTAATGTACTTGCTCTTTCCTTATTTATTCTGTCACTTATTTCAGCCTTAAGACACTTCTAGCCTTTCCAAATTAGGTCCTAAATATGTATATCCACGACATTTATTTATAATTTATCTTTCCAACTTCTAATATTAAATATCTTGACTCTTCTTCAATTGCCATGTCTTTGTTTCTCGATGTTACCCCTTAATCCACATTTATTTCTTTCGTTCTTGAATTCACTTTTCTTACGAGATCTGCGGCAGAAATTACGAGTACTATGACAAATATTTGAATCGTTTATCTCTTCTCTACATCGTTTCAATGTTTTTTTGAATCCAGAAAGTCCAGTTGAATATGTGTTCCGTTCAACTAATTATCTCTCACCTTGCATAGACAAAGCAACTAGGACAAGGAAGGGAGAGCGCTGGCGAAAAACTAATTATAGCCAGTAGAAGGCCAGTTCTTAGCTTTCAAACTAGAAGAAGTGATTGTCAAGGCTAGCAACAGAGGGCTTGGCAACTGTGATAGCAAATTGCCGCGAAAGGCGTGAGAATCTCAGCCAATCACAATCCTGCACTGAATGTTCCTGTTTGCCCCTGGGTAGTGCAGCATGATTGTTCATTATGAGCATGTTGACATCAAAATTGAGCACGTGTGCTCTCCTGGTATGAATATTAATTAAGATATATTGTTCTTCTAAGGTAATGAAATAAAGGTAAGAGCTCATGCATAATATAGAACAGTGATTACTAGTTTGTGAAGGTCACTTTACAGTCTTCTGCATCTTAATGTTGTATCACATTACCGATAACACCTGCATGCATGGGCTTCGGCAGGACTTTTCACAGGGGGGAGCAAGGAATACTTCTCTGCTTCAAATTGAAAATATATGTCTGGAATATATCATTTTAGGCTGACATTTTTTCCAGGGGGGGAACGACCCCTTTGAAATTATTATACTAATTTCGTCCAGTTAATTATAAATCTAACATTTTTCTACCTCTTTAGTATAATTACGACCAGGGTCGGCCTTAGGGAGGGCCAACTCGAACAATACATATTCATAATAATAAATATAAAAGTAAATTACAAAATAGTTGAAATATTTTTATTGTGTTTAGTTATTTGTTTAGTTCTTTGGTTTCTATTAATTAATATAAATCAATTAGATTCCATAGTTATATTTGTTTTGCATTGCTATTTTACCTTTATTATGCATATGTTGTTATTGGTGTAGATCTACTAATGGTCTCTTGAAAGAGAGAGGAAGCATGTAGCACTCACAAACGTTTCGATATTATCCTTATTGAACTATATTTGAAATCAAAACTAATGTTGTTGATATAACAAAAACTCTCACCCAGGAATTTTTTGGTGGGAGAATATTTGAGTCCAAGATTGTTGGTGGGGGAAGACTCCCCTTGTCCTCCTCAGTATTTCGCACCCTGCCTCGTGAAATCATAAACAATTTTGATGGTTATAGTCTATACCCCGCATTCACTTACGGTCAATTTGGGTTATTGATTTTTCTTTTCCTTGGCTCTTCTGTATTCGTAACTGAAGTCGAAAAAATACCTGGGCGGAACATAATGTTTTAACATAATAACGTTTAATGATTGCGTGAAATTTCAATATGATTATTTTATTTGCATAAAGTCAGATGATAATTATAAATTGCAGTTGTGCGCACAATAAATATAATTTTACAAATTAACAATTTACAATTACATTAAAATAAATTTAAAACTGTCATGGTAATATGTTACGGTTGTTGGATCGCAGTGGAAATTGGAGAAACTACGGTCAAATACGTAAATGTAGGAGTGTATGACCGTGTTTGATATTCCAACCTGTTACCGACTCCATGCATCCTTTTCATTCGAGCCACAACACGGAGAAGTGACGACATGAATGCGCATGCGCTCGCGAAAGAAACGGTTACATCTCGTTTCGTATACATTAAAGTATTTTTACGTCTGTGTATGGCCGTCTTAACCTTGTAATATTGTAGAGATGTATACCTCTGTACACTGGTCTACAGAAAACCCATTGTGTAGTAGTTAACCTAACTTATGAAGCCAGGGATACTCGTTACAAAAAGAACAGAAATATTGAATCGGTTCGATAATCACAGTCTATCGATTAGCTAATAAGTTCTTCATTGACTCTATGCCTTGTAAACAACCACCGTTTCTTAAGTGTGCTTCAAAAGTTCTGCGCAATTCAAACGCACACACAGGACACGATACTAAAAATACGGTTTGGCACTGCACTCTCCTGGCAAGAACCATCATAACTGCTGTCGTTCTAGAAGACCTTGAAGGGAAGCGAACTGTTACTGCCTGCTCGCTCCCTTCCTGTCTAGTCACTTCCAATATTCTCTTCAGAATTGTTTTCATGTTACATAACAGGCTGTTATTTTCTTCGTTTTCTTCAGACGGCACGGAAATTCTCATTACTATGATAATGATGTAAGTTATTTGGACAAGGCAATATTCAGACGAGGCGCTGTCATCGAATTTTCAAGCCTAATCGAACGAATGGAGCATGGATGATGAAATCTGATGTTTGCCATGTAATCCTGCCCTGGCGCTGCCAAAATGACGATGCGTTTTTCAGTTTCAAATGAAACTATATATAGAGCACAGACGTACGGTAATATATAATGTTGGTGAATTCTTTGACATCGACGCAAGGGAGGAAAGTTGTACGTTTGGCAACACGGGTCAATGCGAGAGAAGTAAACAAATGACTGTCTACTTTAGTTCGCGAGTTGGCCGCGATGTTTCTCTTCTTGGTACGACTGTACAGTCAACGGCAAAAATAATGGTAGGCAAATTGTCCACTGCTATTTTAATTACATGTATGTTTTATTCTACATTCTGTGTTGCTTGAAGGAATGAAACTATGTTGGTTCGAAGCAGGCATTGTTCTCTGCTTATTGACGTCATAATTTCAATTCATTGTCATCACAATGTGTAAAACAGACCGAATGAAAATTGTGGTGGACAATTCGCCTACTGTTTCTTTCGCCGTTGGGTGTACAACGATAAAAAAACTAAAATCCTTTATTACACCGGCAGCAGTATTGCCAACATGTAACCTGGATAACATTTATATCAATAACTTTTTTAATTCTTCATCAACGTTGCAAATACATTTTAACAAAATCATCAGTAAACGCGTTCATAATAATTGTGAATATTAATCTTGAACAATTACAAACATACATTGTCCTAATATTCGAACAGGCTCACTTGCGAGCTGGTGCACCTGGAGCGATTTGGCAACACCGTAAATTCTACCAGGCGCCTACTTTCGTGTTCGCGAGTATAGAGCACATAATGTTTTCACAGGATGGAGATATATTAGTATTTTTTTAATAATTTTTCGAGATTTAACATGGGTTTTCTACAGCAGTAGCTTCACTATGACGACGAAGCAGGATATGACTAAATAAAAAAAAAAAGATGACGGGGCAAGTACGCCACACCCAATCCATCTTTCATTCTGGATTCTGGCCTGGCATTTTTCTAATTTTACGTCGCTTTTATATCTCGAATGATTTAGTCGCGACGATGAGGAGAATTAGACGAAATAGAAGAAAGACCAATTTTTAAAATTGAACGACTTGTCTTAAGTTCTGCTTAAATTTACTAAAATTTGGTGACTAGCACATGACAAAGAAATGAAACCTCACATATTTTGTTGCAGCCATTGAATCGAGGCAAGATTAAAATTGAAAAAGTCTCGTCTAGTTTGTCTATAGCAAATGGCAGAAAAGTGCATCATTCTTAATTTGAAAAGTACAATTTTGTACACTTTACAGATCCAGGTATTGAATCTTTCTGAAAACAAATCACATGCCAGCCGTGTTATTATTAATTTGTCCCTTTAAAATTAAATTCTAACTTTGAAAACTTCTGATGAACAATATAAAATACTAAAGCTATAATATTGCAAATATTCTCAGTGGGAGAGCAAATTTACTTTCACTTGTTGGGAACAGATTTTGAAATGTAGAAGTTGGTAAAGAAAATCTAGGGAGGTATTCCCCGTACCCCTCCCCCCTCCGTTTAATTCAAAGGCTGTCCAGGGGGCTCCCCAATGGCGCAGTGGTAGCGTCGTCGCCTTGTAATCAAGGCGTCCCGGGTTCGATGCCACTTTAAACTGTAGGTCCAATCCCTCCTTTCAAAAAAAAAATCTCTGGGGTAGAGGAGAAGGTCTAAATATGGGCGAAGGTTTAAATATGGGTTTTGGAGTTATCAGCGCTCAGGGGTGCTGCAGCCTGGCAGAGGCTATTGGAACTGGTTATCTGTCAAGGACAAAGGTTGCGGCGCCAATTCGCAAGAGAAAGTGGTGGTTAGTTTCGGCCTTGGACGCTGTTATAGAATTGCGACCTCCGAAAACTTTTCGCAGGTATGTTTTAACTCGGCGTTTTCTGAATTCTCATCTGCTTTGTATAGGTTATGATATTAGCGGTACAAAAAACAAATGTGGGCTTTTATAATGCCATGATTTGTTTGTGAAATATGTACCACAGAAAGCGAAAATAAATTGAAGAAGAAAAATAGCGTGATGATCTAAATATGGGCTAGACATGAGGTCTAACGTTGAGATCACATTTTCAACAAATATTTGGATGTTTTTCTTAATTACGATTTTTCCCATTCCGCGTGATTTTCAAAACAACAGGTTATTCATAAATATGAATTTTATAATGTTTAAGCGATAAATGACTGTTTTTTATTTTAATAGCTTTTTGTGATATTGCCACTAGTAACCCATATTTAGACAATTTTTTGGAAATTGCTTTTTTTTTTAAATATGGAGACCTTTTGTACTTTAGCATGCTATTACATTTAAGTATATATTTCATAGATATGCATTTTATAGGCAGGTGCTTGATATATTATTTTTTTTCCTCCGAAAATGACAAAATAAAAACGGGTGCCCATATTTAGTCCTTTTCCCCTATGCCAAATTTTGAAAAATTACATCAGCTTGGAATTCTTTCTACAGCATAACAAGAATCTTCGCGTTCTTTGCTTTCGCTCTTCTCGCTATATTCGCAAGTTTCGTAGTTACGTAAGCCGATTTTCTACCACATATATCTAGACAACATCGAAATCAAGCCACACGAAAATTAACGCGAATGTAATTTTTCAGAATTTGGCATGGCGGTTTATAGAGATAGGAATTTTCGATAGCGGCTTGGGTTCAGCGGAGCCTAAAGATTGCACATATCCTTCAGAAGTTTCATGTCCTCGATTGCGAAGGTGTTTCCCCTCACGTATCATGTGTTGCGTGAGATTTGTGGCGTCGAATGTAGGCTTCGACACGAATGACATACCCCTTCTCGGTATTGGCCGTTTCTGTGGGTGTGGAACTACACACCTCCGCAAAGAAAAGAATGAATGAATTCGAACTAGTTGTTTATCTTAGGATGACATGGTTACGTCATCTTGTACGTAAAAAATCCTCGAAATGGTTACACATTCTTATCTGTTTACACATGTGAACCAAATAAAGCCGTATTTCGAAATCTATTTCTGGAGGCACGAAATTTCATCTTGTAGTTCGCTGCCATCCACTACCGTAAAAGAATATCATAACCGTTTTTAAAAGTATTAACGACCATTATACAGTAAACCTAATTAACGTGATTTTAACGATTCGTCTTTATAAATAGATTTGTGGTACATCCAACCGAGTTTATCAACATTATTTATTTATTTATTTATTCGTTTGCTTCCTACAGAGAGAATCTCCAATTACAGGAAAGCTTACATAATTCAAATAATAAACATATAAAAATGTAGATTACATATAAACACACACACAAACGCATTTATACACACAAGATTATAAGTGAAGTACTACAGGAAAGAAACATATATACATCCAACCATATACATAAATATTCATTGTTCAGAACATAGCCTTTACAGAGTATTGAACGGAAAAAATAATAACAATAATAATAATAATAATAATAAAAATAGCATAGAAGGTAAAATAATTTCAGAACAATGGAAAAATACACAGTAGAATGGATTCACAGATGTATATCTAGCCTTTTTCAAAAATTGGTTTTAGTGTTTTTAGATACAGACTAAAATCCAGATGTTCATGCTTTGTAGAAATATTATTATATGCAGAACAAAGTCTGAATAAAGGTGATGATTTGTATTTTTCTGTTCTCGGGATATCACAGAGGAAAAGGTGTCGCATCCGAAGATTAGATTTTCTAGTATTAAATTTAAACTGAAGAAGAAAGTTACTATTATCGAGAATTCCATTTACTGTTTTGTAAAGAAATATTTGTTGTGCTAATTCTCTCCTATTACTGAGGCTTACATAACAAAACTCTTTCAATAAATACTTATAAGATAATTTCATCTCGTAAGCAGATACTTGATTCTTCTTGTAGTATATCCTTATGCATGATAACTAGGGAACGCAAGTTTAGGTAAATAAATGTTCTTTCTGCGATAAGATAGAGACCCTCGTTTTTGCCAAAATTCTGATCATAGCCTTATATGTCAACACAGCAAATTTTATTTTACATAAAAACACATATTTTCCAGTTTTCCATATGTAAATACATCTTTTGCGAATTTTCATTTTAAATACATAAAATCGGTCATTGACTTCAGCTACCTCGAAATCCTCGAAGAAAAAATGTTTATTCTCCGCACCTCTTTCATATCGAGAGTGGTAGGTTTGTTTTGTCTTTGAACACGCTCGCTGGCAGACTTCTGGCGCCTCGCCTACGATCCTATTGGGGGAAAATATTACCCCCACTGGATCTAACGCACAAGTGCTAATGTCTAAATGTACACAATTTTTTGGGAAAAACCATGGTTTTCAAACTTTGTGCCAAATTGCACTTGTTTTGGAAGGTGAAGTAGAGGAAGTGGAAGCTTTGGAAAACTTCAGCGTTAGTGGCATTTCGTGCTTCAAATATGCAAGAATTGTTTCTTGTGACGTGGAGCGATCTTTCTCACAATATAAGATGCTTCTTAGAGATAATCGTCAGAGATTTACAATGGAGAATTTGGAAACACTATGGTGATTCACTGCAACTCTTCCAAGAAATAGCTTAGTAAGAGGTAAGATTTTAGAAACTGATTTCAGGGGTTTAAAATGCATGTAATATTTTGTTTTTGTTACCAATTTTTTTTGTCACATATTTTCCTGTTGTTATCACATATTTTCAAGATTTAAATAAAAAAATAAATATTTCTGAGTTTTTTAGCACATAAAGTTCCGTTCCCTAATGATAACTTATTTAAATAAATAATGGACGAGTCCCATTTTTGTAAATGAACAGACAGACTGCTAAATTTTAACGGTGGGATATTGTAAAACTGACGGTAACTTGTAACAGTGCAGGAGGTTAAAATTTAGAGTGAACAGTGGCGGCAATTGGGTTCCAAAACCGGGGGCAAGCTGTCAAAACTGGGAGGGTAAGGACGATTTCCTTTCCTTGTAGATAAGGTTTAGCATAGTGCGGGGGAAAAAGTGGCAAAAAGTGGGGGGCAACTGCCCCCCTCGCCCCCGTAATCACCGCCACTGGGAGTGGACAATTAATACTGAAATATCTTTAGCAGCTACAAAATCTCCTCAGTGTCTTCCAATATTCCACATAATTTTGGACGTACCAAATATGAGAAGCGATAGGTTTCTCATCTGCCAATTAGGCATTCCAGATGATGTTCGACATAAAAAGTCGACTGAAGAAATTACGGTCTAAGGCGTGAATATTAGAACTAACCACTATATAATAATGAAAACTTAACATGACAGAATTGTGTATGTGGTTAATACATAGGGTGTATCATAATAGAGTAAACAACTTTAAGAATTTATTTCGACTAAACTACATGGAATACAATAATGATATATGTTATGTATCAATCACATGCCCGTAGCCAGGATTTGGGGGGGGGGGGGAGCTCATCCCTTATCAGCACAGGAGTCGCCAGAAATATTTTTGTCATTTTACAATTATAACTATTGTAAGTTATTAAAAATAAACCAGTTTTAATTCCAAATTTATTGTTATTATTATTATATAAATGGAGAGATTTTGTTACTCGATCCACCGTATGAGTGAATATCAAACACTGTTGTTCATTCTTCTTACATTTTGTACAGTTAGTGTATTGAAATTCATAGTTATTGTATTTTGTTCTTAACTTTTACACATTCCGTTAAAAAAAGGCTTTAAAATTTAGGGCCAAATTTTACTCGTAAAGTATATATTGTGTGGCCTCTCACAAAGAAAACTATACATTTGAGAACTGTGGATCCATTTATTCTTTGGATTAAATGATAAAAAATAAAAATATAATCTGGTTCTTCTAAACTTTTTTCGAGCTAATGTTTTTCCTGCTAAGGAAGTAAAATTAATTACCACTACACAATTTTTTAATTAGATATTTGTGGGATCTCGGGGGGGCCTTCATCCCCCTTAGCCCTCCCCCTGGCTACGTGCCTGATCAATCAGTAACACTTCAAGTTTCTATGAAAGGCTACAAATGGCTACAAATGTTCAATGTGGCTTCCACCAGTTATGCGAAAGACATCTCATCGAAATTCGAGGTCTTGCCACTCCTTTCCCAATAACTCATCGTCCACCAAAGCAAGAGCGTTGCTTATTCTCTTCTTTACCTGTTGCACATTCTGCGGCATAGGTGGCACATACACTTTGTCTTTCACAAAGCCCCAAATGCAGAAGTCCAGGGCCATAAGGTCCGGGGACCTGTGAACGTCACCATTTTTTTAACGCTACACCAGCGTCACAATGACCGTGTTTACAAAAGTCTTGTGCATGAAAACGAAACTTGAAGGTTTTCTCATTGTTGTACAACAAACCTCATTGTTGTGGTTTAGATATTTTTTAACAATAAATCTAATAAGTTGCTTACTCTATTATCTAATTAATATTATTAATATAAACAAAACTATTAATTTATAAACCATATTAAGTTGTATAGCTATACATATATTCAAATTAGCCCCCCCCCAAACACATCATCCTAAGTACGTCCCTGTGTGTGTGTGTGTGGGGGGGGGGGGTACGCGCGATACAAATGGAGATCGGTACTATGACAAGGTCCCTCCAGATTCCTCCATGAAATTATCCGCAAATTGAACGTTGTATAACCTCGAACAGGAAATAACTTTCGCCTGAGCATGTTCACCTAGACAGAATGTCCTGAGGCAAACACAAATGTTTTTGCCTTGCGCAAGGATGATCTTGCAATTAAACACTCCAACTGAAGCGTGAAGTACACGACAACATCACAGGGAGTTCGGTGAACCATGATCGTCTTCACTTTCGTTATTTTTACCAGCGAACCATTGTAGCGGGAACGAGGAGCCTCGAAAGGGAAGTGTGTTTACGTGAGAAAGTAGTGGGAGGAAAGCAGGTTGATGATAAACAATAAAAAAAAATGAACTTTCTCCTTGACAAGAACAAGGAAACTTGTATTTCAGGTAAAAGTGCGTGTGGAAATATTCGGACAGGTTCTGCGGCAATATATCCATCCATCTGTGTCACTAGGGGACGTTGTCTTGCAGGGACGAAATCCCTGAAGAAGCCCTCCTCCACATTCATGGATACGCGCTTGATGTCCTGGTGTCTTAAAATTCAAAACCAGCGATGTCATTTCCTTAGAATTATGATTCCCCTATTTCCTATTATGCTACTTTACTAGGCTTACCATATTTTTTTGGGTCCAACCCAGGACATAGTGGCGATCAACTCGTTACTGCTGAATTTCCTTTTTTTTTTTTTTTTACAAAAATAAATTGAAATTTCTTAAAAGCCTTAATATTTTATTGGAACATTAAACTATAAATTGTACAAGAAAAATATTAACATTATTTTCTGAAAATCAATCAATTAATTTTTAAATGTTTAATTGAATAATACATTTTCTGATGTTTAGGAAACCTCTCTGTTCTGACTCAGTTGCACTTGTCACTAGACATGACTTTTTTTCAGAAATGGCTTATTTCTTTTAAATTCTGGTCGTGAATATTCAATACCGGTAGATATTTTCATGATCAGATTCTCAAACCCCAGACATTTTGTAGTCGCGGACAACACCCCGGACAGCAATAAAAGACCAGGACTGTCCGGGCTAATCCCGGACGTATGGTAAGACCTAAATCATTTTAATTGTGTTTTTACAGTATTTTTGTAATTACAGTACAGTCACTGGCGTACGTAAGGGGGAAGCTGATTGGGTTACAGTCAGTGATGTGCAGTAGACTATAAGTTTACGTCTACATACGTTGTCTACACGTAATCTACGCGTAGATTACATTGGGTTGTAGTTTACATAGACTACGTAGACAATCTAAAGTGCATTAAAATTAATTTTCAAGGGATTCATGAAGGGAAAGTGACATTTTCAACTATATTGGTTCCTAACGAAATGAAAAGAATCCTATTCACAACAAAATTTCTCTTCTCTTCTATCATCAACTATGGAAGAAGATAAATAGTATGCAAAAAACAACAACAGATGGCAGTCGTGAGGCAAGAGTGGTCTTTTTCCCATAAAACACTAGAATATTTCTTATATTGGGTTTCTTCCTAAGTGAGAAATTGTTCGAATTTGGAAGAAAGAGTATGAAATATTCTCTTCACACATCAGCAACTGATACGTAGTATAATTTTATTTTAATTCCACGGCGCCCTTTACTAAGTTATAACATTTCGCCATGTTGTTTACATAGATTACGTACTCTACGTGTATAAAATAGTCTACGTGTAGAATGTAGACTATCGTTGTTTACGCGTAGACGCACATCACTGGTTACAGCCCTCCTGAAATTTCCAGAAAATAAAACAATCAAAAGAAGGCAATAAAGAAATAAACGCATTGCCATGAAATGAGGCGGGTGGCAGAAGTTCGCGCTGTTGCCACGTCGTAGCACAACCCCGTGTGTTCGAAGGTTTAAGAGAATGGAAGATCTCGTTGTAGAGTTGGTCTTTGTAATCCATATGATACAAACTGACAGTATTTTCTCAAAAGGTCAGGGATGACACAGGTGTCCTGAGAGAGGTCGCCCTGACGCTCGAACTAGGCAACGCAGCCCGTTTGGCGTTGCCACGTAGTGCGCGGGAACCAGTGACTTTTGTCCCGCTTTCGCTTTGCTTTTCCCATATGTTGCACCAGCGCTATTCTGCGCACCCGCCTATTTTCATGGGCGTGCGTTTAGAGTTATATCGGCGCGTCATCGAAACAAATTATAGTGGCGCAGAATCTTCGGATACAAAAGATTACATTTTTAAAGTCCGTATTTTTGGCAACACAAGAATAGTAAATTCTCTCGAGTGTAATATTTCGATTGTAACGTAGAAATCAATACCAACTAATGTGTTTAGTGGTTTTTTTTTTCAAAAACCAGAAAAAAATCTTCGCTAAACTGTCATGAAGAAATTATGTGCGTCGATTTGGACCAGTGGCGTGCCCAAGGGGGTTGGTGGTGGTTATAAACCCCCCCCCCCCCCATTTGACTCAGTATTCCTAAAAAAAAGAACGTCGAAGCTAGGAAAATATGACAAAATGAGAGATGACTAACAGAAATGGTGTACAAAACCCCACCCTTTCGAAAATCCTGGGCACGCCACTGATTTGGACTATTCAATTGTAACGTATATTCACGGGTACGCCAAAGACAATTTACCTAGTAACAAATGGCTTCCCCGGGTCCCGGGTTCGATACCTGGTGGAGACACTTTACAGAGTGATTTGGATCCAACTTTAAACTGTAATACCGTTACATTTTTTCAATAAAAAAAACTTCACATAATGGTCGTACCTAACATTATTGCAAAAAAAAAAAAATGGCGTAAAACCTGCGACTATTATGCGATGAAATACGGCAATATAAATTTGTCTTTTAATAATAAATGCATACCTACTAACAATTAAATTGTAACTATTAAAACCGTATCATTCTTCAGCTATAGTAAGTCGAACCTCACCCAGTATTTATGTATGTGTACGTTGGTTGGTTGAGTTGGTGTTTTAAGTCCACTTTATGCACAGTAAGGCTAATTGGGACTGGACCTACAGTTTAAAGTGGGATCCGAACCAGTATGTGCCTCGATACCGCTTGATTACAAGGCGACGACGCTACCACTGTGCCATCGGGCAGGCCAGTGTATGTGTACGACCATGTCTTGTACTCTTACTTCTCCTGTTGCGGTTGGCACAAACAGATACACAGGTTCGTCGTCCTGTTAACAGCGAGGACGAAACGAGGCTCTGGAATGTCGCTAATGGGAAATTGACCAATTTGACAATCGGGTCAAATCAAACGCTCGCTTCCCGTGAGACAGCCGCGGAGCGTCCACTTGGGAGTTCACAAAAGATTGGACCTCCTCAATTGAACAACAAATGCAGATTGAGAGTGGCGCAGTTAAGCTCATTGAAGCTAATTGAGCCCAGACGTCACGGGCGATCAGTGGGATAATCGATCTATTAACATATATGCACCCTGCTGCGAGTGTGTGTCGTCGAAGGCCGGAGTAGAGTGCCATGGCAGGCAGGCGTCGATTTTCGGGACAAGGCACTTTTGCTACCCTTATATCTCAGAAGGTTTATTCTGGTACCGCTCCCGTCACTCGGTGGTCTTTCTTTTGCCGGATGACCTTGTCAGGGATCACGTGAGCGCTTCCACCCACTGACAGGGCGGTGGTGGCAGCACGTGCTTTGTTCTCTGCCAGCCAGAGTTCGCCACTCCCCTTGGGAGGGGAATTTGAACAGGCTAAAGCATTAACTTAGCATTTTTCTTAACGTTTACGCCATGATCAAAATGCTACCTTGTAAAATGAAGAATCTTATGGCTAGACCTCGGAAGTTGAGGAAAAATCTTTTTTTTTCTAGTGTCCGAAGACGAGGCCCAACATAATATAAGTTCATTTTGGGTCATTGTAGGCCAGAAAAGTTGGGTTTTATTTGTCCTTTTTGGCCTTTTTCGGCGTTTTTTGGCTTACTGGTTCTTTTTTAGCCTTTTTTTAGGTCTTAACTGCTTTTTTTTGCAACTTCACCTTCTTTCGACTACGTTTTTACTGCCCATTCTCAATTCAAATCATCATCAGTTCATCACCTCTTAAACATTCTTTCTGTAGTATATGATTTTTCAAATTATGTTAATCTAAAAAATATATAGCGTGTCCACAATGAGACTCCAACATTTTGAAAGTCTATAACTTTTTAATTTCAGATTGTACAGCTGTGATTCCGGAAGAAGCAGAAGCAGAAACTCAAAAAGTTTATGTGGTAACGTTTTAGTGCACCCAATAGCCGCAGTGGCGCTGCAACAATCGATTGTTTGAAAATGGAGATTCCAAACGAGCGTGCTCAGGTTGTGTGGTGGTATGCAGAAACAAAATCAGTTTGGTGTACTATAATTACGATACATAAAAATGATAATGTAACTCATCAAGTTTTCAGTGTAACTCACAAAATTCAGTTCAGTGCACTTGTATACATGGGCGCCTCGGTCGATTTCACGCCATGGGTTTACCACCACCACGTCCTTTCAAAACATTGCCGGTCGCCAAAAACTGATCACACCACTTCTTGATAGTCTTGAATGACGGAGGATCCTTATTGTACACACGACGAAAGTTTCGTTGCACTTGAATAACTGATTTTGTTTCTGCACACCACCACACAACCTGTGCACGTTCGTTTTGAATCTCCATTTTCAAACAATCGATTGTTGCAGCGCCACTACGGCTATTGGGTGCACTAAAACGTTACCACATAAACTTTTTGAGTTTCTGCTTCTGCTTCTTCCGGAATCACAGCTGTACAATCTGAAATTAAAAAAGTTATAGACTTTCAAAATGTTGGAGTCTCATTGTGGTCTGAAAGAAGATGCATTTTATTCACATTGTTTTTTCGCACTGTGTGTTCCATACCACCAGAATTTTGTAATTTTTTATGCATTAAATATGTAATTAAAACTGAAGTTATTAATTAATTTGGATCACATTTATACGTCCTTTTTTCCGTTTTTACTTCCTTTTCTGATATTTTTAGGTCTTTTTATAGGTCTTTTTTTGGCAATTTATAGGTCTTCAACTTTCGAGCCCTACTTATGGCATTTCAGATGTCATGACATATTTCATGGCATTTCTCAAGGATATAACCCACTGCTTATATCGCATTGTAATGAAGGAGTCCCGGGTTCGATACCCGGTGGAGGCACATAATGGTTCGGATCCTACTTTAAACTGTAGGTCCAGTCCCGATTAGCCTTTCTGTGCATAAAGTGGACTTGAACCACCAACTCAACCAATCAAACTCAAGGATATAACCGACTCTATGTCCGTAACATTTTTCCTAACATAACCAATCAGAAGCGACCTCTAGGCAGTGTTGCCACAATATGAGGGCACAATTTCCCTTTCCAAGGGTCAATATTTCCCTTTTTCACCAATTTTTCCCTTCACATAAGCAAATTGTATAATAATAATAATAATAATGATTAGTATTAATGGTAGTAGCAGCATTATTAGTGATGGTGGTGGAAGCAGTAGTAGTAGTACGTAGTTAAGTATTCCGTTGAATTCGTTATTCGTTTGAAAATAAAATTCACATTTCAGTTTCATCACTTCCTGACCAGATGTCCCAGGTTTGAATCCTGGTCAGGAATTTAATCGTTAAACCTCATCGTTACTATTTATCCAAAGATGCATAAAAGCAACGTACAATAAACTTAAAGGAGCAGAAGCAAGTGGGAATAGCAAAATAAATAAATAACATAAAAAATGTGTATATGAAATTCAAAATTAACATAAATTGTAATAATGTAGTCAGATGACCTTAAAATTTCCCTGCAATTGTGGTATTCTTAATCGAAATTCCCTTTTCCCTTTTGGCTAAAATTTCGGTCCGAAATTCCCTGCAAAAGGGAAATTTCCCTTCATGTGGCAACACTGCTTCTAAGTCACGAGTGCAGTGTAATGGCGGCCGAGTGAAACATTTGTGAAGTATCACTTCACATTTTGAAAAGACGATAACTATTCAACCGAGAGGAATAATTTTTCCTATTAAATGGTTTTAGGTACAAATCAATGGCGCTGCTTAAATACATGCTTTATAGCGTTTACTGTACACATATGGAATAATATTTTAGTTGTTTCAATTGTAAACAACGTGAAATCACCATAAATGATGTAACACGAAGTGCATTTCGTGCTGTATGTATTAAACATTGTAATCGCAAAAGCTTACCGAAATTTTACATGAAATGCTTCCGTGTAAAGTACTATCTCCTATAATATATTTTTAAGCATTTACTTTGCATTTATGCGAGCAAAAATGTTGAAATGTTTTCGTCTAAAGCGGGCCAAAAATCCTGTTTCCCTGCTGGCCGCTTCGGGGAGGAGGGATCAGGGGCGCCGACTTGTCAAAATTATTGGGGGGGCTCTGATCACTGAAATAAATTAATGAATGACTTACTCCCTCCCTTTTTTTAAGTTTTGGCCTCAGTTTTCGGAATCTTGTAAAAGCACATGAACTCCTTAAAAATATTAAAATTTTCATTTACAGTTCGAATGCAAAATATCAATTGTTCACGAATGGATATATATACAAGTTTCGTCAACCATAATAGCAAAATATTCCCGACTTTTAATATCTGCTACCACAGAGCGCAAAACAGATATCCCTAATATATCAATGATCTCGTTCTGAATGTCATGTGAGAGCCATTTGTAGCCCGAACGTCCGACCCACTCTCCTAGTTCGTGCACATCTTCTTTTGAAACTCTTTTTAGTAAAAATGTTAACAATATTCATAATTATATACTTAGTACGAGTAATAAGTCATGTATTTTGCTGTCTCTGGTCATAGCCCCAAAAGTTGATGGTTTAGCGGTCTCAGCCCCCCAAAGTTGATGATCTAGAACATTTCAAATGTGTATATAAAGTTAAATTCATGTGGCACAATTCAGAGTAAACTTTACAAAAGAAGCAAAATAATATATTAGATCCTCTTAAGCAAAATTATTTGGGGGGGTTCTGCCGCACATCGTTAACATTGGGGGGGGGCTCGAGCCCCCCCAAGCCCCATGGAGTCGGCGCCTATGGGAGGGATTCTAAGGTTGCTGCCTGTTGCCTAAACAGGGAGCAACGGTAGGCCTAATCAGCTGTTTGACTGCAAGTTTCATTGTAAGTAAACGCGGCCACAGCGGGTCTCTGCCCTAAAGACGGATAGCGCGGAATTTGCTTGGTTCGACTCTACACTCAGAGAACTAAATGCATCATATCGATTGATGATTCTTCAAAGAATCCGATTCACATGTGATGCATTTGGAAGCATTTTTGTATGTCGTGAAAGAAACACCAAATTGCATCATTTCATTCAAGTGAGGATTTCTTTCAGTCGAGATGCACTTCAATGCATCAGTTGATGCGTTTTGATGCACCTTGATGCGTTTTCATGCACCTTCCTGCATCTTTTTTGATGATGCACTTAAACGTTTCGTCTGAGCTACATAAACTCTGAAGTGCATCATCCAAAAAGATGCAGGAAGGTGCATCAAGGAACTTCAACTGATGCATTGAAGTGCATCTCGACTGAAAGGAATCCTCACTTGAATCAAATGATGCACTTTGGTGTTTCTTTCACGACATACAAAAATGCATCAAATGTGAATCGGATTCTTTGAAGAAGCCATGAATCACACTTTAGTGCATCAATCGATGTATTCTGGTGCATCAACCGATATGATGCATTTAGTTTTCTGTGTGTAGTTCATGCGTTTTGATGCACCTTGATGCGTTTTCATGCACTAGAATGCATCGTTTTTTATGATGCCCTTAAACGTTTCGTCTGAGCTACATAAACTCTGTAGCTCAGACCAAACGTTTAAGTACATCATCCAAAAAGATGCAGGAGAACATCAACTGAAAGGAATCCTCACTTGAATCAAAAGATGCACTTTGGTGTTTCTTTCACGACATACAAAAATGCACCCAAATGCATCAAATGTGAATCTGATTCTTTGAGGAAGCCATGAAACACACGTTAATGCATCAATCGATGCATTCTGGTGCATCAACCGATATGATGCATTTAGTTTTCTGTGTGTAGTTCATGCGTTTTGATGCACCTTGATGCGTTTTCATGCACTAGAATGCATCGTTTTTTATGATGCCCTTAAACGTTTCGTCTGAGCTACATAAACTCTGTAGCTCAGACCAAACGTTTAAGTACATCATCCAAAAAGATGCAGGAGAACATCAACTGAAAGGAATCCTCACTTGAATCAAAAGATGCACTTTGGTGTTTCTTTCACGACATACAAAAATGCACCCAAATGCATCAAATGTGAATCTGATTCTTTGAGGAAGCCATGAAACACACGTTAATGCATCAATCGATGCATTCTGGTGCATCAACCGATATGATGCATTTAGTTTTCTGTGTGTAGTTCATGCGTTTTGATGCACCTTGATGCGTTTTCATGCACTAGAATGCATCGTTTTTTATGATGCCCTTAAACGTTTCGTCTGAGCTACATAAACTCTGTAGCTCAGACCAAACGTTTAAGTACATCATCCAAAAAGATGCAGGAGAACATCAACTGAAAGGAATCCTCACTTGAATCAAAAGATGCACTTTGGTGTTTCTTTCACGACATACAAAAATGCACCCAAATGCATCAAATGTGAATCTGATTCTTTGAGGAAGCCATGAAACACACGTTAATGCATCAATCGATGCATTCTGGTGCATCAACCGATATGATGCATTTAGTTTTCTGTGTGTAGTTCATGCGTTTTGATGCACCTTGATGCGTTTTCATGCACTAGAATGCATCGTTTTTTATGATGCCCTTAAACGTTTCGTCTGAGCTACATAAACTCTGTAGCTCAGACCAAACGTTTAAGTACATCATCCAAAAAGATGCAGGAGAACATCAACTGAAAGGAATCCTCACTTGAATCAAAAGATGCACTTTGGTGTTTCTTTCACGACATACAAAAATGCACCCAAATGCATCAAATGTGAATCTGATTCTTTGAGGAAGCCATGAAACACACGTTAATGCATCAATCGATGCATTCTGGTGCATCAACCGATATGATGCATTTAGTTTTCTGTGTGTAGTTCATGCGTTTTGATGCACCTTGATGCGTTTTCATGCACTAGAATGCATCGTTTTTTATGATGCCCTTAAACGTTTCGTCTGAGCTACATAAACTCTGTAGCTCAGACCAAACGTTTAAGTACATCATCCAAAAAGATGCAGGAGAACATCAACTGAAAGGAATCCTCACTTGAATCAAAAGATGCACTTTGGTGTTTCTTTCACGACATACAAAAATGCACCCAAATGCATCAAATGTGAATCTGATTCTTTGAGGAAGCCATGAAACACACGTTAATGCATCAATCGATGCATTCTGGTGCATCAACCGATATGATGCATTTAGTTTTCTGTGTGTAGTTCATGCGTTTTGATGCACCTTGATGCGTTTTCATGCACTAGAATGCATCGTTTTTTATGATGCCCTTAAACGTTTCGTCTGAGCTACATAAACTCTGTAGCTCAGACCAAACGTTTAAGTACATCATCCAAAAAGATGCAGGAGAACATCAACTGAAAGGAATCCTCACTTGAATCAAAAGATGCACTTTGGTGTTTCTTTCACGACATACAAAAATGCACCCAAATGCATCAAATGTGAATCTGATTCTTTGAGGAAGCCATGAAACACACGTTAATGCATCAATCGATGCATTCTGGTGCATCAACCGATATGATGCATTTAGTTTTCTGTGTGTAGTTCATGCGTTTTGATGCACCTTGATGCGTTTTCATGCACTAGAATGCATCGTTTTTTATGATGCCCTTAAACGTTTCGTCTGAGCTACATAAACTCTGTAGCTCAGACCAAACGTTTAAGTACATCATCCAAAAAGATGCAGGAGAACATCAACTGAAAGGAATCCTCACTTGAATCAAAAGATGCACTTTGGTGTTTCTTTCACGACATACAAAAATGCACCCAAATGCATCAAATGTGAATCTGATTCTTTGAGGAAGCCATGAAACACACGTTAATGCATCAATCGATGCATTCTGGTGCATCAACCGATATGATGCATTTAGTTTTCTGTGTGTAGTTCATGCGTTTTGATGCACCTTGATGCGTTTTCATGCACTAGAATGCATCGTTTTTTATGATGCCCTTAAACGTTTCGTCTGAGCTACATAAACTCTGTAGCTCAGACCAAACGTTTAAGTACATCATCCAAAAAGATGCAGGAGAACATCAACTGAAAGGAATCCTCACTTGAATCAAAAGATGCACTTTGGTGTTTCTTTCACGACATACAAAAATGCACCCAAATGCATCAAATGTGAATCTGATTCTTTGAGGAAGCCATGAAACACACGTTAATGCATCAATCGATGCATTCTGGTGCATCAACCGATATGATGCATTTAGTTTTCTGTGTGTAGTTCATGCGTTTTGATGCACCTTGATGCGTTTTCATGCACTAGAATGCATCGTTTTTTATGATGCCCTTAAACGTTTCGTCTGAGCTACATAAACTCTGTAGCTCAGACCAAACGTTTAAGTACATCATCCAAAAAGATGCAGGAGAACATCAACTGAAAGGAATCCTCACTTGAATCAAAAGATGCACTTTGGTGTTTCTTTCACGACATACAAAAATGCACCCAAATGCATCAAATGTGAATCTGATTCTTTGAGGAAGCCATGAAACACACGTTAATGCATCAATCGATGCATTCTGGTGCATCAACCGATATGATGCATTTAGTTTTCTGTGTGTAGTTCATGCGTTTTGATGCACCTTGATGCGTTTTCATGCACTAGAATGCATCGTTTTTTATGATGCCCTTAAACGTTTCGTCTGAGCTACATAAACTCTGTAGCTCAGACCAAACGTTTAAGTACATCATCCAAAAAGATGCAGGAGAACATCAACTGAAAGGAATCCTCACTTGAATCAAAAGATGCACTTTGGTGTTTCTTTCACGACATACAAAAATGCACCCAAATGCATCAAATGTGAATCTGATTCTTTGAGGAAGCCATGAAACACACGTTAATGCATCAATCGATGCATTCTGGTGCATCAACCGATATGATGCATTTAGTTTTCTGTGTGTATGTTCACAGGGGAGAGTAGAGTAAGGCAACCGATAAATAGGGCCAATAGGGGAGCACGTATTTCAAATTGTGAGCTGAAAAGACTGAAACGTATTAGTGTGATGTCACTTAGCAAGACTGAGTCATAGCAAATTCGTCACTATTGGGCACACAGAGGAAAACGCAGGCTCGACCAGAACTCTAACCCGGATCTCTGGCATATTGTACCATTGCTCTATACCAACAGAGACAACTTCACTCAGGTAAAACAGCATGACCGATCTCATGCTATTGCATAGGAAAACACCACGTGACGGGTTTGTTTGGACTCAAGTGTCCTCCCAAAATTTTCTGGTATAAAACAATTTACAAGGGTACTGTTGTCAACCAACCTCCTCGCACCTGAGGAGCAATGAAATAAATAGATTTTTTCATGATCTTGCAAATTCATGGGCGTCGCCAGAAATTTTCCTGGGGGGGGGGGGGGTCGAATCGAAGATGTTGAGGACACCATCTCCCCTCAAAAATATTCTGCTACAGACCAGTGGCATAAGCAGGAGTTTGTCAAAGAGGGGTTAATTTTTAAAATTATTGCATTATCGGTGTTTTAAAATATGTTATTACAGTCCAGCAAGGGAAACGAAACTAGCTGGAAAGGTACGATTCCAAACGCGAGAGGGGAAGCAGGAAGAACACTCACCAAACCACCCTGTGGCATTTTGCTTGTATGGATTCGCTTGTTATGTTTATTACTGCTGGCTGTGTTGTGTTTGTGATGTCTCTTACAATTCGTAACAAACCGTCTCGAAGTGGAACAAAGAAAACTGTGTCGTTTTGGTTCCTGTTGCACATTCTACAAAACATCCTCGATATGATACACAATGCCACAAACCATTCAGTTACTACATTCTCTTTATTATATTTATAATAGTCTACTATGTATAATAATAGTAATACTATTATTATTAAATACTATCCTGATTACTGCTGTGTACATTTGTGCTAATTATAATATTTACTAAGGAGATCAATTTTATTGAATGATCAAAGAAAAAGTTACTGGTTTACAAACAAGTTTATCTACTAATCTGACGTGATGAATACATTCCTGATTTAGTCTGCTTATATAGTATATGGATGGCTATTTTTTTCATTCTGCACCCTTACATAATTCGTAAACATCTCTACGTATTTTGGAGGCGATGTTACTACGTTTGAAACTTCATTGTTGTTTCCACAGCATACCATTTTCACGGATCCCGCTTCTTGACCAAAGTCCCGTCACCCCTATTTTGCCAATGGAAACGTCCAGTTGGCGCATGCGCACTTCCGTCCATGGTCTCAGCTAAGGCAGCCAGACAGTATACTATTAGTATTGCATAGTAGTAGTAGGAGCAGCAGCAGTAGTAGTAGTTTAGTTTATTTTAGCATCCAATAAGTTTATTATATGATATAGTACTTGTTACGACCATGATTACATAACAGTTACTTCGAACATTAGTAATCAGCAAATGCAGTGGTATAAGAAGCTTCAAAAACGTTTGATAGTTACAAATTAACAGAGTTTCAGTGTTGCAAATTCTGAAAGTTTCGTACTAAATTCGATATCTCAAGATCATGTTTAAACAATGACGCAAAATGAGGTGAAATAAAGTGCTTAGTTTATAAATTGCCATAAATTGAAAAAAGTAGATGGAAATTTCCGGGGGGGTCAACGACCGGTTCGATGCCCATGCGCAAATGTAAATGTTATTAAGAAAAAGAGTCCTGGACGCTATTTTTAGGTTGGTTTCCTCAAATCTCATCTTATTCAAACATTAGGTTGGTTTCCTCAAATCTCATTCAAATAATAGGTTCGTTTCCTCAAATCTCATCTTATTCAAACATTAGGTTGGTTTGCTCAAATCTCATCTTATTCAAGCAATACGTTGGTTTGCTCAAATCTCATCTTATTCATACATTAGGTTGGTTTCCTCAAATCTCATCTTATTCAAGCAATAGGTTGGTTTGCTCAAATCTCATCTTATTCATACATTAGGTTGGTTTCCTCAAATCTCATCTTATTCAAGCAATAAGTTAGTTTCCTCAAATTTCATCTTATTCATACATTAGGTTGGTTTCCTCAAATCTCATCTTATTCAAGCAATAGGTTGGTTTGCTCAAATCTCATCTTATTCAAACATTAGGTTGGTTTCCTCAAATCTCATCTTATTCAAATAATAGGTTCGTTTCCTCAAATCTCATCTTATTCAAACATTAGGTTGGTTTGCTCAAATCTCATCTTATTCAAGCAATAGGTTGGTTTGCTCAAATCTCATCTTATTCATACATTAGGTTGGTTTCCTCAAATCTCATCTTATTCAAGCAATAGGTTGGTTTCCTCAAATCTCATCATATTCAAGCAATAAGTTAGTTTCCTCAAATCTCATCTTATTCAAACATTAGGTTGGTTTCCTCAAATCTCATCTTATTCAAGCAATAGGTTGGTTTCCTCATATCTCATCTTATTCAAGCATTAGGTTGGTTTCCTCAAATCTCATCTTATTCAAACATTAGGTTGGTTTGCTCAAATCTCATCTTATTCAAGCATTAGGTTGGTTTGCTCAAATCTCATCTTATTCAAACATTAGGTTGGTTTCCTCAAATCTCATTCAAATAATAGGTTCGTTTCCTCAAATCTCATCTTATTCAAACATTAGGTTGGTTTGCTCAAATCTCATCTTATTCAAGCAATAGGTTGGTTTGCTCAAATCTCATCTTATTCATACATTAGTTTGGTTTCCTCAAATCTCATCTTATTCAAGCAATAGGTTGGTTTGCTCAAATCTCATCTTATTCATACATTAGGTTGGTTTCCTCAAATCTCATCTTATTCAAGCAATAAGTTAGTTTCCTCAAATTTCATCTTATTCATACATTAGGTTGGTTTCCTCAAATCTCATCTTATTCAAGCTATAGGTTGGTTTGCTCAAATCTCATCTTATTCAAACATTAGGTTGGTTTCCTCAAATCTCATCTTATTCAAATATTAGGTTCGTTTCCTCAAATCTCATCTTATTCAAACATTAGGTTGGTTTGCTCAAATCTCATCTTATTCAAACATTAGGTTGGTTTCCTCAAATCTCATTCAAATAATAGGTTCGTTTCCTCAAATCTCATCTTATTCAAACATTAGGTTGGTTTGCTCAAATCTCATCTTATTCAAGCAATAGGTTGGTTTGCTCAAATCTCATCTTATTCATACATTAGTTTGGTTTCCTCAAATCTCATCTTATTCAAGCAATAGGTTGGTTTGCTCAAATCTCATCTTATTCATACATTAGGTTGGTTTCCTCAAATCTCATCTTATTCAAGCAATAAGTTAGTTTCCTCAAATTTCATCTTATTCATACATTAGGTTGGTTTCCTCAAATCTCATCTTATTCAAGCTATAGGTTGGTTTGCTCAAATCTCATCTTATTCAAACATTAGGTTGGTTTCCTCAAATCTCATCTTATTCAAATATTAGGTTCGTTTCCTCAAATCTCATCTTATTCAAACATTAGGTTGGTTTGCTCAAATCTCATCTTATTCAAGCAATAGGTTGGTTTGCTCAAATCTCATCTTATTCATACATTAGGTTGGTTTCCTCAAATCTCATCTTATTCAAGCAATAGGTTGGTTTGCTCAAATCTCATCTTATTCAAGCATTAGGTTGGTTTGCTCAAATCTCATCTTATTCAAACATTAGGTTGGTTTCCTCAAATCTCATCTTATTGAAGCAATAGGTTGGTTTGCTCAAATCTCATCTTATTCAAGCAGTTGGTTGGTTTGCTCATTGTGTACCCCTAAAGTTACGTACAGTCATGGACACTGCCGGGTTGTAAGGATTCCATTGAAAGTCAATGTATTCGTCACAACCCGGCAGTTTCCGTGACTGTACATCTACGTGTAATTCTTAATACGCGCCTAGTAAGGTACGTAGTAACACGGTGTTTCGTCACTCTCATACCTGTTGAAGATAAAAAGGAAGATAAGAACAAAAGATAGCCATAACTCGTCAGCATAATGTAATTCCGCAAATAAACATGCAACGCCAGCGTTAGGTGCAACTCGAGCGAGCTGTTGCATCAGGCATTCTTGTGGGCGTGTAGGCAATCCTCTTGCTGTAACGGCTTCTCATTGGAAGAGCTGCAACGACGCCATTCTCAGCAAAAAAAGTGAAATAAGAAAGAAAAAAGTCAACGTTATGGAATGGTTTGTTCTGAAGGTCAAAAGAGTAAAGGGAACGGCAGTCAATGTTGCTAAATCAGATTCAGGTTCGCACTAGAAAAGTTTTTCAACATACGGGGAATTTCGATATTCCCTATTTTATTTTTAAAACGGTTATGTAACTTTTCACAAACCTTTAGGCGGGCTCAACTCAAAGTCTTGTTTATTAAATCAGTAATAGTTCGCCATAACATATTAACTTCCCTTCCATGGATCACTACAATGATGAATATTATAGCATACTGTAATATGTATTAGAGACATAACACAATGATCTTAGTAATTCAATCGTCAGAAGGTGCAGTGTAGCCAAATTATCTTTAAAGTTTATAATTATATAAGGTAGTGATTGCAGCTACAAGCATTCCCATTGGCTGGTAGCTTTTTGGGGTGGTAACTAATCTGTGGTGATTAGGTTAGGCTTCCTGGGTTTGGTTCACTTAGAAGAAGAAGAAGACGAAAAATGGTTGTAGCAGCAATACAGATCATTATAATCCTTTTTCTTGTTAACCTTGGAGACTTGGCTTTATATATACAATAAGATACAGTTAGAACACTGACTCTCATGGGAGTTACCAGAAGGGAAAAGAAGGGGGAGGAAAACTTCACCCCACTGGAATAGTGAGAGATGAAAAAATTCATTTGTTTCATTCTTCCATTCGTGTGTGTGTGTGTGTATATATATATATATATATATATATATATATATATATATATATATATATATATGGAAAGCAAAATAAGTGTTGTTTCCTTTTCAAATAATTCAAAATAAAGCATTGCCACGATTTTCAAGTATATATTACTCCCCCCCCCCCTCGGGAAAGTGTTGCTTTCCCAACTGGAAAAATGTTAAAACATGATTTCTCCTCCTCCTCGTGGAAAAATCTGGGTACGTCCATGCTGACCTACCACCCTGTAGCACAGTTTTGCAAATGTGTTTCTTCTTAATGCATTAAAATAGCCAATCATTTCTATGATTAGCCAGTCTTTGTGGATCTTACCATTAGCAATTAAGACATTTTCTCATTTAAAAATATGCACCTGGCAACCCTGATTCGAGCAGAGGGATTTCTTTTCAATGCAGAGGAAAAGGTTGAGAATATTTTGACTATCGGAAGTTCACAATAACGAAACTGCGCAATATGCTTATGTCGTAAATGTTCAAATACCTTAAACTTTGTACCTCTTCTCGCAAGCCATTGCCACCATCGAGGGAATTGAATGTTAACAATGTGCTAACGGTGCTTGTGTCAACACCAGCTTCATTTTTAACTTACCTTGCCTAACTGTTGCACAGTTCTGGTTCTCTATCCAGAATTATTATCCTCGATTTTGTCTTAATTTGAGAAGAAGTCGAGAGTGAGGTAGATACGAGATTATCACCACCACATTCTTGTAATTCCTGGATGCTTGCTTGCAGAACTTAAAACAGATAAATTTATCATATTGCGTTCTTATCATATAAAAATACACTTGTTTCAAAATGGCTTATATCCTATTTTTCTCACTATGTAGACCTAACTGTGAATTTAATAAATGTTTAGTTGATCTTTCCCCCGACTTTGAATAAAATAATCTGGATGTAGTGAACTAAGTTGTGGTAAACAGTCGCTATAGTGAACCTAAATCGCTAGTCTCGACCCAAATCAGTGTGCCAACTTAGCTCTCTTGGAGCCAGATCTGGCTCTTTGGTGCACTCGTTCGGCAGTGAACTGGGACGCCCACCCCTGTGCCCCCCATTATGATGCCATCACTTGTTCAGGCCCACATAGACCAACTTTTGTCATAATTATACATTTTGCACGTGACGTGATATTGTTATATTGGCTGCGTCGCCCCACTCTCTCTTATCTCCCCAGCTACTTCTTTATAGCGCAATGTTTGAAGTGAAATTGACATAATATTGTTATCAGGGAATTCTTTATTTTCGATTTCATAACACCATCGATGGATTATTGAGATGGGCGGTGCCGCCGGATCTAGATGTTGAAAACTAAGAATAAATTGTCATCAATTTAGAGTTAACGATAATAGCAGTGCCCCCACCACCCCTTTGACAACTAACATTACCCTAGAAGGCACTTAACCAGCCTTCGTAAATCTAGCTCCATAAAAGTCAGTTTTAACTCCATTTAAGTGAAATTTAGTTCTTTTATGCGCATCAGGTTTGGCAACACTGCCAGGATGCAAGGAGAAAAGAATTGATCACATGGGAGTATGATTTGATTCGTTCTCTTGGGAATATGAAACTACCGATGGAATAGAAAGAGATGTCAACGGAAAGAGGGCAGTTTGAAGATGAATTTCACCAGCGGAAAAGTCGAAACTTCCATTTGATTAACCGTAACTTGATGCTGAAGTTGATTCCCATAAGGAATTCATGGAATTCCGAAAATTCTTATTCATCATAGTTTTCAAACATCGTGTTCAGCTTAAAAATCAACATAAAAAAAACGCTTCCACTTGCAACATGGAGAGAAATTCATGCTCTTGGATACACCCAGGTTTTTTTTAGTAGCAGTGCCCATTCGGGCAATGTTGAAGTAAATGCATAATTGATGCGTATCTAATCCCCTTAACCTGAAAAATGTATTGTTCATGAAAAGTTATCATCAAGTAGAGATCAGTATTTTGAAACAAACCATATTAACTTCATGTCTTGAAGGAAACGGGAGATGCCGAGAGCGTGGGTTGTGACGCACAGTGGCGTACCCAAGAGGGGATTGGTGGGGGTTATCCCCCTCTTTGGCCCAGTATTCCTAAAAGAAAAAGAACAAAGGTAGGGAAAGATGGCAAAATAAGGGCTGACTACCAAAAAAGTAAACGTAATCATCCGCCATGATGAAATATCCGTGTGAGGGACAGCCTAAGCCTAAGCCTGACTGCACTGTTTAGGAAATTCCCTATCCTTTCGAAAAACACTATGATATTTCAAATTATGAGAAAATACATCTTCTAGAGCATTCACGCGACTCTTCGTGTGGTTTGCTTTCGATGTTGTCTTGATCAAAGTCGACCCTCACGAGGACAGACCTCACCCTCACCCTATAGAAGACTTGTGAGGGTGGGGGCGAAGGAAGTCGTGAGCCGTCTAGATACTTACAATAGTTTCGTGGCTACGTAACCCTATTAAATTATTGCGAATATCTAGAGCGAAAGCAAACCACACGAACATTCGTGTGAATGCTCTAGAAGAAATTCCAAGCAGATGTAATTTCTCGGATTTTGGAATATCATATCCGCTTTTAGAATGAAGAGAAATTTCGAAAACGGCTTCGCTGGAGTAGGATCAACATTATCGATGATATTCCTCTGTAACCATTAACCTCAATTCAGGTTAAGTCATTTCCGTTTTAGAGAACCTATTATATGAATCCGTAGGAGTTCTTTGTAAGTAGAGTGGACTGTATTTTATAAGCATGTACGGCAAAACGCTGTTGTTGTTTTTTTCAAGAGGAGAAACGAACCAACCTTTTGCTTGAATAAAATGAGATTTCAGCAAACCAACCTATTGCTTGAATAAGATGAGATTTCAGCAAACCAACCTATTGCTTGAATAAGATGATATTTCAGCAAACCAACCTAATGCTTGAATAAGATGCGATTTGAGCAAACCAACCAACTGCTTGCATAAGATGAGATTTGGGCAAACCAACCTATTGCTTGAATAAGATGAGATTTGAGCAAACCAACCTAATGTTTTAATAAGATGAGATTTGAGGAAACCAACCTATTGCTTGAATAAGATGGAGGAAACCAACCTAATGTTTGAATGAGATGAGATTTCAGCAAACCAACCTATTGCTTGAATAAGATGAGATTTCAGCAAACCAACCTATTGCTTGAATAAGATGAGATTTGAGGAAACCAACCTAATGTTTGAATAAGATGAGATTTGAGCCAACCAACCTAATGCTTGAATAAGATTTTTCTTGAATTTGTAGGGGGTGGAAATTCGGTGGGTGAACCAAATCCAGCACAATGTTCTTTTCTACGTGCCTGTTTCCACACAATTGTAACCTAAAGCGGTGCGATTTGAAGAGTTCTTAGAACTGAAAAGCGACATGTAAGCGGTTTCATCACGCATTCAATCAACATGTAACACTAGCCAAGGGCAAGGGTGGGAGAAATCCGACCCCCAAAGGAAGGGGGGGGGGGAGAAAATGAGCCCCATGCTACGTGTCACGTAGGCAGGCAGACGAAACGTTCTGCCACAAAGCCCTAAAGTCGGCTTCAGTCTCCTCAGGCCTTTACCAAAACCAGTTTTTCTGCCTGTAGGGTGTCTATAAATACACCGTTGAGCTGGATCAGGAAATATACGGAGTACTGTTGCATCAGACAACTTACGAGGTCGTGAAACCCACAACCCACAGCAACAAAGAAAAAGAAAAGGAAAGTGTTCCCGAAGGCTTTTCTGGGCGTTAGGATCGCGCCTTCGAATTCTTATCAGCTGATTGGCTGGCTCGAGCCTACGCCCTTCCGTGGCACGCTGTGATTGGCGGATACTGCCATAAACCAGACGAGCCTCTTGTTTAGGTTAGGGTTGCTATCCTTCAACACATTCCTTTGCATTTCACTTCAGATCAGACATCACGTAGTGTATTTCTTCTTGTTATAGGTGCATGGACGTCCGGAAGGTGGGAGGCCATGCCCCCACCTTGGAAAATGAAGGTCCACCTAAAAAGTATATATTTCGGCATAATTTCATTTCAGCCACATATGGTAATTATTATAACGGTGTTGAAGGATCATGATAATTTCAGACTGAAGCAGTGTGTTTTGAGGGGGGCATCACTATTATGGGGAAAAATATGCCTCCTTTCCCCCCGGAAAAAATCCTGCAGTTGTCCATGTGTAGGTGTAGTACTTACGGCTGCCTCCGTTTAAACTTCGCTGAAAATGTTTTTTTAAAAATATTTTTGCCACGAGCTCTGAAGTCGAAATTTGCACTGTCGCCATCTTTGGTTATTTCACGTCGCTATCCTACCTCTTTATGTTAATCGCGACGATGAGGATAAAGGATGATGAGACTAAAGATGAGTGTCCGTGATTAAACAACATGAAGCAAAGATAGAAACAACCCAACCCCTTGATAAATACTACAAATTCTTACGTATTCTCTGTCTACTGTAAGAACAAATTATATGTAAATAAATACACGTGACTTGTGAGAATCCTATTGGTTAATTTAGATGGAAGCTATTTCGCAGAAATCTCTCGGTTTAGGAATATAGCGCGATATACGAATTGTGTAACTATTGTCAATCATACCTGTAGACGAGGTAAATTAAGAATAATCCCACAATCGAAGGAAGGGACTACTTGTTGCAAGTCACGTGGCTTGACCGACGGTTTATAGTAGTGAACTGAACTTACATGAAAATAGATCCTGTTCACCACAACCATTCGCTGAACTATTAAAACTAGAAACATCAATGGCAAAATTCACTGCATTGCAATCTTTTAAAAATTCAATTTTGGTATACTTGTGCTCAGTGGCGGTGATTGGGTTCCAAAACTAGCGGGAAGGGGGGGCAAGGTGCCAAAACGGGGGAGGAAGAACAGTTTACTTTCCCTTGGTAGATAAGGGTTAGCATATTGCAGGAGCGAAAGTGGCAAAAAAGGGTGTGCAACTGCCCCCATGGCCCCCCTCAATCGTCGCCACTGCTTATGCGTACAAAACGCAATGAAAACATATTTCATATCGACAAGCCCAGACTAAACAATCTCTTTTCTACAGATTTTCCACTATATATATATTGACCTTCCATTAAGTGTGCGAATGTATTTTCTTCACATCATTTAGAATCAGTGGCGTGCCCAGGATTTTCGAAAGGGAGTGGTTATGTATACTTTTCCTTGGTAGTCTGCCCTCATTTTGTCATATTTTTTACCTTTGACGTTCTTTTTTTTAGGAATACTGGGCCAAAAGGGGGGGGGTTATAACCCCCCATCAACCCCCCTTGGGCACGCCACTGCTTAGAATATATTATTACAAAAAAAATGTCATCTTGGAATTACTTTTGTTAGTATGAAGCTGATATTAGGGGCGAACTCGATAAAGGTCGATTTTCTATATAGTGTTGGATCATATACATTAGAGGCTGTGTAACAGGAGTATACCTCGGCTCAATACTCTTGAAATGTGCTTTAGATAGATGTGAATACTTTTAAACTGCTGATTCTTGCATCTTGTATTTTGCGAGTTCGCCTCCTAATATCCGCAACGCCTCATATTTACTTTTAATTTATTAATTTTTTATTGTTGTTTCATTATTGAATTCAGTGTGCACTATGTGCTGCATCTATTTTTTTTCCAATAAATAAACCTGCTGGAGGTAGCAACCTTTGTTTCTTTCAAAGACTTTTTCACCAACTTTGCCGCATTTTCGTTCTAGAGTTCAGGAAATCACAGGCCCTACCACACTTCTGGACACGCACATGGGGGAATATTCACATTGTTGGGTGGCAACACTGTTGGAATTCTCGCCATGCTTTTAAAAAAAAGAAGCTCACGGGGACGTTTTTACGGTCCCACCTGGCAGCTCATGTCTCTTGAGAACCGGTTTAGACTCTAACTGCTGGAATGTCTGTGTAAACCATACACAACGACCTGCCTTAGACGAGATGGCAAACAGGACATTGCTAATGTCCAAAGGTTACTGAATCCAAAAAGAAGGACGTGCCTATCACCGAAAATGGCACTTTGTTACCTTTGGGAAGATAATGTCGGTGCTTTTTTCCTTCCCATTCCGAGGGCACTTCCAAATACCAAAGGCTCATTGAACCAACCAGAAGTACAAAGTGAAAGTTGATGGCCTTCACGAGTTGTCCTTTTTTGTTACCTTAGGCAGGCCCGTAGCTAGAACTGATCTCCAGGGGGCTCAAGGGTTATCAGGGGGGGCCTATTTAAACAAAGTCCATTTTCCAAAGTTTCATATTATTAAATGAAGGCAAATTGTGTGTGTGTTGAGGGGGGTCACTAAGTTGTACATTTTTTCTATATCTTTTAAAATACCACTACATGTGTTAATTCAATACTACTGAAATCGTTCCTTACTACACACTCCATACTACTTTTGAAAATACAGATACGTATTTATATCATGCAAGAAAAAATGGGCAATATTCAATCATAGTACCTATAGTACATTCCACCTCCTGCTGAAGCAATGAAACACCCCTTCATTCCCAAATCTTGGGAGCTGTTAACCTTTGACGCAGATGCGGAGGGAATTTTCATGATGACGTCAAAGTCAGATTTCTGTAAACGGGAGGTTGCAACAGAGGCAGCGAAGGTACAGATAAAGAAATTCCCCTATGAAGGAACTATCTCAAGTCTACAGAAGAGAATCTTCTAAATACGTGCCGCTGCTGTTCATGTTCTGTGAATTTATCCTTCACCAAAGTTCTGAACAAATATCTGCTGTCTACATTTTCACTCTTCACCGCAAACAAATTGTACAAAATAGTTTTACCTATTGTCAAGGGGGCTGGGGGGGGGGCTCACGGCAGTTTCAGGGGGAGTTCAGCCCCCTGGCCCCTGCCTGGCTACGGGCCTGACCTTAGGTGATTAAAGTTCTTGTAAATACACACCACATCAACAGACGACACCCATTGTTCTGATTGGTTCTAAGGTGGAAAACACCCGAATGGTCGTTCTTATCCAGTGATTTATCCACACACCATACCATCCTAACACAATCAAAATTTCCTCAACATCCCTCTAAAAGTTTTCATAAAGAGCAACCAGCAGCCCAGCCAGGGCCAGGCACGTAGCGCAGGGGAAGGGCTACGTGGACTGAAGCTCCCCTCAAGAAATCCTACAAATAATTAATTTTAATCCCTTAGCAGAATTAAACATTAGATCAAAAAACGTTTAATGTACAATATACCATGTTATATTTTTATATACTATCATTTAATCCAAAGAATAAGTGTATCCATAAGCTTCCAAAATGTATATTTTTCTTTGTGAGAGGTCACACAATATAAACTTTATGATTAAAATTTGGCCCTAACTTTTACAGGCTTTTTTTAATGGAATGTGTAAAAGTTAATAACAAAATACAATATCTATGAATTTCAGATCACTAACTGTATAAAATGAAAGAAAAATAATGAGCAACACTTGTGTTGGATATTCACTCGTATGGTGGGCCGAGTAGCATAGTGTCTCCACTTATATAATAATAATAACAATACATTTGGATTAAAATTAGTTTATAGTTATTATTGTAAAATGACAATACAATTATAACCGTGGTAATAATTATTGTCATTATTATTATTATTTCTAATAATCAAGTTTTATCAGTGGTTTGCCCCTTCTACAAATATTTCTGGCGACGCCTGTGCTGATAATGGATGAGCCCCCTGAAATAAAATCCTGGTTACGGGCCTGCCATTGGTGACGCGTGGTCAGCGCATTGAATTGAATTGACTTTATTGCTGGGCGAGGTTTAGCTGTTGCTGGTCAAGTCCCATCGCCGCGGCTTTGTCCGGGCTTTAACCTGGAATCGAACCCGGGACCGCTCGAGAGCAATGACCATCAGCTCCGTTTACCCTTACGCCCCGATGTGAAAAATTCTGGCTAACCCTTAAAAGTCCGGCCTCAAAATTATTACGTGGAAGGGTACCTGGGGTCAAATTCGACCCCACCGTGAAAAATACTAAAATGAATGCTGATTTTGAATTACTTAATGGCCAGTTTAGAACATATTTGTTTGTTTAAAAAAAAATAAACATCATTTTACATCCCAAGATGACAACAATATGCAACAATGAGACAATGACATGATTGTCATTTAAACCTTCCGTTCTTACCTCCTTGCCACAACTGTGGCGCTGTTCACATACAGTCAGTGTGTGTTGGACAATCGACAGGACCAAACAGTACCCAAATAACAACTTACAATGTACACCCAACGGCAAAAGTAATAGTGGAAGAATTGTCGATCATCATTTTGATTCAATTTATTTCTCGCAAATCTAATGATCATGAAACAAAAACGTGAATATGCAGACGGCAATATCTGCTTCGTGTCAACAGTATATATCGCAATAATGATGGGCACTTTGTCCACTATTGTCTTTGCCGTTGACTGTACCAGTCAGTATGTAGGGGGAAGTGGGTAACTAACACTCGAAGGCTTGCTGAAGCTAAACTATTCGACCTAGAGTTGTTAGATTTAAGTAAAATATGCATTGTTTAACTGAGTACACTATATATCATTCCTGAAAAGTCATAGTTGCCCTACTTTTTTATCAATGATTGTTTTCTGAAAAAAGTCAAATCATGCGGTCTTACCCCACTAGTTAACTTTATGGGAAAATAGAAAAACGAGATTTTCAGTGGAAAAGTAGCAGACATTTTTATTTTATTTATACCTATGACAAGTTGGTCCATGCCTTAGCTGAACAATTCAAGAATATTAGTTACAGAAATCACAAGTAAAGTAGTTGTCTTCTTCCTCAGCTCCACTGCAGCTTTCGTGGGCCCAGCCAAGACATTTTCCACATTGGATCTTGTTCTGAGTTAGAAAATACATCATTACAAAACATATAATTTAGTCTTATATGATGGGGGCAATGATGGTTAGTGCCCGGTCTTGCCCCGCTCTGCGTATCCGGTCTTACCCCGAGTGCAGAGATTATAAAAACTAAGAATCACGCTACTATTGGACTAAATCCGTATTGTTTGTTAGGGTATAAATACTTAGTAAACATATAATAAGCTGGACTAAAGAGCGTTTAATAACTGTAATGACTATTAAATAAGGATGGTTTAAAAACAAAAGAACATTAGAGAGATGACATCGTAAAACAAACTCTCATACACAGACGCCGTGTACAGCAACAACACGCCAATATGGCCGTTGCTTCTTCTTGACTAGTGGAGTGTAGTTCACAATCTGTCCGCTAGAGAGGAGAACTAGTGACGCCAGAACGAAGGTACTCGGTTTCACCCCACTGCCCGATCTTACCCCACCTTCCCCTATACAAATAAATATCCCAGCTGTATTCATAAAGCACTGCTGGTGTGTAAGGGGTGACCTTCCACGTAGGAACCCAAAAGTCAACCTCACTTCCACGTAGTACACCCTGGACTGCATTTTGGAGACGAGCGAGGCTCTGGCGACTGGCACTATGGTCAGTGTAATTTTGTGTGTGTTGTCCTGTTATTTTGTCCTTGTGTGTGCTGAGTGCACCTTTACAGCCTGAGCTTTTAACGAAAGTCAGAATACTTTAATATTTTAGTAAGACGACACTGCAATTATGCTATTTTAGTTATGGTAAGGGGCTGGACCCCGTATGATGTGTCAGGTGCAAAATAGCCTAAGTGCTGATGCACCCAAAATTTTACATTCAAATTAAAATAAAATCAAGTTATGGCCTGGATCCCGTGCAAAATAGCCTATAAGTGTTCAGTCACCCAAATATTTAACAATGGGTTCTTCCCTATGTATACATCGAAATTATCTCTCCTTATATACGATAAGCATGGATCATACTGTTGGAAGCAGATAAGCATAATCAATATTGTTTAACTTATCTGGTAAAGATTTAGATAATAATCGAGATAGCCAATCATTACTTACATGCCACCTGATAATGCTACCTCGATAATTGGTCACACATTTACCAATCAAATTTCGATGTCTCACGAACGAGAACAAGTCTGTGCGCAAGTAGTAACGCGAGACGGCTCCACCAATGAACAGTGAGAGAAACGGGATTGTGTAATGGGCGATGGGAGTTACCCGATTTCCTTCTTCTTTTTGTCAGGGTTGCAAGCCTTTGAAAGTCGAAACTGTTGAGTGCGGTCTACACTTCGTGAGGGTCTATGAAAGAGTTCACCACGTTTTTCTAATTCGTGGACTCAGCGCGTGTGTTTTAGAGGGCTCAAAATCACGACAATTAAGGGATTCTTGTAGTAAAAAGTATACCATTCCTACTCCAGGACTACACGTATGTATTGCCTGTATTCTTAATAGAAAAAGCATAAATGTGTACAATGCTCCTGTAGTAGATCTATTAGATCTTATTTTTTTTAATAGAAGAAGGAAATCTACCTCTCCGAACTTGCGGACGACAAACAAAGGTTAGTTTCGAGTGAAATTTTGAAAAGAACATTGAAAAAGTACCGCAGAAGGTTTCTCCATTGCATTAGCGTTAGCTATGGCTGCATGCATATTTTCTTGTTGAGCTTACATGCGTGTTGTTCACGTCATTGCTGTCCACCTAAAAGGGTTGTAGCTTAGCGAGGCTTCAGAACAGATAAAACCAATTTTCCTCTGTTGCTCTTGATTCATGTCCCATAAATCAGATATTGAGCTGAATTGTTATAAGATCCACATCGCCGAATACTATTTTGTCGTATCTCCACTTTTCGTCGGAATTGAGTCGATGACATTGTCGTGTTATGTACATGTTAATGCGTCACGTTCCGAAGCGACGAATGTGGATGTGAAGTGCTGCAAATTATCAATATTGATATGTGTGGGCAAATCTTGCAGTGTATTCAAAATCCACATAAATCAAACTCAAATCTCGTGAAGAGTAAGTGAAGATGGACATACGACAAAACAGTATTCAGTCGGCGATATGTAGAGTACTGATCCAAACTTACATTCGAACAAAATAGATGGACATGCTGCAGCGACGGGCAGTCATTTATCCACATACACACACACACACCCAACACCCCACAACATTTTCTCCAACGCATCCTTAAAATTTCTGACAAATACAATTTCTGGTGCAATATTTACCCTTACACCCCCCCCCCAAATGAATACACCGCACCCAGCCGATGGAAAATTCTAGATTAACCCCTGGGGTAAGAGATATTGAACAAACTTTGGATAATATAGACTGATATGGGGAAGATTTTTTTAAAAGTTTGTGCAAATAGTTGGCTACAAAACCAACATGAAAGATCCCTTGAACACATAAAATTTGTAGAAAGAAGACAAAGATTACATATTTTTCTTAGATTTAATAAGGCATTTCTTTACTAAGATGCCATCGCTTCTCAAAAAATGCTGATATGTAACTGTCACACCCTAATATATTTGTAAACTAATATTGTGGAGCTAATACAAGAGGTTGGGGGATCTTATCTAGTAAAAGATTAATCATCAAAGAAAGTATTGTTACGGATTCGATTTCTGGTCTGGACATGGGTGGTCCTTCCTGGTACTTTATCAATGAATTTATTAGCATTAATGGATACGTCAGCACATATGGCACACACCCTTCACACTGCACGAGAAGAGAACCTCTTATCTAAAAACCTTACCCACATTTAGAAAAAAGGGTGTGTGAAAGCCCATTGGGAAAAAGTGCAAGCACGCATTAAAAAAGTAAGGAGACACTTAAATATTGCCTCAGAGACAGTGTAAAAGGTCCATCATTTTCAAAAATCTAAAAACGCTGGTTAATGTCATCATCTCCCAACATGGACGACAAGGAGTCGGGAAGATGTATTGCCTGAGGACATTAAAATCTGCACTTTCCACAACAATGTGCCGAACACTTAAAATAACATTACACATACAGCTTGCAGCAATATCATCCGATGATCATTCATCCTCATCGTCACGATTTCCTAAGGTCCCGGCTGTTGACTATTTGAAACTTATTCGTGAAATACATTTAACAGTGCTTTTCCCAAATCTTGACATTGCTCTGAGATTTTTTGTCAGTATTTCTGAAAGCAGTCGTTCAGTGTTCTAAAAAGAATTAATGCCCTGAGAATGCTGATGTCCTATAAGAAATTGACTTTGAGTGTCTCATTCATCAGTTTGCTGCCACCAAAACCAGAAGAAAACAGTTTTAGGCGAATGTTCTCTTGTTAAATCTAAGTGGATTGTTTTATCGAAGTTTAATGAATAATTTTTAATCAGATGTGTGGAAGTGAAGTGCCATGATAGCAAAACTGTTATTATTAACAACAATCATAATAATGATGATGATGATGAAGATATCGACAAGACCAAAACTAAGGATATACCAAAAGCCCAAATTTTATATAAATTTTATAAATCTCCCCTCTGGGTGGAGAACCATTTGGTGTCTGAAGAACATTTAAGTAAAAAACAAGACTAGGAGAATCTAAGAATAGAAGGACAATTGGATACTCATGATGGAATTAATTTTTACGTGTTCCTTGCATTTTTCTACCAGACGGCCAAGGGCACTTGCAAGGGGCACAGAGGGGCAATTGCCCCCCCCCCGATTTCAAATTTTATGCAAATAAAAAAAACATTTCGTAAAATTTTCTTGCTCGCTTCGCTCGCAATGTCTGCTATTCTTACAGTCCGAGTTCAGAGCCATAGATATGGGGCGGCAGGAGTCGGCTCTGGGAGCCAAACGATCTATATGAAAAAAAATGTTAAACAGAATGCCATGGTGCCCGGTAAAATTATTGCACCCTATTAAAACAATTTCTTTCTATGAAACTTAATATGAAATATTACTGATGACACTGTAATCCAATAAGTCATTAATCAATCAAGGGATTCCTATTTGTTTGTCAGGTGTCAAAACATGTATTTCAACTATACTACAATTCACACAATATTTTGCAAAATGGGTAACGTAACCAGTAGGCAATCATTGTCTGTAGTGATTCAAGAGTCTCCCCTTTGAAGGAAATGGAGTCCGTGGTGGACTAAGGGACCCATGTTTTAATGTTTTAGCAAGTACAAAAAAATGTATTAGCTACAAATATTTACACAATTCATCAAAGTGTGGATAATGTGTAACCATCATTATTTAATTAATTCTATTTTCTTGCATAACACAACACAATGGTGTTGTTGGATTCTCGTTAGATTCCTTTGTGTGTAAAAATCTTGCATATTAGAAACTAGAGGGAAACATTATGAAGCATGATTTATAAAGGACTCCCTTAATCAGTTCTGCAGAGAGGCACAAAGTTGTTGGTACATATTAATCCTCTATTAACATTATCGACCTGTAAATATCAAGTAGATACAGTGCCTATTAGCCTACCTAACTTATTTATCTTAAACTTCATATTCTTTGGCAATCTGGAAAGGTCATTATCGAAATATTGCTATTTGATGTTGCTCGAAGTTCGTTTGTTCGTTGCAGTTTCAAGATAGCATCCCTTTTCTGTTACTTATCTCTTTTTGGGGAGGGGGCAAGTGCCTCTATGTACCCTGTTATATCTGCCAATGCGACACAATATATTAAAAATTTGCCCCCTCTAGGATTGACTTTCCCCCCCCCCCCCTACTAAGAATTCCTGGCTACGGGCCTGACTCTCACCACTGGCAGTGTCCCTCGTGTCGCCCGTAGTTCTATTATTTTCCACAGTTTCAGAAATCATGGAATAAAGTAAATGTGGCTTAGATAAAATTTTCAGACAATATACCAAAGTTTCGAACCAGACTGAGGATCTCGTGCACCAGGTATCGTTCTCCAATTTCCAGACGAGACTCGGTACCATCCCTACTTGTCGAAGCAGCCTAACACTTCCTGTGGTTCCCTCTTTGTAAGTCTTTGGCGCCATGTTAACGCAGGCCTATCTTTCCCGCCATCATTCCACAACGTAATTTGGCACCCACAGGATTTTGTGTAATGATAACAACCTAATCGTAGAGTAACTTTCCTTATTGAAGCGTTGAGTGATAAGTTCTTATCATTGATGTAGAGTTACATTGCGAAGTAACTCTGCTGATATGCAATTTCCTGGGTAAGAATCAGAACTCTTCAAACTCTTGAAGAATTTCACAATCAATTTTCCTGTAACGTTGTACTTGTGAGAACTGAAACATGAGAAGTATTTGTGTTGGAGTTAATATTTCCGATGTGTTGCAACGCATCATGTAAGTTGCTGGTTTAGCAAATTATCCATTATTTTCTTGTAAGAGAAAAGTAAGCAAGACAATATATCTTTCAATTAGTGTCGTGTCCACGTTCGGGTGGGTGGGGTTATGATCTCCCACTTTGCAATTACATTCCTTAAAAAAAAAGCTCATCAAATGCAAGTAACGAATCGTTGACTTTCAGAAGCTTGTAACAAATCCTGTATTTGAGAATCGTGTAACGAATCCTGGATTTGAGAATCTTGTGACGAATCCTGGATTTGAGAATCGTGTAACGAATCTTGGATTTGAGAATCGTGTAACAAATCCTGGATTTGAGAATAAGGTAACGAATCCTGGATTTGATAATCCTGAGAACTACTCGTATTCGTATATAGAGAAAAGTCTAGTTTATTATACAGGATGAACCAAACCTAGAGGCACATGATTTTTATACAACATTTTTCCATAATTTATTATTAGGGCCCGGCAAATATGTGGATGGAAAGTTGAAGACAAGGGAAAAGCTAACAGGCCCTCGCTCAGCAATGGCCCCCACTAATGAATAGCTGATACGATGCCCTCATTACTCATTGTAAGCGAAAAGTAAGCAAGGCAAGTGTATGCAAAGACATCTGCACGTTAAGCGTGAATCGAAGATGTGCTTTATTCGAATATCTTGACAGAATAATCGCTTTATATGGAATTCATACAACTTCGGGCCACAGCACGTGGTTATTTGCACGAGGCATCCAATATCTTCCTGCGTGCAGTTTCAGCCGTGACAGCCGAAGCTACAGCACAATGTTTTCATTCACGGATTGCAGCTGTCAATCGCCAGGTAGTATCACTGTAGTGTAGACATCATCATCGACTTCATATAGTTCGGAAAAAGAGAGTACGAGAGGGAGGGATGACACGCACACTCATAAATGTTGAGGGCCTTCCCGATATCGTAGTGGAAACAAGTTGCCGTGAAATCAATGGGTCCTCGGCACTATACCTAGTAGAGTCACATATTGGCATATCTGTGCATAAAGTGGACAAAACAAACTTCAAACAAATTCTCCTGTTGCGATGTCCATAAAAATACAACGTTATTTCGTCAAAAATATTGCCATTCTTCACAATTGTAAGCCCATATTTAATTCCTTATTTTAATTAACACTTTTTAATGCATATAAATTCGTTCCCTGCTAATTAATACGGTCAACAATGAGGCATGGTTATTAAGGAGAAAGGTCCTTGCAAAGTGGCCTCAAAATGACACTCCTAATATATTCAAATATTTTTCCACGCGCCCATAAAGCAATCGTATTATGCGTGAAAGCTCGAAGAAATATGGAGAAAATGTGCCAACTCAGGGATTTCGATGCCTCACATTTCCTACATGTAAATCGCCGACAGAGTTTCGCAACATTCAAGCAGTCCCCACCTATGCTTCGGAACACACACGTCGCGTACAACAATAGGGAAGGTGCCGACCCGTCATAGAATTAATACGTCTAATTAAGCAACAGAAAGTGAAAATGGTGGAACCAATTAAGTGGATGACGTCAGGGATGTACGTATTGTGACGGATTTTCACCCGGAGGAGCGGTTGCATTCCCTGTCGCTGTGCATCTAGCGTGTTACCAACTTGTGAGTAGATTGAAAGCGAAGGCAACACTGTTTGCAGGAACACAAAAACTCCGATTTTAATTGGCTCCCGTTGCTACAGTAAAGAGGCCGACTGGGTGATTGCCATCGACGAGATGATTCAGGTAAGTGATGGCAGTTGCACAGATAGCAGGGCGATTTCCTGTTTCGCCTAATAGCTAGGAATTATATTCTTCTGTGTTAGTTTTTAACAAAATCTGTATTATTTTCCAAAAATTCGCGTTTCTATCTTAACTAACTTTCCTGCCAAATTTATCTAAAATTTTATCTTGATATCACATGGCCAATGCCTGTTACTGACAGATTCATATGTTGAAAGCGATTTTTGAG
The DNA here is from genome assembly GCF_977018435.1 of Lepisma saccharinum. NCBI lineage: Eukaryota > Metazoa > Arthropoda > Insecta > Zygentoma > Lepismatidae > Lepisma > Lepisma saccharinum. The sequence goes on from NC_139257.1 coordinate 34,411,671, forward strand.
GAACGACAAATACCAATGTTAAGGCTATCGTGTGACGGTTGGTGAGCACTCAATCTCCGTCAGAACCACGCTATTCCGCTCGGAAACGCAAAACATCGATGTTACGGCTGTAGTGCAACGGTAGGTGAGCATTCGATCACCGCCAAGATCGCGTCGCGTCGTTCGGTAACATAAAACGCATCTCTTGCGGCAAATGCCAATGTTACGGTTCTCGTGTGACGGTAGGTGCGCACTCGATCTCCCGTCAGAACCCCGCCACTTTGCTCAGTGATGCAAAACGTTCCCATTAGATCATGAAAAAATGTGGGAAACGTCCATTTACACGTGGTTTCAAGTAGCTGTTTGAATTGTCATGCATAGCACGCACAATATTTTGGAAAACGCCCACGCATTATATACGTAAGTACGGTACAGTGGGATCCATGAGTATTACCGTGCAAATTATCCATCACCATGTTCGTGCACTTTATTTGACCCGATAAGAGCTTCAAGAATTGAAAGAAAACTCAAAACAAGCTGTTGACAACTTCTGCACCAGCATGCTTAAAAATCCATCGCTTAAAAACCAGTGATGTGCCGTAGACTATAAGTTTACGTCTACATACGTTGTCTACACGTAATCTACGCGTAGATTACATTAGGTTGTAGTTTACATAGACTACGTAGACAATCTAAAGTGCATTAAAATTAATTTTCAAGGCTTTCATGAAAGGAAAGTGACATTTTCAACTATATTGGTTTCTAACGAAATGAAAAGAATCCGATTTACAACAAAATTTATCTTCTCTTCTATTATCAACTATGGAAGAAGATAACTAGTATGCAAAAAACAACAACAGATGGCAGTCGTGAGGCAAGAGTGGTCTTTTTCCCATAAACACTAGAATATTTCCTATATTAGGTTTCTTCCTAGGTGAGAAATTGTACGAATTTGGAAGAAAAAGTATGAAAAGTTCTCCTCACACATCAGCAACTGATACACAGTATAATTTTATCTTAATTCCACGGCGCCCTTTGCTAAGTTATCACTTTCGCCATGTTGTTTACATAGATTACGTCATCTACGTCTACGTGTAGAATGTAGACTATCGTTGTTTACGCGTAGACGCACATCACTGTTAAAAACATATAGGATGCAAGAGAAACATTAATGAAAATAGTCATGGACAATTTGAACGGTAATACTCATGGATCCCAATGCACATGTTTATTATTTTAAACTTAAAACACAATCAATTATTTTCATGAGAGGCTGGTGAAACCCAGAGTCGCCTTATGCAGGAACATGGTAGAAAAAAAATGTCCACCTGAGATCACCCCGGGAATGGATTCAAACCCGGGTTTTCCGTGTGACAGTACGATACCCCAACGGCTGGAGCACCAAGACTCCTTTGTATGTAGAATGTCAACATGGGTTAGAATGTATTCTTGGATTAGTGAGACCGATCATATCCATAAATAGGGTTAGTTTAACAGTGTAAGTATTTGTATTTTTGTAGTGTACGTCGCTTTTCTGTCACTTTTGGCCAATTGCGACGATGGGGATGAATTGTGATTAAGTGAATGGGAGGGGGGGGGGGCACGACGCAAAAGTAATCGCGTTTTCTTTGGTCGTTTTATGCGACCGCCATTTGCCATTCGCAAGGAAAAAATAACAGTGGGGATAGTCAAATGATAACAGTTCCGCCTTCCCTTCTCTCTCAGCATAGAGTGGAAGATAGCTCCGTACGTGATTTATTTTATACAGGGTGTACCAGAAGTGATAGCACAAACTGAAACGGTGAAAAGTACACGATAGTAGAGGCAAAAAAGTCTCGAAAACACGGAATCGCCGAACCGTTTGCGAGATAGTTGCGAATGTATGGTTACGACTCGCCACTGACTTCATTGTTCGTACACATCGTACGCTTGTCTCCTTGAGCACTGCGAGGTTTCTTAGTAAAACCTGTTACGTTCCCCGGTTGATTCTCAATGGATCAACTTACTTTTATTCCTCGACGGCGAGCATGAGACTTATCAGCCTACTTTGAAGCCCTCAGGTTGTGGGAAATCAGATAAGGATATGTTGACGTAAACCTTACTAACTCTCGCACACCGAAAATATATTTAGATGGCAGTTAATGTTAATATATTACACTTGCACTCGCAATTAAACTCCTTATTACAACAAAATTGTATTAAGATCATAATTGTTCTTGACTACAGAAATTAACACATTCACATTTCCAAAATCACTTCCATTATCCAGCAACATTCATCATCTCTCTCACTTCTTCTTCTTCTTCTTCTTTTTTTTGTCCCTGTCAGCATTATCTTGTCGACTTTGGACATCGTTATTGTTTTTTTTTTTTTATTTCTTTTAATGTTTTCTTCTAAAGTTGGTAGTTAGTCTCACAAATTAATCGGAATCACAAATATATAACAATTATTATAAATAATTCACTTTTATTTTTGTCCATTTTGCTGTTTCTTAAAATTCACTTTATATTTCAAGTCTACATTTTCGAGAATTTGCATACAGCATCCATATTAATGAAGGGGATAAATCTGTTAAAATGGATGATAGTGATATTGGAAATGGAATTTTTAAACGTTGAAAACCTTTGTAGAGTATGATTTGTTGATCTGAATAGATTGGACATTCTAGAATTAAATGTTGAGCATCAGGATTATTATTGCCACATTTACAATTTTCTTGAGTTTTAATTTTTATTTTTGCTAAATGTGCTGGTGTACGTACGTGTCCTGTTCTTAATCTATTAATAAAAACTATGACTTGCCGTGGGAGTGTGTATGAATTGAACCAAGGGACTTTAGATTTAAATTCTGCAATCCATCTATATGTGTTGCCCACAAACTTAAATTGATCCTTGCACCATTCATTCCATTGTTCCATAAGTTTGATTTTTACTCGTGGTAATAAATCAGTATACATTAACCTATTGAAACTTATGAGTTTCACCTCAAGGTAACTTAATATACTATAAGGTAGCGCCATCCGAAAATTGCCGATCATGCACGAGCGCATGACGTCATGTGGGAGGATCGGTTATGCTCGGTGCCCCTTCGGTTATGTTCGTTCGGGGCTTGGCCGAAGCAAACGGCCGCTATAATTTATATGCGAGTTTCAGAGAGGGAAAGTGTTTCATTACTTTGAGGGGTAAATATTAATTATCATACTTCGGGCTGGTATTGAGGTATTCCTTTAATGATTAGTAACATAATTAAAACATGCTACTTTTAAAAGAGGGAAAATTGCACATGCAAACGTATTGTAAAAATTCATGTTTCTGAAACCTGATCGATATATTACAAAGAAGGTTGTCCGTGTTCTCATTAGAATTTCAGATTTCATCATTTCATAAATCGTATTATGATTTTAATAAGAAACTTTGCATGCTAAAGAAGAATTGCATAGTGAAAGAGTTACAAAGAAAGAATTGACAGATTTGGTTTATTTTTGCTTTTCTGTCTTTTTTTAAATATGAAAGGAAAACCCATAAGAGGTACCCCCCCCCTTCGATCTCTTTCTTTGTTTCCACAAGCCGGCCTCCTTGGCGTAGTGGTTAGCACATCGCACTTCAACGCCAGAGGTTTGGGTTCGAATCCTGGCTTGGGCATGGATGTTTGTGAGTGTTCATTCATCATTTCATCACTCATCCCTATCTTCTCAAATTAGCCAAAAGTGACACAAGAAGCGAAGTAAAATGAAGCAAATCAATCAATCAATATTTGTTTTCACATATACTATCACATTTACTAATTTCTCAATTTTCTCATTAAGGACAAATGAATGTCTTACCCGATTGGATTCGAATCAGGGACCCCTGGCGTCGAAGCGCGATGTGCTAACCACTACGCCAAGGAGATCGACAGAGGCCTCCGAGGTACTACGGGCCTCACAGAACGTCACAGGAGTACTATCCGATTATAAATTATGGATATTAGAGTTTGGATAATAAATAAATTATATAATATATAATCTACAAATTAAAACACACCTGTTCTTTATTTATAGAATCTCAAAGAGAGCGATAGTTTGCCAAACTAAAAAAAATCCTATTTTGTTCTCACGACGATAAAAATAGAAGGCATAATAAAAAAAAAATTGGTAACTATAGATTGACACAGAATTGAATAAGCTGAATTTTAATGTAACTCGTTTTTATGTGATTCTACTGATTAACTTTTAATTGGAGTCCAAACTTGAATATCCGTAATTTTTAATCCGATAGTAGTCCGGTATAATCTATTTACAACATTTAACACAACGCAGTATAAAAGCCTAATATTTAGTTTTCTGACTGAATAGTTACTTCTTATTTATTCAGAACGTTGCAATCATTTCCAAGAACATTTCAAATTTTACATAACATCAGAAAGTATTAAAATAATACTGATATACTTAAAATCCAATTTTTACCATTCTCCATAATGTAACTTTATTTCTCAAATTATCAAGTGAAAGAAGCAATATACAATCTAGATAAAATTTTACTCTGCATTTGAAAATTACTCTAAATTCGAAAGAATTCCCAACCTTCTTCATATATTTATTTACTGTACAATAATTTACGTACGGGTCAAAGTTCCACATGCAAAAAATTATTGGAAAGTTTTGTGTGGAGGAAGAATGACGAAATAGTTTGTAAGATAGTAGTTTCAGACTTTGAAAACTCAATTCCAGTTTGTAATTTGCAGATATTTTAAATTTATCTGGTTCAAATTTGGCTGCAAGTTATCGTTGTCATAGTTCTAGTTTTTCGTATTAAGAACTTTACATACACATGCGTGCAGAAGACGAACCAAAGTATACAAGTACTAATTTCACTAACTTAACCTACTCGAAACCTACTAATTCAAGCCTATAGAAATAGATTTATGATCATACGTTAAATGAAACGCTTTGAGAATATCCATGAAAATGTCTTAGTTCTTAGTTTAATTAAACAATAAAGGAGAAAAGTTACATAAACTCACAATGATTGACCGTGCAAGTGTACGAATTATTATTCGTTAAAGGACTTTGTCGCAGATTTTCCATTTCCATTTCCATGTATGTCTGAGTTGTATAACCGGAAAATATACTCCAAGGTTGATATGCGACACACATTTGTACATTAACGAAGTAACTTGCATTACACTAATCTTAGATCTTGCTCTTTTTGACAGAAATGTACTACAAAGAAATAATGTAACATCCATTGGTTTATATTAAGTACAAGGGTACAAAATTATTCACAATGTATTTGTGAAATACCAAAATTGAACAAAGTTGCAAAAATTTCAATGATGGGTGTAATATTTACTCATGCAATATTTACCATCGTGCATACAACGCTATGTAACTCGAATTGAAGATGTACTAAGTGAATTTCATTTCGAAAAGCGTGAAAGTTAGTACGCGATCTTCGAAATGCCCATTTCCGACAACGTTTTTCACAATAATGTGAACATACAAATCACAATCAACATCGATCTGTGTTAAATGAAATTGTTAATAATTATAAATCCGACTTACATAAATGTACTTAACAAATCAGTTAGGCTCACTACGTACTTCGCACTAGTTGAACACATTTTCAAGATATTGATGACTTTTCTTGTCGTACTGTCGGTTAGGTTACGTTGTAGATTTTGAACTTCTTTATTCAGTTAAAGCAGGTTGATAGAGGTTGTTTGTAATCTTTAATTTATTTGCTTCATTATGCAAACGTGTGTTTCTCCTTTGTAAACCATTGAATATGTTTTCCAATAACGAACCATTGCTTGCAGTTTGTGCATATACCTTCGTCTATATATTTTTCTCTTTTCTGGCAGCATAGTCTTTAGCTTGTTTAGGGCACGTCTCCTTATTGCATATCTTTCGTAGCGTACACCTCTGCAAACCTTATCAACACGTCCTACAAGCGAATCATATTGTGAAGATAAGTGTTTAGGAGAAATACACCATTTCCTCGATTATTTGGTACTAAAGTAATTGGATGTAATTTTAGCGATGGCACTGCAGTTGGCTTCAGCACGTTCTTTGGTGGAAAATACAGAAATTCTGCTTTTAGATCTCGCACATAGTCTTCTTCACAATAATTGGAACTGCACACTTGCATTTTTTTACATTTCGTCTACAAGCATGAATCCACTGTTTACTTACGCAATTATCGACTGGAAATCTATGATATTTTATGTCAGTTCCTTTAGTTTTCTGGTTATAGTTTTCATAGCTTGCTACAGCACAATTAGATATGATTGCAGTCTACAAGTACAAAAATACAACAAAAATAAATCGAACGCTAGAAAATCAACAACCTGCTTGTTCCGATTTTTGCGACGTGTTAGTAGCTAAATGCAAGGTTATTAGAAGTACCCCGCACCATACTTACTGCACATAGCAACGAGCACCGTCAAACCCGATCCTCCCAGATGACGTAATGCATACGTACTTCACATAGCAACGAGTACCCCCTGGTTTCACCTCACAACCCACAATCAAATGTTTTAAGGTTAGTCCATAACCATAACAGACTACCCAATTGAACAAAACAAAATACGTCATCACAGACAATTAACATAGCTATTAAACACTTAAAATGATACAATAAGTGGGTGCGTATCAAACTGAACACTGCCGAAAATGTAACATACTGAACAGTCCTTGGTAATAAAAGCAACAGTAATGTCTAGCGAGGTGACAGTGGCGTATACTGGGTCCAAGATCTGGGCTATCTCACTGTGTCACGTGGTCCTAGGCTATGAATAGAAATCAGGTTGCCAACTCATAAGAAATCAGGTTGCCAACTCATAAGAAATCAGGTTGCCAACTCATAGGAAATCAGGTTGCCAACTCATACGAAATCAGGTTGCCAACTCATAAGAAATCAGGTTGCCAACTCCAGAATCGGCATCATCATCTCACTGATATGAATAATAATATTTACAATTTCTGATTGATGTTCCTCCTGAATTTTATTCTCTAGACTTCAGGCTTCGCAAATAGCCTAGCTAGACTAGAATATACGCTGCTGCGAGGGGAAACTTTTAATTCTGTTATTTGTTACTAAGTAGAACTGTGGCACCTCACACATGAAAAGCATATGATCTGAGGCTCGGTGAGCCCCGGAGCCGCTTTATGCGGGGACACGGCCGGGAAAATTCCGACCTTAGGTCACCCACGAGAATCGAACCCGGGTCTCCCGCGTGGCAAACTCCCTACCGTCTAGACCAGTGGTTCTCAACCGTTTTCAGTCCGGCACCCACCTTGAAGGAATTTACACTTCATGGGACCCGTAAGCATAGGCTCCGGCAGAAGTACTTGTAGGGGCGTGCAACCAGTTTATAATCATATTTTTGCTAACATCGATTACTTTAAGAAGTCTTCTTTGACGCTTGCTTAAACAAATTATACATGCATCATTCTAGAAAAGTAAATATGTAATTTAAAAGACTAATTTATTCTAAGCCCCGCGACAGGTTAACTTTGCAGCAACTTTTCGCATACACAGACCCAAGCGTGCGCGCAGAATATAGTTCCGCTGCAATACTGCCGATTTTCTCACTGTCTGTGATATGAACAGCTCGGCGGTTGAGGCAAGACTCGCACGGAAGATTCTGAGCGCCGTTCTCGCGCGGATTAATACATAGAACCTGATGCAAAGTTAACCTGTCGCGGGTTAAGTAAATATGTAATTTAAAAGACTAATTTACTCTAGTCTAACAAACACACTTGCTGAAATTGAAAACAAAAAAAGGGTTCAATTTATATTGTTAAAACAATATACCTTAGTAATTTGAATGCAATAGGTTTTATTACACAATAAATCAATTTTCAAGTCCGACTTCGCGACACACCAAACGTCCCCTCGGGACCCAGCTGTAGGTCGCGCCCCATAGGTTGAGAAAGAATGGACCAGAGCACCGCGTCAACCGCAGAAGATGCGTACAATTTATCATATTTATTTTCTGTACGGTTAAATATATATATATATATATATATATATATATATATATATATATATATATATATATATATATAAAGAAGAAGAACTCACGTAAGTTCTCTTTACATTACAGGCGCCACAGAAAAATATCAATATTGACACACCTTTATCTATCAAGGTCCAATGCAGACTAATATTATCTAGTATAACATGAATTGATAGCACTGTCAGCGCACTGTTTTTTACTATTGCTCTAAGACCATGCTTTCCTGTCCATGTTGTATCTTATTGAAATATCCTCTTGGTTATAAACACTCTTCACAAAAAGTTTGGAATAATATACCTAGGTATATTAGGCAATAGGTGATAGAGACGGTGGCACATGTCGGTAAAAAGACGAGAATGTCCACTAGACAGATACCATGTGTTGTTGCATTCCAAGGCCGTGTCTATCACGTATTATCTAACATAACAGTATTCCAAGCTTTTTGTGAGGAGTGTAGTACACACACACACAATATATATATGTGTGTGTGTATGTACGTGTGTGTGTATGTGTGTGTATGTAAGCATGTGTGTATGTGTGTGTATGTATGTTTTGATTTGATTTTGATTTGATTTAGTTTATTTTACTTCGCGTTTGTGCCTCTTGGCTAATTTGCGAAGTTGGGGATGAGTGATGAAATGATTAAATTGATGAATGGACATTCACAAACAACCAAGCCCGACCGGGATTCGAACCCGGGACCCTTGGCGTCGCACCGCGATGTGCTAACCACTTTTTTTTTTTTTTTTTTTTAAAAAAAAGGAAATACCCCCTACACGGAGGTATCCCCCACCATTCACTCTTTTACTCACTTTTACACTTTTCAATTCTTACATTTTCTTTGTTTCTTATCAACTGGACGAACACAAATACCCATGCCTTACCCGGGACTCGAACCCAGAACCCCTGGCGTTGTAGCGCGCTCTGCTAACCACTTCGCCACGGAGGTCGACACCACTCGGCCACAGGGTCGGGCATTGTGTATGTATGTTGTAATACCACATATTAATATAGTATATTAATATAACATCATATGACATATATTAAATTGTTATGTAATGATTATTATTAATATATTGAAAACAATATGTGATTTATAAACCATATAAAATTACATACTACGTATATTTAAGAAAGGTCTCGATACTCTTCAAGTTGTGTTCCTCATAAGAACTACTCAAAATACGAGTGTGGTACAGAGACACAAGATATTGTGGTCGAGACTTTGACAGCATCTACGCTGACACATGCGTCACCACAGTGGTTTGAAAAGGGCATGCGCGCAAGCGATTTGGGTCAGCTACGGTTCCTCTCCCGAGGTCCAAGTAGCGGTTCGTTATGGCGTTCGAACGGGAGTTTGCACTTTCTGTATTTTATCTGTTAATATAATTTATGTCTGTCTCAACGCGATTGCGAAATTCAAGCGATCTGCTAATTGGTGAGCATGATATTGAATTCTTTCCAGCCGCCACTGCAATTTCTTATCGCCGAAAAATAAACGCACTGTGTACATCAAAATTTGACAACCCTTCTCTCAAGGCATGAGCCTATCTACGCCCCTGTGCTCCGTCGATTACAAGCGGAAGGAGGGAGAAACATGAGGGTGAAGGCAGTGTCTCAACAGAGGAAACAGAAACGCAGCTCAAAGTAAAAATAAAGTATTTTCGCCTTTAAGGGTACCTCCCCCCCTCTCCCCAGCGGGGAGACGCCAACACTCTTTCTATTTCGGTACCGCCCGACGGCTGGCGTCACGGCGCGTATCAATTGCGTCAGTGCGAGGGCCGAACAAGAGAGCATCACATGGGGCCAGTGACAGTATTGCACTGTATGGGAAATTCCTCTTAGGGCGAAGGAAAATTCGGTCACGAATTTTAGGTGAAAAAGGGACAAGAGAAATTTCCTGTTTCTCTATTTTAAATTTGTGGCTTGGGAAATTTATTATCATATCAACTTTTAAAATTACTGTAATAATTCAGTGAGTACAGGCGTAAATCTAATCTTAATAAAAAATTTGTAATTTTTCGCAATTTGCTTTCAACAATACTCATTAGTCACTGATTTTATCCATTCAGTAAATCCTAAGGTATGACCTCTCCACAAGACAACCAAATGTCTACCTCCCTTCCACGTAGTACACTCAGGACTGCATATTGCAGCCTAGCGAGGCTCTGGCGTCCGGACTCAAACCAGTATAATATTCTGTGTGGTTTGTGTTGTGTCGTCCATATGTGTTTGTGCTTGTCCTTTCTCCGTCTCATCATTCATTCTCATTTTCGCGATTAGCCAAAAGTGGTAGAAAAGTCGATTAAAATAAACCGAATCAATAATAATATTTTTGGTACGGTCAATAAATAACCGAATTAATGCCGTGAAAAAGTGAAATAAAGCTTACGGGATATGTAGCCCAGGCTGGGGTACGCCCAGTGATGTGCGTCTACGCATAAACAAGTCTACATTCTACACGTAGACTATTTTATACACGTAGATGACGTAATCTATGTAAAAAACATGGCGAAAGTGATAAATTAGCAAAGGGCGCCGTGAAAGTAAAACAAAATTATACTGCGTATCAGTTGCTGATGTGTGAGGAGAATATTTCATGCTCTTCCTTCCAAATTCGAACAATTTCTCACCTAGGAAGAAACCTAATATAGGAAATATTCTAGAGTTTTATGGGAAAAAGACTAATGTTGCCTCACGACTGCCATCTGTTGTTTTCTTTGCATACTATTTATGTTCTTCCACAGTTGATGATAGAAGAGAAGATAAATGTTGTAAATAGGATTCTTGTCAGTTCATTAGGAACCAATATAGTTGAAAATGTCACTTTCCTTTCATGAAAGCCTTGAAAATTAATATCAATGCACTTTAGATTGTCTACGTAGTCTATGTAAACTACAACCCAATGTAATATACGCGTAGATTACGTGTAGACAACGCATGTAGACGTAAACTTATAGTGTACGGCACATCTGCGAGACGAGTTCCAGACCGCGTCGCTAGGTAGCAGCACGGGCAGGGAAGGGAGGTTGTGTATGTGTAATTTGCCTCCAAGGCGGCAGTCAGTCATTCAGTGATGTGAGTCATGGCGTCGGTGTCTGGTGCCACAAAGGAGGTTCAGCGATCCGTGATACAGTTTTTGATGGTTTCCTGGAGCGGATTGTGGCAATGGACGAGATCTTGCTCAGCCGGTATACGCCAGAGTAATCGAGACAGCAAGGGGTCAGTAAGATCTCGTCCATTGCCACAACGCGCTCCAGGAAACCGTCAAAAACTGTATCACACATACACAACCTCCCTTCCCTGCCAGTGCTGCCACCTAGCGACGCGGTCTGGAACTCGTCTCGCAGACATGTGGCGTACCCCAGCCTGGCCTGCATATCCCGTAAGTTTCATTGCTCTGTCACTTTATTTCGCTTTTTCACGGCATTAATCCGATTATTTATTGACCGGACCAAATAATAAAGTTTGTAGTAAAATTGGTTTATCTTACTAGTTTATAATAGTTATTGATATTATTAATAATACCATTATTATTAATTCTACTGTACTATTCAAGTTTGTTCAATGACACCCCACGAGAATTTCTAGCGATGACTATGTGTGTAGGAGAGAAATTTATATTTTATTTTTATTATTAGAAGTACAAGGGAGGCTGCGTTCTATATCAAAATGTAAACACTATCCCCTCTCCACAGATCGTTTATATATAACGAGAAAAAACATGTGTCGTTAATGTGTGTTATCGGGCGTGCGTAAAGGAACTCTCACAATCACAGACTTTCAAGTGTGGATGGTACAGATGTCTGTCGCTTTCCATTACGTACAAAATCCGAACTTTGAATAAAACAGCATCTGCGGATTAAAGAAAGAGAGAAAATAATGTACATGTAGCATGACAGAGCATCCTGACGTCACTAAACTGGGTGTCAGGGTAGGAACAGAGCACTTCGATGTTTCTCGGAAATTTTAAGGAGTGGCCTTCTCCCCCGCTCGTAAGTCATCAGCATGAGGGTCGGGTGTCATTGGGACGGCCGCGTTGGTTGCAAGCAGTATATCCAGCTGAAGTAGTTTGTATCCAAATTAAAGAGCGACACTTTTACAACAGTAAACACTCACATACAAACAGTTACCACAGTACCAAATCAGACAGAGCGTAACACACCGCCAAATGAGGATAATAATGGCGGGGAAGCCTGTGCAGATTATCATATCTCCGAGCAAGTAGTAGTATTCGCACCAAATAACCACTGATTGATTGATTGGCTTTATTTTGAATTCGCTTTTTATGCAATTTTTGGCTAATTTGCGAAGATGGGATGAGTGATGACATGATGAAATTGATGAATGGACACTCACAAATATCCATACCCATGCCGAGATTTGGACCCGGTCCCTGGTATCGTAGCGCGATGTGCCTACCACTCCGCCACGGGAACCGGCACCAAATAACCAAATAAAAATAGGAACGTACCACTATAGAACTCTCAACATGTTAATAGTAATTATCTTCATAAATTTTCCGATATGATTTCTTAGGTTCAGAGTCATTTTATCCGATTTCGTGAAGACCAACCATAAAAAAATTAAATTCTGAACATATGTAAATACAGTTTTTTATAACGTTTTTGTTGTTGTTGCCATTTTTGGCTCCTACGTTTGTATACATCGTCCCTGAAATACGCCACTGAAAAGGCGTGTGGGGTTGCACATATATTCGAGCTTCTAAAGAATAACTACTTTTAGCTGTGAAATATTTGAACATGATTTTCATACAGTACTTAGTTTAGAATGTGATTTCAGTAATTTGGGATATTTTTAAGTATGTCAAAAGCATGCACGTGAAGTTAGGAGAAATCGGGTTAATTTGTTAAATTGCAAGCACCAGTGTCCCATAAACTCGTAATAAACAGTGAGCAAACAAATATTTTACTTGGCGCGGGCCCCCTTAAAGCGCGGAGCCTCGGGTGAGTGCCCGAGTTGCCCCTCCCAAGGGGTATCTCTTAATCATGTACCTTTACAATGCACCATACGGTACATGAAGGGGTATTGAAACTCTGCATTATAATCCTTAGACTCATTCTATTTATTATTATTTTAAATTGTAATAGCGCTTGATTTTGAAATGTGTTAATTATACTCTTATAAACAACAGATTGGGAGTTACACAAGATTACCATACGTTAGCATTGGTATTTAAACAAAATAAAGACGAGACTTTGAATGTTAGCAACTTGACTCGGTACTTGACGGCGGAATATAATCTTTCAAAAACTAATAAAGACATCAATTGACACTATAAATATTTACCGGTAACCTTCAGTAACTTTTTTCGTGTTGTTTGCATGTGTGTGTGTGCGCGCGAGAGAGAGACAGAGATGTACTGAGTATAACTGATCTGTACTTAGCCAACTCTGAACGAGCTGAGTTAGCGGTTAAAATTACTGTCTTAATCAAAGTTATAAAGAAAAAATGTAAACAAATTACACGTGTCTTCCTTTTTTTTTCTTCTTTCGGGGTTTTGACGGTAGAAGTAACCGCGCTGCGGCAAAGCGGTAGGCGATGACGGCAACGTCGCAACTCTGATTGGCACCGTGTTCACAACTCCCCTCCAAGAAGCAGGATGCACGACGGAACTCGAAGTGCTCGGTTCCTACGCTGACACCAACTTTAACTGGCATCTATAGAATTCAACACCTTCGCAAACAAAGGCATGGAGTCTGTTGAAGGATACAGTATGTGGAAACGACCATGACTTTCAGGTGATGACGTGAAACGACACAGCTTCAACACATGGAAATACGTCAAACTATTACGTTTAACAAAATTGCTGATACGGTACTTCATACCCCAATTTCAGTGGTGCTAATTTTCCACAGTTGGCTCGTATTCTGAAAATTTGACATGGTTTACCGCGATAATGTCTTATTAATTGTATATATTTATTATCACTCCATCTAGATTAATTAGATGTAACAGAAATAAAACACAGAAGTCCGACAACTTCAAATTTTCCAGCAATTTTTTTTTCATTTTTACCTAAAATTAACCTCGGATTGCCCTTAATGTAGCAACATTGCATTTGTCATGCGCGGCACAGAAAGCAAGAAGAAACGAGCAATATTCTTCAGCCACTCGCTGCCATTACATAGTTACGAAAATTAATGAAAAAAAAGGGGGCTTCCCTATGCTTTGCACCACGCCATGAAGGCGTATAGGGGTGTTGAGTTAGGGCCTCACAATTTCTTGATCACGGCCGAAGGTGGGGGTGATGTTATCAGCACCACGCCCCTAGCCGCCTCAGAGTTTCCTCCCGGTACACACTTTATACGACGCAGGGTGGACGCCGGAGCCGCTTGAACAGGTGGAAAAAATCCCGGTTCTCCCCCGCCGGGATCGAACCAGGGTCTCTCGCATGATAGTTAGACGGCCATAATTAATGTACTTTTAATAATTCATTTAAAAAAATACATATGCAATAATTTATAATAAATTTCTAGCTTTATGCATGATAAAATATTCAAATTTAGATTTTTGAAAAACGGTTGAGACTAGTCTTGTAAATTAACGGACGAATTGTTAATATTTTTCACTGCAGAATGTAAACTTTAGGGTACCTTACGCAAAGTAATTAACACCTAAATTGCATAATAGTGCCTTTTCAATCCTGACGGTGGTATGGCTTGTTAATGCATGCATAGTCACACCAAAGTGGTGGCATTTCCTAGTTATCAGTCTTTTCCAAGAGTCGGACATGACCATCATAAAAGTACACTGCAAAACAACCCAATCTCTCATTGACGTCAAAGCAGCATTGTTAGCGTGCAAATTTAAAGACAACCCACGTCATCATTTAAAATTAGGGTTGAGGTGGCAAAATAGTAGTGTTTACTGATACGATCCTTTAATCTTCGTACGTTTTCTTATCAATATCAATATGTTTATTCATCATTAAGCATTACAATAATGCAATAGATGTCTTCATTGGTACAAATATAAAACATAATACAAGAATAGTATAAACATACAAATATAAGACATAATACAAGAATAGCATATATATCTAAATATAAAACTCAATACAAGAAAAACAAGTCTATATATATATATATATATATAATAAATACATAGGGTGAGTGTGGAGAGATTAGTATTGCACATATTAAAAGTTCTAGAAATTTAAATCTTCTTTTGAGTGCAGAATAAATTCATCTATTGAGTAGAAAACCTTTTCTCTTACCCAGTCTTGCAGAACCTTTCTAAATTTTTCAAGAGGTGCATAGTGGGCTGTCCCTGGCAGCTGGTTGAAGAGTTTTATTCCCATGTGTTTGTAATTATTTTGTACTTTGCTTAGCCTGGTTGATGGTGTGTCCAACTTATAACTGAATCTTGTGTTGTGTCTGTGTATAGAGTGTCTTATGTTGAATTTATGAATATTTTCTTTGATAAACATTAGGCAGCTAAATATGTATAGGCATGGAATAGTCATTATTAAATCTTATCATACGACAGACAGGAAAAACTTGGCAATTATATGAGCCTTACTCCAAATATGCACTTCTCGTGTGATATGTATAGGAGTATAATAAATATAACTGTTACGTACGTTAATATTCTCACACTCTCCATCCCCTCAATAGATTTACCATACCATGTATGAAGTGGCAAATATGCATTCCCACTGACCTTGCACCTCAATTTTTAAAATTAAATACAATGCTGCAACTTTATCCTATCTCGTGAATGAACCATCTATAAAATTGTCATTTGCATAAAAATTTAAGCAATATACACAATTAAGTTAGAAGGTATATTACATATTGTTTGTTTAATTTTTTGATTTACTTGTGTTTTGTATTGTGTCCCACCCAGGCCCGTAGCCAGGATTTCATTTCGGGGGGGGGGGGCTCATCCCTTATCAGCACAGGCGTCGCCAGAAATATTTGTAGTGTGTGGCAGGCCACTAATGAAACTTGATTAGTAGAAATAATAATGACAATAATAATTATTACCAGGGTTATAATTGTCATTTTACAATTATAAGTTATTATAAATAAACCAATTTTAATTCCAAATGTATTGTTATTATAATTGTTATTATTATTATTATATAAATAGAGAGACTTTACTACTCGATCCATCGTATCAGTGAATATCAAACACTGTTGTCCATTACTTTTCTTACATTTTGTACAAACATTTATAGTTATTGTATGTTGTTATTGACTTTTATACATTTCGTTTAAAAAAGGCTTTAAAAGTTAGGGCCAAATTTTACTCATGAAGTTTATATTGTGTGACCTCTCACAAAGAAACTATAAGTTTTGGAAGCTGTGGACCCATTTATTCTTTGGATTAAATGGTAGAAAATGAAAATATACCTGGTTCCTCTGTTAAACACTAAATTTTTTCGATCTAATGTTTATTCCTGCTAAGGAAGTAAAATGAATTACCACTACACACTATTTAAATTAGATATTTGTGCGATTTCAGGAGGGCTTCAGCCCCCTTAGCCCTCCCCCTGGCTACGTGTCTGGTCCCACCCGCGAAACCAAAAAAACAATACATTTCTCGAAGTAAGACTTGAAGCTTTCCTGGCGATGAATAATGAAAAGATTCTCTCGGGCTATCGACCAGGTGAGTTGTGGAATAGATTCCAAGCTTTCGAGAGCTAATGTCACTCTTATCTTCAGGGTAGAAGTTCTTCTTCTAATTCTACCCTGAAGATGAGAGTGACGTTAACTCTCGAAAGCTTGGAATCTATTCCACAACTCACCTGGTCGATAGTCCAAGAGAATCTTTTCACCAATTAGTTTCTCCTTTAAATCTTACATTCTCCCGTCAACTTCACCAGAATATTCAAAGGTCAAATCAATTACCTTCTCTCTTTGACTTAAATAATTTATATTTCATTGATAGAAATTAAAATAAATTTCTTATTAAGTGAAGAGACAGTGTTTCGTTTGTCCCACCAGTGACACAAAATTGTTCACTTGTAGCTAGAAATCTGGGAAAGTATTTTAAGGGTAGTTCTTGTTTAATCAATAGAGTTGAGTTTCATATTTCAATGCACAGGAACTGTAAGGAAAATGTTGCTAAGAACTGTAGTCTGTGAGTCCAACCGTGGACATGGAATGAATGCCCTCCCTCAGGTTCAGCCATTTCGAGCTTAGGGATTCGACAAAAGCAGAAGAAAAGAGACCATGAATAACAAAGATACGACTGATTGGTTGGTTGGTTGATTTGGTGTTTTAAGTCCACTTTATGCACAGTAAGGCTGATCGGGACTCGACCTACAGTTTAAAAGTGGGATCCGAATCAGTATGTGTCTCCATCGGGTATCGAACCCGGGACACCTTGTTTACAAGGCGACGACGAACAAAGATACGATACAAAGCATCCTTATTAACGAGACAATGCTACGTCATGTCTGATCTCGTCTCAGTACCGCCAATGTATTTAATTCATTATCTACTGTAGTGCTGCAAATCCATAGACTTTGTAGCTTATGCAAGAGAGTACCCTGACCGTAGAAGTAGTTCGTAAATAACAACAGATAACATTATTGTGGTCGAGTCTATAAAAATTATCTCTATCATCCTTTGAGGAAAAGGAAAAATTATACGAGGGTTACAGCAAAAGTCATGGCAACCATTTTTTCCACGATGAGACCCCATCACATGCAATGTATTTTGTTGCCACTAGATGGCAGTGGCTGCCAAGACATTGAACTGCGGGAAGTGGGAAGTCAGTGCGTGTTTAACAGTCGAGCAGGATGTTAAACAGCGTTCTTATGTGAAAATAGCAGTTCTCTGGGGAAGGAATGCGAGAGAATGTCACACTGAGCTTGTGGAAGCTTTAGGAAATGATGCTCTATACCATATCGAACTGTTGCGAGGTGGGCAGCAGCATTCGGGCATGGAAGAGAAGCAACTGCCGACATGCAACGTTCAGGACGACCTGTGACTGCGCGTGTTTTGTCTTTTTCTCTATCCTGATACAGATTTCTATGTTGTTCAAAATTCATACATCAAACGTTAGCATACATCGTGACCTTCCAATTTACATTTTACAATTTCTTGCCTGATCCGCATTATCGTGGAAAAAAATAGTTACCATGACTTTTCCTGTAACCCTCGTATATCGTGTTTTTCCATTCGAGGAAAAACAAAATGCTAGTATGGTGCAACTTATAGCTATTGTGAAAATATAGCAGCTAATATACCCGGGTCCTTGGGTCCTTTTTTGCTTACAGTGATCCAGTACATACGTCACAGACAGTAGCAAGAATCATAGATAAACATAGTACTTACGTATTGTTAGTGATTAAAACGCATTGGACTTTATACATCAACAGTGTTGATGGCAAAGTCTATAAGAACGAACTTTAAAGCGTCCAAGATACGGTGATACTTACAAAAACAAGTTAGTCATAGTCCAAATATTTTCCTGTCATTCTTAATAGGTTATATATTAAGCAATATGAGTTGCTTCCTTGTTGCAATTGAAGAAATTGTGTAATTAATTACGGAAAATCTTTTCAACTGAATGCTTGAGAAATAGACGATACGTACGCACCTGAGTGGAAAGAATCTATCTGATGAAACCAGGTATTTTTAAATCGTAATCTCAATTCTTGGAAACAATCAATCTTACTTAGTAACGTCGAAAAAGGAGTGAGTCAATGCCCGCAGAGTGAGGGGCGGTGGGGGGGGGGCACGTGCACCCTCTGAGAAAACAGGAAAATGTCATATAATTAGAGCGGTGAAAACAAGGATGAGGGGTGTTATGGAAGACAGCATAATAATTAGGTTGTCTCTGTGCATCGTGAAAAAGTACAAAAAGGACAAAGAACTGTTCATCAACAAAGTGATTGATGTTTATGGAAAGGAAGCAAGGCGAATCCAGTTTCTATTTAAATAGTGGACTCTTACTCAACCCCCATACCCCCTACCCCAGTGCTCGAAGCAAAGGCGGATCTAGATTTTTTAATTGGAGGGGTACAGAATATGCTTATACAGGCATGCACGCTTATATGCCCCCGGACTCAACCTAGCCAACCAGTAACTCTTTCTTCTCCTCCCCGAAACCACCCAACCACCACTCACCATGCAGTAAACATGGTGGGTGGTGGTTCTTGTTACCTATCTACTGTTTCTGGCAACATTGTACCGATTCCCCGTTACTATGTGGCACTGTGATACCTTTTTCCTCCGATGAAAATGTGGCATTCTGAGCCACGGGTAATGTTGTGAATCGTAGACGGAAGTGCGCATGCGCCAACTGGACGTGTTCATTGACAAAATAGGGGGTGACGGTCAGGAAGCGGGTTCCGCGAAAATCGTCTGCCGTGGAGACAACTATGGAGTTCAAACATAGTAACATATAGAGACGTTTACGAATTATGTAAGGGCACAGAATGCCAAAATTGCCATCCATATACTACATAAGCAAAGAGAATATATCAGGAAAGTATTCACGTCACATTAATAGATAAACTTGTTTGTAAACCAGTTTCTTTATTTTGGATCATTCAATTAAATTGATTTTAGTAAATATTATAATTAGCACAAATGTACACAGCAGTAATCAGGATAGTATTCACTAATAATAGTATTATAAATATAATAAAGAAAATGTAGTACCTGAACGGTTTGTGGCATTGTTTTTTATATCGATGGCGTTTTGTGGAATGTGCAACACGGACAAAAACGCCACAGTTTTCCTTGTTCTACTTCGAAACGGTTTGTTACGAATTGTAAGAGACATCACAAACCCAACACAGCAAGCAGTAATAAACACAACAAGCGAACCTATACAAGCAAAAT
Organism: Lepisma saccharinum; assembly: GCF_977018435.1. Lineage (NCBI taxonomy): Eukaryota > Metazoa > Arthropoda > Insecta > Zygentoma > Lepismatidae > Lepisma > Lepisma saccharinum. The sequence continues at coordinate 34,431,479 of NC_139257.1, forward strand.
GCCACAGTGCATCCAGGCAGAAAGGGGACATTTAGAGCACGTTAATTTCAAGGTGCACATTGTCCTTATTATACACTCGATTAAATGCCTGTGTGTATATTTTTATTTCATATTCATATAAAGTTACTACAAGCATGGTCATTTGAAGTTTGTAGATAAAATATGCGCTACCCTACACACACATACATATAACCTTAACTCCCTTCAAATATCACCTGATAGTATATTATCAGTAGGCGTGGTGATTTCAGAAGACACTGCAAATACAAAACTGATATAGGTGCAATCTTATTTTTACTACCCCGAAATCCCTTCTTTTACACTGAACTTCTCCCTCTTATGGACGTACCTTTTGCAGACTGCTACATTTTACCAATTGACAAACAAATGAGAATCACGCTAGGTTTAGCACCATTATGATAGGGTTGGCACGCTGGCAGCGAGTACCGAAGAGCAAGCTGTAGTTCAGGATGTCGTCATTGCAGCTAGCCCAATCAGGAATCATTTCGCGCGCACACCTTCGCTCGCAAAAGCTGGTATGGATGGGTGAGAGGTCAGAAGAGCAAAGCAGTTGCAAAGACAAGCAAGGTAAGCGCTGCTTGCACTATTAAAATATTATTAAATCTTCTTACCGTTTTAGTCTTCTTTAGTTCCCATCGCACTGGATGTTGTGAAAATTTGCAGGTCTCCTTTATCACACAACACTAGAGCAACCTTGAGTTCTGACGTTCATCTTCAGAAAAAATAAGAAGAAGAAGAACGTTAGGTTTGGTTCTATTAGCATAAATACACTCAAAATTTATTATTTATGCTAAGAGAACTAAACCTAGCTAGCCTAACCTTACAACTTAGGCATTTAGCCTAACAATAAAAGCTTTCCCCGGTGACGTCAGAACGCAAGGTTGCTCTAGTGTTGTCCAAAAAGGGAGATCCAAAATTTACGGCCGGAACTATGTAAAGAACATGTCGAAGTGCATGAGCTTAACACACCCCAGATTAGAAACTTGCTTATTGCACACGTCTCGAACACCTTTGAGTCAAGCCACGCCCTTTTCGTTGTTAGGTTAGGGCTCTTAGCATAAATACACATGCAATATTTCGGTGCTTGACCAAAACATGTATTATTTATGCTAAGAGAACTATGCCTAACCTATAACAACGAAAGAAATCCGTGCTTACGTCAGAAGACGAAGCTTGACTCAAAAGATGTTTGAGACGTGTGTGATAAGTGAGCTCAACCGGTTTCAATTGTTGAAGAAGTGTGAGAAATACCTTGTGCTCTTATTTACAAAACAAATTTCACTAAGTGAAAAACAAAATCAAATAATGCTCGCGATTAATTGAAAAACGTACTACTTTTGTCTCACGACTGCCACTCAAAGGGCGCACGCAGAGAGGGGGCCAGGGGACACTTGTCCCTGAGATATCTGAAAAATCTTCATAGAATTCGAATAGTGGAATTGTGAAAACATGGACGAGGGGTGTCATGAAAGACAGCAGATTAAGTGGTCTCTGATATTTGTGCATCTTGAAAAAATACAAAACGAGAAATAACTGTTAATCAACGAAGTGATTTATATTTATGGAAAGAAAGCAAGGTCAATTTCAAGATTTGTAAAATAATAATAATAAAAGGTAAAATATGAATTTTTATGACTAGAGGGCAAGCTATGAAATCTTACTCTGCCCCCCCCCCCCCCCCCCCAAGTTCTCGAAGTGGAAATTCATAACTGGGGGACGCTTTCCCCAGTTTGGGGAAAGGTGGGGGATACTTGTAAGAATCAACTAGAAGAAATTGCAGCGGAGGGGGTGCCTAGGTAAATTATACTAGTATGCTTTGAGAATTTTCTTAACTGGGGGAATAGCATCACCACGTCCGCCCCCCACTTTGAGCACTGTACCCCCTGAGAAAAAATCGTATGGAGTGTGTGTTGCACATGGTACCATTTCTCAACAGACGATGCGTGGAAGAGAATATGATATTTTTTTCCTTTGTAAATAGTAAATAGGCATGTTTTCGCCTAGATATGAGCCAACATCCTTGAGCATTGCACTTTGCCTTCCAGAGTTGTAAATTAGCTTTTAGTGCAGTTTACATTGGCTGCGTAGATTTACGTCAATCCTGGGTCCAAAAGAGCAAAGTTGGCAACAGTGAAATTACGTCCAGCGTGACGTCGTTCGAGCACGTTCGAGCAAGCCAATCAGAATCGCTGGGCGTGACACACCTCCTTTCCCTTTAATCCACTGTCTAGGATATCTTCTTTCAAATAGAGGACAAAATCCGAAGAGGCAACTTCGAAAATTCGGACTTGGATTTGCATTTCTCAAGATTACATTCCCCCACTGGGATCAAGAAGACTGATTTATTTTTCTACATACATTTTGTGCGCGCGTGTGTGTTCTTTGTGTGTCAACCCCCGAGGTCACTGTACGTGTTTACACCGAGGCAACATTCTCTACTACAGTTATCAAGTTTTCCCGCCATATAGTTCACAATGCCATACATACAGAGACCGGTAAGTAGCTATTTCTTTAGTTCTTTGGCGGCCGCCAGCCCCTTGACATTAGGTAAAACTATTTTGTATTCTAATTTCTTTGAGGTGAAGAGTGAAAATGTAGACAGCAGATATTATTTTGTTCACAAGTTCGCGAGGATAAGTTCACAGAACATGAACAGGAGCTATTACATTTATTCATCTTGTGTGTGAACAGAAATCTAAGTAGCGGCAAGTGTTTAGAAGATTCTGTAGACTTTAGAAAGTTCTTTCATAGGGGAGCTTCTTAATCTGTAACTTCCCTGCCCCTTTTGCAACCAAAGAGGAGTTTTATTGCTTCGGCCGGGGTACGGTAGGCACTATGATTGAAGTTAATATTGTATATTTTTACTTGTAATGATATAAATACCTGTATCATCGAAAATAGTATGGAGTGTGTAGTAAGGGTAGCAGTCTATTTACACTTCAATATTTTAGAAGATATAGGAAAAACTGTAGTATTTGCATGATATTTCTAAATTTTATGTTTTATAATAACATAATGCCTCCTCCACCTCACACACACACACAATTTACCTTCATTTAATACTATTAAACTTTTGAAAAGTGGACAAAGCCCCCTGATAACCTGTGAACGCCCCTGGAGATCAATTCTAGCTACGGGCCTGATTCGAACAGAATAGCCAAAGTGTAAGCAGCGGTAGAACGAAAAAAATGAGTTAAAAATACAGGAAGCAGGTTATGCCTTCATATTCTACAGTTTAAATCCAAAATTAAATTTTCAAGATTCCAAGAATCAGAGTTTTACGTGAGAGGTCAAACAACATTAACTTACTGATTAAAATTTCCCCATAACTTTTAAAGGTTATTCCTGAACGAAATATGTAATAGTTAACAACAAAATAGAATAACTATGCATTTCAGTGCAGTGTATCTGACATGTAACATAATGAAAAACAGTTATTCTGGATATTCACTCGTCTGGCTAATCGAGTAGAAAAATCTCTCCTACAATACAATAATAAAATTTGCAATAACATTAGTTTATTTTAATTTTAAAATAGTTATTATTTTATAATTATGATCATAACCATGATGATGATGATTTATACTATTCAAGTTTTCTAAATGGCCTGAACCCCCCCTAAAAAAATCTGGCGACGACAATGGTTGTCATGCTTCCTGTAGAATAAATGTTGCTACATTAGGAAATGTTTTTCTTGTGTTTGAAAATTGCGCCAAAATGAGGAAAGACTGTTGAATCCAGAGATTAGATATAAAGTGTGACCAATTGCAACGTTAATCGTTATCGCTGTACGTGTAATCTGGAAATGATAAGGATACACTTTACTTCCGTATGACTTGTGGCGCCACGTGTATCTGAGCGACGCTCGCTGAGCAACATTTTCGCTCGTTGAGCAGACAGATGATTTACTTGACGCTGTGTGCTCATTGATCAAAATATCAGTGCCCTTGAATAGTCTGTGGCTGCATCGAGCGGACAAGATTTCAGTGTTTGAAAAGCTGTTAATTATGGGAATACTTGATGTGGACCAAACTGTGGAAATTTTCATTTTCACACTCTTGCACAAATTTCAAAAATTACGGTGTATATTTAGAATGAACAACATTTTCATTTTAATACAATTACAAAAACTGGAATATTTATATTATTACATTTTGTTACTTGAACTTGCTTAATTACGCTATATTGCAAGCATGGACGTCCGCAGGATTTTTTCCAGGGAGGGGCAAGGATGGTATTTTTTCCAGGGGGGGCCAAAAAGTCACATTTTCTCCAATAATAATGTTGTTCCTTCAAAAAACATTGCTTAAATTTGAATTTATCATGTACGTTCATTAATTAACACATAATTATTGTGGCTGAAATGAAATTATGTGTGTCAAATATATAATTTTTAGTTTACTTTCATTTTCCAGGGGGGGCACGGCCCCCCCCTTCCGGACGCCCATGATTGCAAGCCGTTAATCATTAATATTTCCTCATTGACCGCCAGCCAGCCATCCTCTCACAGTTTTCCTCTTCACTCTTTATCTCACGATTCAATTGGTGTTTTAAGTCCACTTTATGCACAGTAAGGCTAATCGAAACTGGACCTACTGTTTAAAGTGGGATCCGAACCACCTCCACCGGGTATCGAGACCGGGACCCCTTGATTACAAGGCGACGACGCTACCACTGCGCCATCGGGGAGGCCCTCTTTTCCTCACGAGATCGAAACCCAAGAACTATATATTCTGTGTCTTATACCTGCGGCGAGCAAGGTTCAATCAAGTTCGCTCAGCGATCAAATGAGCAGCGCTCGCCGAGCAAAGATTATAAGCTAAAATTTTGCATGGGCTCTCATGTAGCTATTGCTATTTTTAAATACTCTAGGAACACGTTTCTTGGTGTAACTGCACAAGTCGCACGAACGGTAAACACCAAAACAAGAATAGAAAAAAATGTTCGTATTGGTGAAGATGAGTTAAATAGGGCGTGATTTTCATTCTTAAACTTTATTTAACAACTGAAAAGTTGCTTGCTCTCTGTCCGTGGTAAGATTGAAGTTAGTGTAAACAAACATACGTGGTTTGTGCGAAACCAATTTGGTTGTTCGAATGGCAGCTGTGCAGGAATCTTGCGACATCACCACTACGTCCCCTACATCAGAATTAACCCACAGGAACTATTTCTTAGAAGTCACGTGGTGTTATTTACATTGACTTCGTTCATGCAGTGGATGGAGAATAGAATACATCGGAAGTCCTATGCAATATGTATTCGGCCTCCCCATGGCGCAGTGATAGCGTCGTCGCCTTGTAATCAATGGGTCCCGGGTTCGCTATTCGGTGGAGGCACATAGAGGTTCGGATTCCCGATTAGCCATACTGTGCATAAAGTGGACTTAAAACACCAACTCAATCAATAAATCAAAACTGCAATAGCTATTCGAACGCATTTCGGCAGAATTGAATTAAATGTGAACCTACTGCGAGAAAGCGCTCCAAACCAAACAAGGCAATAAATTTTTCCTCGCCTCCCTTTACTTGTGAACTGAATATTTTTCATGAAACAAGGCCTGTGATCTTCTTGTGCAGAAAGTAGAAACTGCTGCAGGATTCTGCCGTTAGATGACAGGCCGATCGCCCTAACCATATCCTATTTTCCAGTCTACTGAATATTCGCAACATCATGTGCAAGAAAATGAAAGTTACGTTTGCTAGAAATACAAGACCTGTAGCTAGGTAGATGGCATTTGTTTGCATTTTTCACAAATCTCCTCCCACAGAATTGCTTAATTGTGTTGTTGGATAATACAATGAAGCATCTGTCCACTTGTTTGTTCTCCGTCGCGACAGAAGTAGATTCAGTAAATAACTGTTCTTTGTTCCCATTTATCAACTCCTAAACCCACAACAGCGCATATCAGGGCACGTTTGACTGGGCTCCAGGCACTCAGCGCCCGCTTTGGCTGAAAGCATCTCCTTTAACATTTTTGCTAGCACTAGCTACGTAAATGCTTCCAAAAATCTTATAGCAGATAGTATTTTACACGGAAGCACACACATATCATATCGATTGATGCACCATAATGCATCGATTGATGCACTAAAGTGTTTTTGTAGTTTCTTCAAAGAATCAGATTCACATTTGGTGCATTTTGTACGTCGTGAAAGAAACACCAAAGTGCATCAGTTGATTCAAGTGAGGATTTCTTTCAGTCGAGATGCACTTTAATGCATCAGCTGATGCATTTTGATGCACCAGCAATGCATCTATTTTGATGATGTACTTAAACGTTTTGTCTGAGCTACTGATGCATTGAAGTGCATCTCGACTGAAATAAATCCTCACTTGAATCAAATGATGCACTTTGGTGTTTCTTTCACGACACAAAAATGCATCAAAATGCATCAAATGTGAATCTGATTCTTTGAAGAAACTACAAAAAATACTTTAGTGCATCAATCGATATGATGCATTTAGTTCTCTGTTTGCATTTCCATGTAAAATTTCGGTAAGCTTTTGCGATTACAATGTATAATATATACAACACGAAAGGCACATTGAGTTACACCATCTGTGGTGAGTTCAAGTTGTTTACAATTGAAACAACTAAAATATTCTTCCATACGTGTACAGTAAGGCTAAGGTAGCTCATAGTTAGGGTGTCTAACCACCATTCGAGAGATCCGGGTTCGATCGCCGGCGGGGATGAACTGGGATTTTCCTCACCTATTCAAGCGGTTCCGGCGCCCACCAAGCGTCGTATAAAGTGGGTACCTGGAGGAAAGTCTGGGGAGGTAAAGGCGGCCAGGGGCGTGGTGTTGATCACATCACCCCCCGCTCGGCCGAGATCAAGAAAGTGTGAGGCCCTAACCCCACACCCCCTATACGCCTTCATGGCGTGGTGCAAAGCACAGGGGAGCACAAATACTTTACTTTCTAGTATATTAAAGACGGCGAGTTTCGATACCTGTCACTTGTCGATTTTTTAGGAACATTGCACGGTGGTTCTGATCCCACTTTAAACTGTAGGTCCACTCCCGATTAGCCTTTCTGTTCATAAAGTGCACTTGCATCAACAGCAGCGAGAAAACAAACAAAACTCGTCTCGAATCTCTTTTCGACATTATCCTTAGATTGAGCAGTACCTGGACATGAAACAAATTGTACCCAAAGCTAAGATATTCGTATGAAAGACGGTAAAGTGTCGACAAGGAAAACGAACTCTTTCTCAGTCTGAATCCTTTGAACTGGCCGTTCGACCTCCAACGCGTACGGCTTCATCTACATTCAGCTGTCGCAATCAATCATCCACCCTCCTTCCCTCCCTTGCCAAATGAGCATTGTTATGGAACTGGGGAGAGGTAGTGTACCCTCAGCAGCAAAAGTAGCTGGGCACGAGCAACAGAATGAGGAAACTCTCAAGGTTCATCCTTGCAGATATGTAACCCGAATTGCACTAAAATGTGTGGGTAAGCATAGCTTCTAAGGATCACGGAAATTTAGTTTTTTCAAATGAGTGGGAACCCCGAGTATAAATTGTGGCCGTGGCCCAGCCTGGCCCCTACATTAGCGTCGCCACTGTCTCGAAGAGAAATGCTCGGTCTCGAGTCTCGAAATCAAAACACACAGGAAACCATTTCTCAAAACAATACTGTCAACGATATCATCCATTTGGATCGTCATCCTCGAGTTTATGCATCCGTGTCAGACGCAAATGTAAATTGGGTTGCATATGTGTCAAGGGGTACTTGACGTATGTATACCGGTACATTGATGTAAGAATGCGTTCCAGCTGTAGGGCGTAGGAAGCAGGGGACCAGGGAGGGTTCGTCCCCAGTAGTCCGTAATAATGGTTTGATTTTGAATATAAAATTTTGGGTGCGTCATCACTTAGGCTATTTTGAACCCGTCAATTTATACGGGGCTCAGTCCCTTACCTGAACTAAAATGTAATAACATATATGTAACGTTGGAAGACTAAAATATTCTGACTTAGGTTAACAGAACTAAAATAAATATAACTGTAATGTCATGTCGTAACTAAAATATTAAAATATTATGACTTCGGTTAAAAGCTGAGGCTGTAAGAGGGACTCAGCACACATAAGGACAAGACACAGGACAACACACAGAATCATAGTGGCCAGGGCCAGTCGCCAGAGCCTCGTTAGTCTGCACAAAGCAGTCAATGGTGTACTACGTGGAAGTGAGGCTGACAATTGGGTGTCCTACGTGGAAGGTCACCCCTTACACCCCCGTAACAATGTTGTATTTTACTCTGTGTCTCCGGTAATAGATGTAAATAAGGACACATCTGTGAATTCTTGTTCCTATGGTACCTTTTCATATGCACAGGACGTCAAGGCGAACAACTTCCCTCAACAATCTTATCCTCGTTGAGGATCGTTAAAAATTTACGAGCCTTTGAAAAGCAAGCGACTAGCGAGACAGCTAACTGCACAAATACCTAACCTACTGAAGTATGCATCTAATTGCACAAATACCTGACCTACCTGACCTACTGAAGTATGCATCTAATTGCACAAATACCTGACCTACCTGACCTACTGAAGTATGCATCTAGTTGCACAAATATCTGACCTACCTAACCTACTGAAGTATGCATCTAATTGCACAAATACCTGACCTACCTAACCTACTGAAGTATGCATCCAATTGCACAAATACCTGACCTACCTAACATACTGAAGTATGCATCTAACTGCACAAATACCTAACCTACTGAAGTATGCATCTAACTGCACAAATACCTAACCTACTGAAGTATGCATCTAACTGCACAAATACCTGACCTACCTAACCTACTGAAGTATGCATCTAACTGCACAAATACCTAACCTACTGCAGTATGCATCTAATTGCAAAATACCTGACCTACCTAACATACTGAAGTATGCATCTAAATGCACAAATACCTGACCTACCTAACCTACTGAAGTATGCATCTAATTGCACAAATACCTGACCTACCTAACCTACTGAAGTATGCATCTAACTGCACAAATACCTAACCTACTGCAGTATGCATCTAATTGCAAAATACCTGACCTACCTAACATACTGAAGTATGCATCTAATTGCACAAATACCTGACCTACCTAACCTACTGAAGTATGCATCTAATTGCACAAATACCTGACCTACCTAACCTACTGAAGTATGCATCTAACTGCACAAATACCTAACCTACTGCAGTATGCATCTAATTGCACAAATACCTGACCTACCTAACCTACTGAAGTATGCATCTAATTGCACAAATACCTGACCTAACTAACCTACTGAAGTATGCATCTAATTGCACAAATACCTGACCTACCTAACCTACTGAAGTATGCATCCAATTGCACAAATACCTGACCTACCTAACCTACTGAAGTATGCATCTAATTGCACAAATACCTGACCTACCTAACCTACTGAAGTATGCATCTAACTGCACAAATACCTAACCTACTGCAGTATGCATCTAATTGCAAAATACCTGACCTACCTAACATACTGAAGTATGCATCTAATTGCACAAATACCTGACCTACCTAACCTACTGAAGTATGCATCTAATTGCACAAATACCTGACCTACCTAACCTACTGAAGTATGCATCTAACTTCACAAATACCTAACCTACTGCAGTATGCATCTAATTGCACAAATACCTGACCTACCTAACATACTGAAGTATGCATCTAATTGCACAAATACCTGCCCTACCTAACCTACTGATGTATGCATCTAATTGCACAAATACCTGACCTACCTAACCTACTGAAGTATGCATCTAACAGTAGAAATAATCAAAATTTAACCTGCCAAACCTATTCACATGTTTATTTCTGCTATTATATGCGTGTGTAAGTAGGTTAGGCAGGTCAGGTTTGATGCTGTTAGCTGTCGCTAGCCGCTCGTCCTTGATTTCATTTGATTCGTTTTCTTCTTTTAATTTAGCGTCGCTTTTCTACCACTTGTGGCAAATCGCAACAATGAGGATTAGTGATGTTATGCTGAAAGGGACACTCACAAAGAACACTCATGCCCAGAATCCCTGGCGTCGTAGAGATTTCGCTTTCCTCAGGGAGACATTTAATCTTCCCAGCTGTTTATCATCCATGTTGGGAGAAGGCAACAATGTTTTAACAAACGTTTTTAGCTTTTTTGAGAAGAGCTCATATCTTCCACTGTCTGTGAGAAAATTTTAGTGCATTCGTACCTTTTTAATGTGCGTGCTTGTCCTGTGCCGGTCCCTTTACAGCCTTGCACTTTTAATTTTTCCCAAGGTTTTTTTACACACCTTTTTTTAACTCTTAGGTAAGGATTTTAGATAAGGAGCTATTTCCCCGTACACAAGGTGAATCAGAATTCCTATTGCACACTTCTAGGGGTTGTAGAGCGGACATAGTAGATCAAGTTTTGATAAAGAACCCATGTCCGGAAACGTACCGTTTTGATACTACACAGATGACAAGATCACATTATTTCACATCTCCCGCTTCACGGTAGGCAACACACATTGACGGAGGGTGACGTCTTCAGTCACCTGATGTTACGTGTGCTCCTTCCAACGTCCTCTGTTTAAATTTCTGTTACACAGCACATGTGATTCTAACATGATGGTGCACCAGCGCACCAACTCCTTGGCCACCACGATCGCCGGATCTAACTCCTCTTGACGATTTCGTATGAAGCTACATGAAGAGTCTTGTTTATGAGACTCCTGTAGTGTCGGAGGAAGACCTGGCTCACCACGTATTTTGGAGCGTGTGTATGCAAACATCCTTTGGAGGTACACTGTTTGCAACGAACTTTAGGGTTGTCACATCGAGCAGCTCTTGTAGTGACGCAGGTAAAGCGGGAGATGTGAAATTATGTGATCTTGTCATCTGTTTAGTACCAAAACGGTACGTTTCCGGACATGGGTTCCTTATCAAAACTTGATGTACTAAGTTCCCTCTACAACTCCTAGAAGTGTGTAATAGGAATTCTGAATCACCCTTTATACTGAAGGGTGAAAATGATCATATGTGCCAACGCACCCAAAAATTGTAAATCAATCAATCATAGAGGAGAAGGTCTAAATATGGGCGAAGGTTTAAATATGGGATTTGGAGTTATCAGCGCTCCCGGGTGCTGCAGCCTGGCAGAGGCTATGGGAACTGGTTATCTGTCAAGGACAACAGTTGCGGCGCCAATTCGCAAGAGAAAGTGGTGGTTAGTTTCGGCCTTGGACGCTGTTATAGAATTGCGACCTCCGAAAACTTTTTGCAGGTATGTTTTAACTCAGCGTTTTCTGAATTCTCATCTGCTTTGTATAGGTTATGATATTAGCGGTACATAAAACAAATGTGGGCTTTTATAATACCATGATTTGTTTGTGAAATATGTACCACAGAAAGCGAAAATAAATTAAAAAAGAAAAATAGCGTGATGGTCTAAATATGGGCTATGACATGAGCTCTAATGTTGAGATCACATTTTCAACAAATATTTGGATGTTTTTCTTAATTTCGATTTTTCCCATTCCGCGTGATTTTCAAAACAACCGATTATTCATAAATATGAATTTTATAATGTTTTAGCGATAAATGGCTGTTTTTTAATTTTAATTGCTTTTTGTGATATTGCCACTAGTAGCCCATATTTAGACCACAATTTTGAAATACATCATTTTACCATTTTTTGGAAATTGCTTTTTTAATAAAAAAAAATGGAGACCTTCTATACTTGAGCACGCTATTACATTTAAGTATATATTTCATAGATATGCATTTTAAAGGCAGGTGCTTGATATATTTTTTTTCCTCCGAAAATGACAAAATAAAAAGGGGGCCCATATTTAGACCTTTTCCTCTATCGTTGTTATTTAAGTCCACATTATGTACAAATGGGCTAATCGGCTGGACCTACACTTTAAAGTCGGATCCGAACCACTATGGGCCTCTACAGGGTATCGAATGCGATTACAAGCGAGGACGTTAACACTACGCAACAGTCTCCTCTAAATACTATTCCTTTTTCCTGGACGCGCCCAAAATAAATTCCTAGGTCCTGCTCTACGAAGTCTCGTATTCTCTTGCCTCAAAAATCCAAACTTTTCTCGAAAGTTCCTTAGATGCCGCTACCAACCACCCATCCTTACTCCGTCAGCTGAAACTTAACTACCCATTGTTCCTTTGTGAAATCATGCAGCTCCAGTCTTTCCTTCGGATTTAGATACGACGGGTCAGGTTACAGTCTCGAAAGCGCTGACTTCGCTCGACCTCTCGGCGGGTTCAAAGGGTGTGCGTCGCAGTCGCAAACGCAACTGTCTCATCCAGAAGGAGACAAGAATGCAGATCGTCTGGGGCATGGCTTATGATCTGGCGGGATTTATTCATCTTGTATTCACGTGCCAGACAAAGACATGCATGTTGTCTTAGCGTCCAGATTTCTGTCTCCAGATCCTTTCACTGCGAATGGCGGTTGGGACTTTTCATCTCAGTCACCAGCCTTGTTGCCACGTGAAGAGCAAGTGTGGGAACTAAATGCCTCACAAATAATAATAAAGAAATGTTTATAATTAACACATTATTGAATTGTTAAGTGCACCGTATGCACACAAAGGCTAATCGGGACTGGACCTACATTTTAAAGTGGGATCCGAACCACTATGTGCCTCCACCAGGTATCGAACCCGGGACCCCTTGATTCCAAGGCAACGACGTTACCCGTGCACCATCGTGGAAGCCCAATAAATACATTAATATAATCAATAGGTATTCATAATAATTATTAAAATAGGTAAATTTATTATTGTTATTGTCATTATTACTTGAATGAGAAAAGAAAAATTGTCATATGTCATGTTATTGAGGTCCCGGGTTCGATACCCGGTAGAGGCACAAGTGGTTCGAATCCCACTTTACAATTCCCAAGTGTGTGTGTGTGTGTAGCATCGCTATCCGAGATCAAGTGGGCGAGCGATTCTCCTGGCTCGGACACGAAGCCTCGAGATTACGTAGCGTGACGTCAGAGCATGTGATGTAGCGTTGTCAAGTCTATCGTATAGCTATGAAATGAGGGGGGGGGTGATAAGGCCTCGTCCCAATTAGCCTTTATGTACATAAGTGGACTTAAAACAATAAATTAATCATTTATGTTATTGAAAATAATGTAAATAAGAAATGATCTTCCAAATTTGAGAAAATAAAAAACAAATCACTTAAAATCATAAGAGAAAATTGTTATTTATTGGTTGGCTTGCTGTATTTTACGTCGATTTTCTGCCACTTTTGGTTAATCGTGACCCAGGCCGGGACGTTGTAGAGCTGTGCTAACCACTCCGCCACGGAGATCGGTCAGAAAATGATTATTACCCGTTAGTACGAAGGTAGCCCAAGCGAGTATCACAGGTTTTAAATACCCTAGGCATACAGGCCTATATAAGACTGAATGCGATCACGTAAAATGCATATTTCTAAAGGTTGTTCGCACTTTTGAGCAAACAACGTCGATATTTCCCGTCACACTTCAACGACCAAGCACGAAATCTGACGGAATTGCCCGAAGTGGTTAGCTTACGAATCAGTAAAAGCTATAGTTTGGTTTGAACATCAAAATAAAAAGAACTGCGTGCCATATGGCTCACGACACTAGGCATTAGGCTCCACAAAGTCAACAACCTTGCACCATGTGTGAAAATCAGAACGTTCCGAGCCGTAAACCTCACCAACACAGCGTTTGGCGTCTATTCCAGCAAAATCCTCTCGTTTCTGTGAGCGCAGCGAGACCTTTGGCGACCTTACAAATAGGCCACAGTGGACAGAACTAGGCTTCCGTGGAAGGGAAACTAGTTCAGAGGATGCGCTGGAATCTCTAACGAGACATTAAAACATCGCAACACCTCGGGTTGATGGGTGTGTCGCAATATTTGCTCTCTCCAATGCGAAAACAAAAGTGTGGACACCGACCACGGCTCCAAAACAAACACAAGTCGCGTTACTCTATACCCTGTCCCGAGTATCTCTGGAGCTAGCGAACGAAAACAAGTCTCTGCGCAAGTACTGACGCTACTTTCCATTTCCTGGCAAATTCATATTTTACCTCATCTGCAACAATCAAGCTCTTTGGTAAACGGTTCTGTCTTCTCTTGGTCTTATCGTTTCGTTTTATCGTTATAAGTTCGTTCCTCCCCCTCGCAAAGAGAATGACGAACGAACACTAACTCTGTTGTAAAAATACCACCAACACTGCAGTTGTTTGCGAAGCAATAAAATTACAAGACCGGTCTTAGGGTTAACGTAATCCAGTTTCGTAAGTAGGCCTACACATAAACATTGCTACAATTCAGTACATATTACAATGGACTTGGGTTCAAAGAGTATGAAATCTGCTTCCTTTAACTTATACCTCGATAAGATATTGTTTTTCAGTAGTGTGGTCACTTTTGGCCCAGCTTTTTTAAAAAACTCATATAATATAAGCGAAACTGTAACAAAATATAGCGCTCACTATACTAACATAATAAGCTGTAACACCACCTCCCTTTGAAACTTAACTTGCTGGGCAAGCCACTGTAGAAGGTTGATGCGGGTTATAACTCCTACTTAGTGGCGGCGATTAGCGGGGGCAAGGGGGGCAGTTGCCCCCCACTTTTCATTACTTTTGCCCCCGCACTATGCTAAATCTTATCTACAAAGGAAAATATACTGTCTGTGCCCCCCAAGTTTTCGGACCCAAAGATGGTATAAATAAGATATAAACCAAGGGTATACTGTCTTCCTGTGCATCACTGTTAAATTCTGTAACTTTCTGGTACGGATCACAATTCTGACAATTAATTATTAAGAAAATGTATAAGTTACCTTTATTATTATAAATAGTGACCTTAGTGGCATACCATTACTGTTACAAATAACAGTTGCCTGTTTCTGTGGTGGGCAGGCCATGTGGCACGAATGGGAAATGAAAGAAGAGTTTACAGGATTTTTGTTGGGAAACCTGATGGTGAGACCAGTAGGTAGACCAAGACGAATCCACGACATTTGCGACACCGTCGTATGCGACACTAGCATTTCTGCCGTCATATGCGACACTGTATGGAAAATATATTCCATGACACTTGCGACACAGTGTGTAAATAGCTTCCTGTCACACTTTATCCAGGCTTAGGACTGTCAGCATCATGGAAGTTTCTGTGTTTTTTAAAACCTTTATTAGTTTTCCTTCACACTGGCATCATGGAAGCTGGGTGTTTAAAAGCTGGATGTATTTATCCTTTGTCAATGACGGATTGTTTAGATCCCTTGTCAGTATAGGAACAGACTGCAATCCCTTGTCAGTGTAGAATGCGTCGTTTCTCTTGTAGTTGAACCAACATCTTACTACATTTTCATTCTAATTTCTGAACGTACGTCATTCTCCTCATAAAGCGCTTAAGATCTCTATGCATTTCATAGTCGGCAAACGCTCTTTGTATTCTCTCATATAATGTAATGTACTCACGTCGCCTACGTTTCCCTTTAAGATTCAAGGCCTTCCTCTCGCATATGTAGTCGTTGTACACAGTTTCTAATCTTAAAGTCTTCACTGATTGGTACACGTTAGGACTTGACTTTTCCGTCAATACATTAACTGTATGGTTCCATCCCTCGACTGCATTGTTAGTCCTATGCCGCTGTTGGGAGCTGTTCCACATGGAAATGTCGAAAACAGAGTTGTTCATCCACTATTCAACGAAATAATCTAAAAATTTTCTCAATATGTCGAGGTTTGGCGCATCTTCCATCACACACAGCCATCCATCATCGACATCAGCCACAGGAAGGTAAGCCAGAACTGAACACATTCTTATGCACAGCCGCACGTCTGGATCTGTTTTGTAATCGTTTGCCAATCCCAACTCCTGCACCATTTGCCACAAACATTGGTTAAAGTGGTAATTACAACCACTGATCTGAGCCTCGGGAAATACTTTCTTCAGAGACGCTATTGCTGCTGCACGTACGCAAATGTCGCTAATTCTGGTAAACAAATTAGAAATCGTAGGGGAAAATCCAAGCAGTGTCGCTTATGACGGGAAAAAACCAGTTTTTGCCTTAGTGTCGCAAATGACGGTGTCGGAAATGTCGGAACTCCGACCAAGACGAAGATGGAGGGATAATGTTGAGATGGACCTAAAGAAAATTGATAGGGATGGAAAAGAGAATATAGATCTTGCTCAGGATAGGGACAGATGGAAGGTCTGTGTTGCTGCAGCGATGAACCTTCGGGTTTAAGAAGGCTAGAGAGTTAGTTAGTTGTTTCTGTTGTTAGAAATCTGCACTGTTAGAGTTTACCGTAAAATTTGCAGTATCTATCGTTAAAATTTAACAGGGCACTTATTATTTTTTTTAAAAAAACGGAACTCTACCGTTTCTATCTCGTTCGCACAGGCAAATTCATGTTATCACTTCTCTGTCCTGTGGTTTTCATTGCTAGATTGATTTGGTATATTTTACTTCGCTTTTCTGCCACTTTTGTTAATCGCGAAGATGAAGTTAAATGATGAAATTGATGAAGGGACACTCACAAAGGACACCCATATCGGGATTCGAACCAGGTAATCCTGGCGTCGTAGCGCGCTGTGTTAACCACTACGCCACGGAGGCCGGCTCTCTGTTCTATGGCTACAACGAGAAGTAAATATGTCGATAACCTGTTGGAATATTGAACACAGGCACACACTCATACCACAGCATAGACAGACATCCTACAAGAAAAGACATAAATTCATAAATTTGAATGTTTTATCGTGTATAGAGATGGGGCATTCCATTATCACAAGTGGGACGGACAGACTACATTCTGTGCAATGAATTATGAAATTTAACAATATTGCTACAAGTGAATAAATTTGTGTCACGGGTGGAACAGATAAAAACACTGCCTCTTTACTTAATAAGAACTTTATTTTAATTTATGTGAATTTTCAAATTATGAAAAATAAATTACTTAATTGATTGATTTGGTATTTTAAGTCCACTTTGTGCACATTAAGGCCAATCGGGACTGGACATACAGTTTAAAGTGGGATCCGAACCACTATGTGCCTCCACCGGTATCGAACCCGGGATAAATTACTTAAGACAGAGAGAGAAGGTCACTGACCTTTGAATATTCTAGTGGAGTTGATTGAGAAATGTAACAGTTACAGGAGAAATTAATTGTTTTTAGGTGTCACGGGTGGACACACTAGAAAACAAAAATAAATCAAAAAGTTAAAATAAACTAACAATATGTAAAATACTTTCATACCTTCTCCCTTCTAGCTTAATTATGTATAATACTTGATTTTTTATCCAAATGACAAGTCTAGATTGTTAACTCACAAGAACGAATAAAGTTACAGTATTGCATTTCATTTTAAACCCCAGACAGTTAATGAATATAAATGAATCCTTAAAATTAATACTTCAAAAACAGTCATGGTCATTTTTTTATGGATGGCAGCGGCAATTGAAGGTCTTAGTCAAATTTTTACCATGCATATCTGCTCAGTTGTTCAATGTTGTGCCAAGAATCGAAGGTAACTCGTAAAAGATCAATCACCTCTCACGAGTCCTTGTCGATTCCTGCTTTATTCTTCCGCTTACATTTCTTTCCTCCAAATATGCTTCGAAACGAGGTCATTAGCCAGCTATATGCAAGATCGTGATATCTTAAAGCGCAACCTTCGCCAGTCGTGTACAGGAAGAGTGTTGAAGGATATTGAGATCAGCAAATGCCTGGAGTTACAAAGAATATTAAAAGTGCTTTCTTGGAAATCTTTAAATTTCCAGAAAGGAAATGCAGTTCTCATGAAATCATATTCTTTCTCGATTGATTCGTTGACTATTATACAGCGTGTTCCGTTCAAACCTCCCACATTTCAATTGATCATTGACGCACTATGGAGTTTTCTTTTTCACAAGTGGAGTAAGCCCCCATCTTTAAAATTTAATGTAACAGAAAACATGAAGAAACTCTGTGAAAGCAATGATGATCTTGAATTGCCCTGATGATATTTGGGATTCATAATTTTTTAAATAAAAAATAATGTGATGAATTTTTTTTTTATCTGAAATAAAAATAAAACAGACTGCTTGATTTTCACAGTTAACTTGCTATATTACAACAATGTAACATTGACAACATCCATTGTATAAAGGATTCTATTTTTTGTTTAAAAGATTCTTAACCATTGTTATAACTGTATCTTTAGCCAAACTAAAAATAAATGTCTGATGAAGGGAGCGTGTGTTCTCCTGAAACGTCACAACGAAAAACTGTGTTTTTATGGTTGTAATAACCGTAGACTACAAGAGAAATAATTCTAGAATGCAACCAATACGTACATACAAGAAAAACTAAAACAAAACTAATTGACTGATCGATTTAGTTTATTTTACTTCGGTTTTCTGCTAGTCTTGGTTATTTATTTATTTATTTATTGAACTCAACATGTACATACCTAATTACAGATTCCATATGAAGGATACATAGTGAACACAATTACATATATTTCTGTAATATAGAGATAGAAATTATATATATATATATATATATATATATATATATATATATATATATATATATATATATATATATATATATGTATGTATAAATATATTTAAAATTGTTTGTTTTATATATATACTTTATCACACCATTTCGTTAGGAAATTATGTGTTTAAGCTTAGGCCATTGTGTTAATAGTGGCTTTACTGAGATCCCTTAGGTTCATAGAAAAGTCCGGAGATGAGGATGAATGATGATGAAGGAACAATCACAAACATATAGGGACGACACAGCACTACTCGCTTCGCTGCAAGGCGTTGTGTGTGTTGCCTAACTCTACGGCTGCGGTAGAACTTGCCATTGAAAATTTGCTATTAAAATCCACTTATCACTTTGTAGGCAACACGAAAGCGAGCATTTCAGTATCTAGGTGTCACATTTTTTATTGCCGGTTTGTTTGATTTGGTGTTTTAAGTCCACTTAAGGCACAGTAAGGCTAATCGGGACTGGACGTGCAGTTTAAAGTGGAATCGGGACCACTATGAGCCTCCACCGGGTATCAAACCCGGGATCCCTTGATTACACTGCGCCATCGGGAGGTCCTTTTTATTGCCTGTGACTGTACAGTACAATCGTTCTTCCAATTTCTAGCTATCGTTGAATGCAGTGGCGGCGATTGGGTTCCAAAACCAGGGGGACAGGCAAAAGCAGTATATTTCCCTTTGTACTTAAGGTTTACCATAGTGCGAGAACAAAAGTTGAGAAAACTGGGGGAGCAACTGCCCCCCTCACCCCCCCTAATCGCCGCCACTGGTTGAATGTAGTAAAACGTTTCTCTTTCTTTAAAAACAAAAACCATTGGCAAGAATGGGAGTAAGGTGCGCTTTAGACGGCTTTAGCATTTTTGCTAGCATAAATGCTATGAATGCTTCCAAAAATCTCATAGCAGATAGTTCTGCACGGAAGCATTTCGTGGAACATTTCGGTTAGCTTTTGTGATTACAGTGTATAATGCATACAGCACGAAAGGCACATTGAGTTACACCATCTATGCTGAGTGCACGGTGTTTACATTTGAAACAACTAAAATATTCTTCCATACGTGTACAGTAAACGTTGTAAAGTATGTATTTAATCAGCGCCATTCTTCTCTACCTAAAACCATTTAATACGAAGCGATATTCCTCTCGATTGAATAGTTATCGTCGATTAAAAGTGTGAAGTGATACGTTGTTTACATCTCACGCGACCGCCATTACACCTGCACTCGTGACCTAGAGGACGCTTCTGATTGGTTACGCTACGAAAAATGATTCGGACCGAGCCTATCCTTGAGAAATGCCATGGCAACTGAAATACCATAAGATTCTTCATTTTATAAGGAAGCATTTTGGTCATGGCATAAATGTTAAGAAAAATGCTAAAGAAAATGTTTTCGGCAAGCAGATAACTGCAATATTGCCGCTAACCTGCTACAATATTATGTGAAAAGACACAGTTTTTGCAGGTGTAGTCAGTAAACACAAGTGCATTACTTCCTCAGGGAACTTTGACACATGTTGCACGTTCTACTGACACGCTCATGCATGTTACATATATACATTCATTCAAGCAGGGAAAAAGACAAAAGGATAAGCATCGAGTTAAGTAGAGGTAACTCCATACAAGGTGGATTAAGACCAGAATATAATTAAATGGTAAAAAGAGTCTTTTTAGCAAATTTGCACACTTCGCAGTATTGCACTTTTCCTTAAACTACGCACGCATAATGATAAGACCAATGTTTGTGCCATAAACATTATATATTTACACTTAAGATAATTTGCAAACGAGTTTACGGCACTTTAAGTTCATGTACTCATGTTATGTACACATAAAAGATCCTCAGAACTTTGCTAATCGTTTGTGTAGCCACGAGAGGTGTAGAATTAAAAATAACAATAGTATTTATGTAATTCTGATGTCTATAAATTTGTTTCTTCCGTATCTTTTCTTTTTTTGTTATTTAGCGATGTTTTTCTGCCACTTTTGAAGTCGGCATTTGAAGCGTGTCGACAAATGTATTTTCAAAAGAAATGTGTAGACGGGGAAACCATTAGCCACTAAAAGTTATCTTTATTATAATTTTAAGTTCATAGAGATGAACCTAATGTTATCATGTCTTGAGAAGCATGAAAACATATCTGGCAGAAAACAAAACCACTTATGCGGAGGTAACATCAAAAGTTGAAAATAATGTTTATGAAACGGTTTTCCTATTGGTACAACATACTGATTTTCTCGCTCAGCGATAAACTTGTGAAATGAAGCATGTTGTTAGGTTGCATTTTGTTTGGTTGCGTGACTAGATCACTAGAATAAACTAAAGCGATTTGTATCTTTACAAAACTTGTTCTGTGACGAGTAGATAATGTACAGCACGTGCGAGTTGCACTGTGACGTGGCAACAATGGATGCTTGTGCTCCACTGTGATTGGCTGCTTACAACTGAGCAGACGTTTTCCGCGGGAACTCGTGAGCATTCTGGCGGAAATACGCGCAAATTGCAACAAATGTATAATAATTGCAATGTTTTCATAAGTTTTGTTCACTAAATTGAGTTTGAAATGTTTTATTTCTTTAATTTCAGGGTCTGAACAGTCGGTTGGCATTTGCTATAGCAGCTGCTGCATTGGGATCTTCATTCCAACATGGGTACAACACTGGCGTGGTTAATGCACCTCAAAAGGTAAGACTTCTTAAACTTACGGCTTTCCTACTTTTGATACACTAAGTAAGGACAGCGGGTACTATGCGCCTGGGACCCCACAAATAATAATAATAATAAGTGCACTTTGAATATTTTCTACTGTCATTGAATACGGCTTCTAAAAAGGAGAACAAACGTTTGGACACTCGATTTCTCCTCTTCTGTTTTATTTTCTTCCATTTTCATTGTAACTTCATCTATTCATCTTCATCTATTCCTAATGCTGTTAAATTAGGAATTGCTTTTCTCTATTTATTCATACATTAGTTATCTAGGTCATGTTTTCTCCAAAATTTAGTGGACGAAATTAAAAAACACACTATCTGTCATTTTGTGGAGGTCATGTGATCAGCACCACGCTCCGGTCGCCTTTATCTCCCAGGATTGCCCTCAGGTACCAATTAATTAGAGATTGGGTGAACCCCAGAGCCACTTCACAGAGGAACATTGATTGAAAACTGATTAATACCACCCATCCTGGGAATGTTATAAATATTGCTTTAAAATAATGTTTTGAAAATCTCGGAAAATGGGTAGGGTTACGTAAGTAGTCAAGGTAAACTATAGTAGCGGCACGGCTAGGAAATGTTGCACAATGATAGCATATGGTACGTTCTCTATCAGTGAGAAAAAGCAAAAACTTATCGTTGCAAAACACTTGTATTTTGCGCAATAAACCAAACATACCTTTCTTCCTGCAGTAACTTGAAGTGTTGTGCTAGAAACCTGGACTAAGTATAGTTACAAGGGTTTACTTTTCCTGGAAACATTATTATTTTTTTTTTTTCAAAATTACCAGGCTTTATCTCCTTGACAAAACCTGTTCCAGGTACTCCACCATGCGGTTATCGGCCTTCCATTGGAATTCACTTAGTTTAATGGGCAAATGCTGTACACCAGCGTTTTCCAACCAGGTATTCATGACCCTCTGTTAGTGAGCGATGAGGACTGACAGCGTGTGGAGGAAACAAAAGCAAATTTTGTAAACTACAGGTAGCTCTTTTCGCATCTCTAAATTTTAAATGCTCGGAATACATTAAGCTCATTAATATGCGAAACTATATGCAATTGTGTCCTTTTTATTCTGAATTAGGCAGTAGCGTACGCAGGATTTCATCAAAGGGGGGGGGGGGGTTATATCTAAACTTTCTCCAAATTCACATTACCATTGTTTTATTATACTTTAATTAAATAATAATTATTATTACTACTTTACAATAATACTCATAATTAATTAATTAGTTGAATTACTACTAATGATACTACTAATACCACTACTACCATTAAGTAGTAGAGATCTACATAAATATAGTATTTATGAAAGCAATAAAACGAAATTAATTTCTAGTAATTCGATTTTTAACGAATTCTAGAGCATTTTTTCTCTCTTACGAAATAATTGTCTACTCAACGAGATGAGACATTTTAAGTGTGAAGAAAATCCATAAAAACAAGAAAGTATATTAAAATAAATTGAAATAATCAAAGTACGGAACTCATCCAAGAAGCTGCAGGTGTTTGGTCAGTAGGGCATCTGACAACTATGCGGGAGATCCGGATTCGATTCCCGAAATTGGTTGGAATTTTTCCGGCTTTGTCGCCGCATAAATATCCCCGATAATTCACACTGTTGTTACCAACAAAACATTTTACAATAATTAAGCTTATTGTAGTTTGAATTCAGAAATTCAAACGTGCCGCGGGAAGGCGGACTGCTGGCTGAGTTATTCTTGTCGGCCTAGCCTTTGTCTATACATTAGCCGCTTTCAACGAACCAAGAACTTTCTTTAGTTAATGCTCATTGTTCACACAAAAAAATATATGATCATTGAACATTGTTGCAGCCGAGATACAAAACAACTTTTTTGCTCTCATAGTTGCCCTTATATATTATTTTCAAGGCATTCACTCTTAAAGACGCGTGTTTGGAATGCTGTGCTTTTCTCCGTGCTGCATGGGAATAATAATTCAAATTATTATATTATTATTATTAGTAGTAGTAGTAGTACTGTCGCAGGTTCTTGACAGTGATAAATTGGTCATTTTTATTTTTTTCCACAGCATTTTTCATAATGTTTCAAAAGCTGAAGTGGGGGTTTAAACCCCGTAACCCCCCTTGGGTACGACACTGGAATTAGGATCTTCCGATAGACTGGTGGTTAACGCTATCGCATTGTCATGAAAAGTCCTCGCTTTCGATTCCCGGTTGATGATCCATAATGAAGTGTTTCGAACCCTACTGTAAACTATAGACCCAGTCCCAATTAGCCTATGTGGACCATTTGACATAAAACGACCTCTGTCGACTTTTTTGGTCGATCCTGAATTGACTTAGAAAGTTGTTTGAAAATGACTTCTCATGGATGTGAATCCATATTTATTAAACGTACTCACAAACAGAATGTCATAAAGCAACGATTGTTACATTAAAGAAGCAACACATTGCAGTTACAGATTCTGCGGGGGTGGGGGGTTGAACCAATTGGCTCACACGTAATAATAATAATAATAATAAAGTTAATATTTAACAGGTTAATAAGATTAAAATATATATTCTTAATAATGATATTGTTAAAATAGGTTAATTTATTATTATTATTATTATTATTATTACTGCATGAACAAATAAAAAGATGATAGTATAAAAAGAGTATAGTTATAACAGCACGTATTCATTATCTAGATTATGTCTAGTTAAGATTACTAAAATTTGTCCACATTAAGCTGCCCTACCAAAGAAATAATGTCAAAAGCAATTTTAAATGGATTATTTGTTAAATACCTTTCAGGTTATTAGGTCCCTGATCTTTATTTTTGTGCGCATTATTAATAACGGTGGTACGCATAAATTTTCGCAGGCACTGCAAACGGAAAGCTGTGCATTATTAATCTACTAATTCTTACCTTTGTGTAAGTTCTGCGTAAATAAATCAACTTCAGATTACACAACAGTAAACAAAATTTTCATCCAAGCGAGGTGGATTTTTGGCGCCACATTTCCACCCTGCCATCCATAACTTTCCACTCCCAATACAAACCTTAACCATGTTACATAATAACTGATTTAAATAAGACAATAATAGCCTTATTATTAAATACTTTAAATATTACTGTTAAAGAATACGTTTGTTGTAGGTATGCATTTATTTAATACCCACATAATATCAAAATAACAGTAACATCTTAGCTTAAATTGCTACATGATTTCGTAACGTACTGTATGCATTAAATTAAGCAGCAGTAAATTTAACAAATTTCTCCTTGTAGGTATGGTAGCAATGTAGACAGAGGCTGTGCTCCTGGAGATTCTATTTTTTTTAACTTCGTTGTGTACTTCTTTGTGCGTACCTAACAATTGACTGCAGGGGCAGGGTGCGAAATCATTGAAAACTGGTGGGGGGGGGGGGAGAAAGTTCTTTATCTACAAACTCCCTCACCCACAAACATATGTGCAAATTATACGCTATCCATATTTGTAGTGTTATCAAAAGTAAAAATAAATCACTCAATTAAAATATATTATTATTATTATTATTAATTACATAAAGAAAATTAATTTGTTACTTTTATACATATCAGATATTGCAAAGAAGCTAATTTCTTTACCAACTGGTTAAAGATGTTAATAAAAAATATAATAGTTCAAGTGGTTTTATTATGTGTAAGTTTTTGTTTAGTTTGTGCTTTATGTTAATATAAATCAATTAGATTTATTGGTTATTATTGTTTTGCATTCTTGTTTTACTTTTATTGTGCGTATTGATGTAGATTTGTTAATGATCTCTTGAGAGAGAATGCATTCAATACTTACAACTACACTAATTTGTGTGTTTTCGATATTATTCTTATTAAAGTATATGTGAAATTAAAAGTGATTGCTGATCTTTTGCTTGCTATAACAAAAACTCTCCATCCTCGGAAATTTTTGGTGTGGGGATTTTTGAGGCCAGGATTGTTCGTGGGGGGAAATCCCCCCGTCCCCTCAGGATTTGGCACCTTGCTACAGGCTTGAACTTGTTGAATGATGAAAACCACTTCTATTTCACTTTTCATCTATTGTCTATTTTTAAATACACTGCTTTCATCTTCATAGTTTTGCTTTCACTAAATCGACGTCTTTCCTCCAACAATTTATTTGAAGTCTTTCACTTTGAGGTGCCATCTCTTATTCTATTCCAAAACTTCTTTCTTTCCATCTCGTGTTATCGTTTCCAATATGAAATATTTGGTTTGTAATTTTCAAGGGCTAGGATTTTTATGACCTAAAAATCACCAAAATATGCAAAATAAAATATGCTCTTATGTCCTAAAATTTTATAAAATATTATATATATATATATATATATATATATATAATATATAATATATATATATACAGTATAATTTGAAAAATATGCCCTTATAACAAGACTGTTTCAAACATCAATATTTAACGTATGCTGAAATATTTCCATATACATACTATTTTTAGTTCATTTTATGGGCCCTGATGAGTTGAAATGCACAATGAATACTATCTGCAAATTTTCAAATAAAAATGAAAAAAGATTTTGCTGCAGTAAAAAAAAACCCTCGAGCTAACATGAGAGTAAGAACGAATCCACTTGGAAAATGACTGCATATTTCTTGAAAAAGCGAAAATACGAGTATGCTGAATATGACCGAAAATCCATCACAATATATTTTTATCACATAGAAATGGCCAAATATGCCCTTTTAGAAAGCACCTTCATTCAATTAGTTTCTTCACAATATGAATTTCTATTAGGGAACACATCACTCTTACAGAAAAAAATATGAAATCCTAGCCCTGGTATTTACTTTCAAAAAACGAATAACCACACTTCTATAATCAAAATTAAAATTTTAGCGGTATTCACCCCGGGCAGTCGCATGGCCCTTACGCCCCCTGCTTCTAAAAGAAACTAACAACAATATTGAACCTGTATTCCTGTCGGTATTGTTGTGCAGTGGTTCTTTTGACCCTTCCTCTAGCACTTGTCCCGCGGCCAAATATCTTTCTCTAAAATTAGATGCGCACGGTGGGAAGCTGAGATCCGTGGCACCGTGCATCTCCTACGTCAGAAGGACGCAACTGGCAGACACACAAGTGTGCTCGTTCACTCATGAAAATTCCATTCATCTCTTTTTCTCTTTTTCTCAGGTAGCACTCCAAATAGCGTCCTTGGTAATCTGCGCACAATTGAAATAACTTTCAAAAACTGATCACCCAAAAATGCAACTTATGCTCATTTATGGTAACAATGTTTTGATTGCCTTATATATAGCTCGGAAGTTAGTGAGCATGGTTCTATAGCGATTGTATTTCTACCAGGAGCTTATATCTGCGAAGCCTGAAGTCTAGAGAATAAAATTCAGGAGAAAAATCTATCAGAAATTGTAAATATTATTATTCATATCAGTGAGATGATGATGCTGATTCTGAAGTTGGCAACCTGATTTCTTATGAGTTGGCAACCTGATTTCCTATGAGTTGGCAACCTGATTTCCTATGAGTTGGCAACCTGATTTCCTATGGGTTGGCAACCTGATTCGTTATGACTTGGCAAACTGATTTTCTATGGGTTGGCAACCTGATTTCTTATGACTTGGCAACCTGATTTCCTATGAGTTTGCCACCTGATTTCTTATGAGTTGGCAACCTGATTTCCTATGAGTTGGCAACCTGATTTCCTATGAGTTGGCAACCTGATTTCCTATGGGTTGGCAACCTGATTTCCTATGGGTTGGCAAACTGATTTCCTATGGGTTGGCAACCTGATTTCCTATGAGTTGGCAACCTGATTTCCTATGAGTTGGTAACCTGATTTCCTATGAGTTGGCAACCTGATTTCCTATGAGTTGGCAACCTGATTTCCTATGAGTTGGCAACCTGATTTCCTATGAGTTGGCAACCTGATTTCTTAGGAGTTGGTAAATGTATTTCTATTCATAGCCTAGGACCACGTGACATAGTGAGATAGCCCAGATCTTGGACCCAGTATACGCCACTGATTTCTACCTATTCTTCCAACACTACGTGTCTAGGGAGTACCTCATCTCTCATCTTCAGCTAGGAATCGAACCCACGACATACCTTCTATATTACTACAAATCATGTACGCTAACCAACTACTCCCATGACATTGCTTTTCCACTTGGCTGATTGCCGACTTCCGTAGCAGAGTGGTTAACACAGCTCGAATCCCGGGTTCGAATCCAGGGCATGGGTGTTCTTTGCGAGTGTCATCATTTTCACCATATCATCATTCATCTTCATCGTCGCGATTAGCCAAAAGTGGCAGGAAAGCAACGTAAAATAACCAAATCTTGACTGATTATTCACTAAATAACTGAAGAAGCACAAGGGTATATCCATGAGTTCTGAAGAGGCTCACCTTTTTTTCATCGTGATACCCTAACCACTACACTATGGGGATCGCATTTCGATTTTTCTCTATTCCAACTCTAGCCCTTACGATTTTACACCTCCTCTTTCTATGGTTTTATACGTAAAACTGTATATTTTGTATTTATATATTTAGCTATGCTTTTCATTTCTCTCGTTATCATATCTTGGGTCCTCGGAAAAAAATACATAAGTCACAAACTACTTTCACATAGGTCACACTGAATCAATTAAAGAATATTATAAGTATAATTTTATATTGGGCATGTGCAAGAATAAATATTCTTAACAGTGGTGATGCAACATGTATATCATGTCTGTAATATTTACTATTAAAAGAATAAACATAAATAACTATCTGCTAATGTAAAATTGCATTTTCTGACTTAAGGCCGTACTAAAGCCGATTTTGCGGTAACTTTTCGATAACAGATGGCAGCACCGTTTGTCATGGCAACCGAGGGCCATGTTGCCAGATCTCCGCGTAAATATAACCAAGGTAGATACCTACAGGTTGGTCGATTAGGGTACTCGATGCGAGATGACGCCATATTGGTTAGTGGATTTAAATAAAAAGTAGTAGTGGATCAGCCATGAGATTTTAGTTATATGTCCTTATTAGAAAAATAACCAATATATTTAAGTTTCTCGAAAAGGCGAGAGTAAATAATGTAAAGACGTGGTCCATATAAGTAGAAATATGTACTATATTGGATTCGAGGAGAGGGAGCCACTATTTCAATAATATAAGGTCTTTTTTTCTTAGAAACGTTTTTTTAAAGGAAAGGTGTGCATACGTTTAACCAAACTTACACACCTAAATACTAAGGTCACCTGTGGTGTATGATTCATGAGACCTTATTAATATTTTACGGATTGGAACACATTGTCTTCCACGTCTGACGTCACACCGTTCCGTTCATTACATATTGAGAAGTGATATTATAGTGAATGCCTGAACGACCTTGTGTTTGTTACATGTGCTCCAAATTCAAAGACATAAAGGAACAGGGTAGATCGTTGCGGCACCATATAAAACAGTATCTAAAAAGTAACTTTCTAAAAGTAACTAATTGATTGATTGAGCTGGTGTTTTAAGTCCACTTTGTGCATAGTAAGGCTAATCGGGACTGGACCTACAGTTTAAAGTGGAATTCGAACCACTATGTGCCTCCACCGGGTATCGAACCCGGGACCCCTTAAAAGTAACTAAGCTGTGTTGTGCGATGGAAACACATATGTTAACAAGATTAACTGCATTTATTACACAAACTCACAAAAAACGTAACACTTTACATTATTACGAAAAAACATTCCATCCCAGGTTCTGTTTGCACAGACTCTTGTCTAGCAACAATAGCTTGTTTCTTCTTCCTCTAGGAGGCAGCACTACAAGCTGCATTATGGAAACATTAATTCAGTTATAGTTATCGTTATAATTATTTTAATTAATTAATTAAAACTATGAATGACTAATTTACTCGAATAGAACATTCTGCTTAAATCTGATAATGGCGGTCGAACTGAACCTGACAAAAATGCTGTGTGTATTTCGAAGCGAACTGCGGAACTACTAAACGAGTGTACGGTGGGATGTACAAGTATTGCTCGGCAAATTGTACTATTTTCACATATCTTTCTCTTGCAACCTAAGTATTTTAGGGAAGATATTTTTAAGTTTGCTGGTGCAGAGCTTGTTTCAATTCTCCAAGTTGACATTGAGTAAAACAAAGAAAATAAATATGGCGATGCACGATTTGCTTGGTAATACTTATGCATTCCATTGTACTACCTCCAATAACGCGAACTGAGAATTCATCTAGAAAACAAGCTTCACGTTCGAAGAAAACCGGAAGTACCTTTGATAAAGATAACGCTGAGCGAAATACACTGTTCAAAGTTTGACCTATAAGGCAAGGATACCACCCTGTAGAAACAACCAGCCCTCAGATATACTCTGACGAAAATCAAGAGCTTGCCGACCTAACCAAAACTTCCAATCAGTATTGATTCTTTGTGACAAATAAGGCAAACAAGTTTAAAGCAAATCCGGATCTTTCCCTTCCAGAGCAGGTCAGTAACAGCACAGTGACCGTGACCTTGGGACATAATGATTCATTCCTTCACCAACCAAGCTTTTCCTCTAACGTCAAGGTTCACTGCTTCGTTATGTAGCCTTGCCATATTTCGCCCCAAATTATAGTCATTTCCTGCTATTTCATAACCAATGCAGGAAAAGCGGAAAGCATGTTTTGAGTCACCTTCATTTTTCATCTGTGTATCTCTATGCAAGAACTGAACTACAACATTAATTGGTCCTTGCTGTTTTCAATAGCTAACCTTGCATTCGCAACCTGAAAATTTGTTAACCTACGTACAAAATTCACTAATCAGTAGGGAGACAAATTTATGGTAAATAAAAACTGAGGAGAGCGGTAAATAAAATGTTAGATCAGCGGTATATACCAGCGGTGGAAAAAAAAACAACAGACTAATCTTATCGCTGCTACAGCTAGCAAGTTCAATGAAACTGGAAGTGGAGTAGACATTCGGGGGAAGAAAGGAATGCAGCTTGACAGGGAGAGAAGTTTTCGAACTGAGATTATGTGCGTGGGAGATCCCAATTTACAGCGTCTTCCTGATGTGATCGAAGATAAAAACGTTCTTCAGCTGCTAGTGGTAGGAAACTTTAGGCAAACGTTTTGTTACAAATCGACAGTTTGCGCGCACAACCTCGATTGCCGGTTTTTGCGTGTTTTCTACTTAATTTGATGATATTTCACGGTTATTTCGCGAAAAAGCGTTCGTTTCGTGGAAAAGCACACATTTCGCATTACTTCGCGAATAAAACTCATTCATATTTCATCATTGGGGGTGTAGTTACGTCCAGAATGTTCAAAATTGCATCTTTTTTTTTCACATTTCGCGATTTCGCGTATCGCGAAAATTCAATGTCCCTACTAATCAGCAAATGGAGTGTAAGGGGTGGCCCTTTCAAACGTCAACTTCCGTTTTACGTAGTACCCTGGGCTCATTATGCAGACTAACAAGGCAAAAGATTCACAGTCATTATAATCCTCAGTTGGGCTTGTGCTGTGTATATTTGTCGTCATATTTTCACCAATTTCATCCTCATCTTTGCGATTAGTCGAACTAGCAGAAAAGGCGAAGTGAAATTAAGCAAATAGAACAATCAATCAACTAATCAGCAATTAAAATACCAAATTTCTGTACAGAATTCGGACCACTAGAACACCCCCTATCTCTCTGAGGATATATCCCATCACTTTGGAAATCCAAAGTTTTGTGTGAAGAGTGGCGAGAACCCCCCAAAAAAGTTTTGAACAGTTAGTAGGCCAGTTGCCCTTGTTAAGATATACAAGTCTCCAACCACCTCTATTTTATTCTTTGTGATATAGCATCTCGACTCTAAAATTTCTTTACTATTCTACTGCACCTGTTTATGTGTTACACCAGTGTGACCAATCCTTTCTGCTGACTACCCACCCCAAATCACCACCCAAGGGTCTTCACAGGTGCCACTGTCATGTAGACCTATCTTACTTTATTTGTGTCACCCCTTTCTTCCATGTCAGATCCTACATTTCTTTATAAAACTTTGTACCTCATCTGGTTCTATGTCTCCCCTTCTATCTATCTTGCTTCCAGGTATTTAAAGTTCTGTGTTTACTAGTTCTTCTTTCCCATACTCTGTGTCCTTTGTTAGTTCTCTTTTCCATATTCTGTCTAATGCTAGCTCTTCTTTCCCAAGTTTTTCAAGCTCCGTTCCTCTGCTAGATCTTCTTCACAAGACATAAAGCTCTGAGCCTCTGCAAGTACTTCTTCCCAGGCATCTAAAGTTCCATGCCTTAACTGGTTCTTATTTTCCAGGCATTTAAAGCTCTATACCTTTGCTGCATTCTGTTTCCCAGGCATTTAAAGTTCAGTTCCTCTGCCAGCTCTTCCTTCTCAGGCATTTAAAGCTCCATGCCTCGGCTAGTTCTTTCCAAGACATTTAACCCTTAACCACACTCTTGAACATTTTGGGCACTAACACAAGACCTCTATGAAAAAAAATTATATCAATATATCAAGACATATTTTAAATGATGTGAATTTAATCATGTCTTATGCTTTGTTATTCACTGAACACAATTACGTAGTTTTGAGAGCGAAACATTAGTTTTTAACTTTTCAAAAATAGTATTTTGTTTATATTGTGAGTTCAAGGAAAACAAATTCACTAAGCCAAAATATATCTTAACTGAGTATTTACACACATCTGATCAACTAGAATTTAGTCCTTAGTTAATGTTTAACATTCATTCTTCAAAACCATGGGTCCCTATATTCAGTATATGCCTCAAATTAAAAAAATCTGCCATTCTCTTGTCTATTGATCATAATAAATTTTCGGTGATTTTAACTCTCAAACAAAGTCGTGACGTCCACGGGACCGCAGTATATAAATAGAACACCGCAGAAGCAGATAATGGAACATTTACCTTCATGCTTTCACAGCACACTGAAGTTGAGGAAGGTACTGAAAGATAGGTAGCCTCAAGGTCAAAATTAATGGCGGGGTTACAAGCAAAAGGAACGCACCGGTCCATGGGACATCACAACTGTAGTTGAGGGTTAAAGCTCCATGCCTTAACTGGTTCTTATTTCCCAAGAATTTAAAGCTTTATACCTGTGCTGGGTCCTGCTTCCCAGGCATTTAAAACTCTGTGCCTCCGCTAGTTCTTCTTCCCAAGCATCTAAAGCTTTATGCCTTTATTGATTCTTACGTCTCAAGACATTTAAACCTCCAGGTCTTTGCTAGTTCTTATTTCCCAGGCATTTAAAGGTCCATGGATAGTTCTGCCTCCCCGAAACATTTTAAAACTCTGTGCCTCAACTAGTTCTTCTTCCCATTGTATCTAAAGCTCCATGTCTTTACTGGTTCTTATTTCTCAGACATTTAAAACTCCGTGTCTCTGCTGGTTCTTATTTCCCATGCATTTAAAGTTCTGTGCCTCTGCTGCTTCTTATTTCCCAGACATTTAAAGTTCTGTGCCTCTGCTGCTTCTTATTTCCCAGGCATTTAAAGTTCTGTGCCTCTGCTGCTTCTTCTTTCCCAGGCATTTAAAGTTCTGTGCCTTTGCTGCTTCTTATTTCCCAGGCATTTAAAGTTCTGTGCCTCTGATGCTTCTTCTTTCCCAGGCATTTAAAGTTCTGTGCCTCTGCTGCTGCTTCTTTCCCAGGCATTTAAGGCACCATGCCACTTCTGGTTCTTATTTGAAAGGCATTTAAAGCTCAATGTCTCTGCCACTTCTTTCCCAGGCAATTAAAGCTCTTTACCTCTGCTAGCCTTCTACAGACTTAATTCTAAATTAAATAGCTTGTTCCTTTTCTTTCTTTCAGCTCATTGAAGAATGGATTAGGACAGTCCGCTTCAACCGAACACAAGAGGATGTGGAACCAGCACAGGTGACGCTGATATGGTCAATGGCAGTTGCTATCTTCTGTGTTGGTGGAATGATTGGCGGATGCGTAACCGGTTACATGGCAGATCGGTTTGGGAGGAAAGGAGGGCTTCTAATTAACAACATTCTTGTCGTCATAGCTGTAATCCTGGAAGGAGCAGCTAAATCTGCTAACTCATATGAAATGGTAATAGCTGGACGATTCTTCATTGGTATAAATTCAGGCCTGAATGCTGGGCTTGCACCAATGTATCTCGCTGAAATCTCACCTGTGCATTTACGTGGTGCGGTAAGTACTATTTTTTTTTCTTGTTATTCATGTATTTTAATACAATGAAGAAAATTCTATGGGCACTTACAGTGTGTGCCATTTGGGCTTACTTTAAATGAAAATATTTGCAATGGGCTATTGTAAAAGTAATGAAAATTTATGTACATATGCAGTAGTCTATTAGATAATAGACCCCAAAAAGCAGTTAGAATCAGTGTTTCAGCCTCCAACATGGAGACTATCTCAAGAATCCAATCACTAAACACTATGGTGAAGGTTAAAATTACTTCAAATGAGATTGTATCAGGCAAGTGATGTTGCTGTTATGCCAAGTGCATTTAAGGAATCTTTGTTCAAAATTAATGTAATCTGCAATAGCTGGTCAGTGCTTGCCTATCTACTGAAAGATTTCTCCCTTTCCATCTTCCATTCTTCTGATCTCTACCTTCCATGCTTTATCACTGGATTCCTGTATGCCCTACTTTATAAATTGAAATATTGATCTCAACTACATAGGAGCATTTACCCATGCAACAGTCACAACACATAAGTTCCTTCAAATTTCCTCCAAATTTTCAGATCAACTTTGTACAGTGCACCTTTTTTAAGCCACATACTCACCATAACATTTTATTCTGTCCTATATTTTTAATTTTGAAAATATTACGGATATTCCTACTTAGTATGAATATATTACTTGGATGAAACAAAAATTTGTGATTCTATTCTGCTACAATTAATATCTTTTTTGCAATTCATTATTTATGGATCAATAAAGTGCTTGTTTTACGAGTATATACTTACATGAAATTTAATATTTATTCCAGGTTGGTACTGTATACCAATTAGTCATCACAATATCTATCCTGGTATCTCAGATCCTTGGTCTAGAGTCTGTTTTGGGAACAGAGGACAAGTGGCCTATTCTACTATCTATAACTATCATTCCAGCGATATTCCAAATCGCAACCTTGCCTATTTGCCCTGAATCTCCAAAATACACGTTGCTGAACAAGGGCAGAGAGATAGAAGCACAGAGAGGTATGTTTTCCAAATGTTATGCATGGAAGACTATAAGTGAATTTGATTCATTCTGCATGATGTTTATTGATTATGTTAGAATCATTCAAGTGTCCACACTCGCAGGATGTTGCCTACAATAGCTTATAGTTGTAAGAAACATAACTTACCTTATTGTGTTGCATCTTCTTTTTCTTCTATTATTTTCACAGTCTCACCATCTCTGTTCTTTTCTCACTAGCATTAACATGGTTGAGAGGAACCATTGAAGTTCATGACGAGATGGATGAAATGAGAAGTGAATATGAAGCCATGAAAATTGTGCCGAAAACTACTTTGCGTGAGATGTTCTCAAATCCTGCTTTGCGTATTCCGCTAGTCATCGCGATTGTCGTTATGATCAGCCAACAACTTTCTGGTATTAATGCAGTAAGTATACACATTAAAGGTTGTTTAAATTATTTACTTCTACATATCAAACATTTGAAATATTTCTCTTTTTTTTCTGTATTCAACATTTTGAGCTCCGTTTCAAACCCTTGTCAAAGAAATTCATATGATTTATGTACATAAAATAGTTTTATCTTTATTGTGGTTAAAGTATTATTATACTCAAAATAAGTACTCACTAATCCACGGATTGAATACTTTTTTCAACATAATAATTTGCTACTGTATCATTCTTTATTAAAAAGATGTATAATAAAGTATTGGGTCGCTGCATAAGTTCGTAGTGTTTTATAACAGGAATACAATAATTAATTAACACAAGTACACAGGTGGTAAGATGAAACATTCTTATTGTAGTCTAACAATACACAGTCACAACAACACTCACTCAGTCAGTAATGTAGTCGCCTCCATTGTCAATGACCATCTACCAACGTTGGGGAGGAGTTCGATGCTTTGCCTGTAGAACTGCTGTGTTTTCAGTATATGGCATTAGCCCCGTACACAGCACAAATTGTTTTTGAGATGAAGAAATCAGTTAGCCAAGTTTCAAGCGCAGCTTCATTAGGAAATACTTCCTACTGCTGAACTTGATCTTCGGTTAAAATCGAAGTGCAGAATGTGCCGGAAATGTTCAACTTTATCCACTTGACACTCCCTCTTGTTTCCTCCGCAAAATAAACAAAATGTGCTCACAATTAGAATACACTGTGCTTTCACAAAGACAAAACTACAAACTAAACAATAACAATGGAATAACGGACAAGGAACTCTTGGCAATGCAGTGATTCCAACTCATAACAAAACACTATGAACTTATGCACCAACCCAATATATTTATTACTAAACTATACAAATATCTCTTCTAGAATTTCATTTATAAAACCAAAAAACTACTATTTTTTCATATTAATTAGATGTACAAATATGAAACATTGAGAATTATGAATATTACATCGTGCACAATTGAATTTTTCTTAAAACTGGATAAATGCA
This sequence comes from Lepisma saccharinum, assembly GCF_977018435.1. Lineage (NCBI taxonomy): Eukaryota > Metazoa > Arthropoda > Insecta > Zygentoma > Lepismatidae > Lepisma > Lepisma saccharinum. Next base: position 34,467,385 of record NC_139257.1, read on the forward strand.
TAGGATTAAGTTAATAGAAATAAACTTAAATAGCTGTGTCATTAGAATTATGTATTATGACTTCAAACATTTCTTCATTCAATGGAATTTAAAATATTTTTATGTGTTTCATCTTGTAATGCTTAATCAATAGCAGGATGCAAGAGGTGACCCTTTCTTAAGATACCCAAATGTCAACCTCACTTACATGTAGTACACCCTGGACCACATAGCAGACTAACGAGGCTCTGGTGCCTGGACCTGTAACCAGTATAATCCTCTGCAGACACAGGGTGCGAAATCACTGCAGATTGGCAGGGTTGGGGGGAGGAACAGACACACACTAGGGAGAGGGGCAAAAATTAAGAGACAATAAGAAAATAATAGTTTCCTATATAAAATTCACATCTAAATGCTTTTATGTGTTTTATTTATATACTTTGCGGTACCTGACAAAAGGCGATGAGAAATGGAGAAGAAATAACAAGCCGGACTAATTTCTGGGAATTGCTGGATTCAATGTTCTTAGAGATGATGCCCTTTGTTGTTTGTTCTTGGTGTGTGTTTTCAATATTATTCCAGTAAAGCATATTCGACTTCAAAACTAATTGTTTGTCTTTTTGTTGTTTGAACAAAAACTCTCCCCCCAAGGAAAAGTTTGGGGGTGTGGATAATTTTAATTATTTATAATTTAATTTTAGGACAAGTACATTGGTGGGGGAATTCCCCCTCCACCCTGGGATTTTGTACCCTGGCAGGTTCATAAATGTTTGTGGTTGTCCTTTCATCTATCTCATGTCCCCGGTATCGCAATTAGCCCAAAATGGTAGAAAAGCAATGTAAAATAACCCATTTCAATCAGGAATGACGAATGAAGGGAATTAATTTCATCAGTAACTTCAGGTAACCTTTACAGCAAAGAAAATAAGAAAATTAATATATCACATACTATTTAAATTAAAAATTATTTGTATAGGTTTTCAATCGACAAAACCACCTAACAGGAAGTAGTACTTGCTCACAATGGGGATTTCTCACACCCTTTTGGCACAACTTCTTAAATGAACATCAAATCAGTGCTCAAAGTGAGAGGGGGCATGGAGAGATGCTATACCCCGAGTTAACAAAATTTTCATAAACCTTCCCCAAGTTATTGCATCGGTAGTCCCCACCATCTGCATAATCTCCATGTTGATTCATAACAAGCATCTCTCCGCCTATCCCCAAACTTGACAAAGCATCCTCCCAGCTAAGAATTTCCACTTCGTGCACTGCATCAGATAAATGAAAGATGAGAATATTGTCATGTCTGCTTTTCAGAAATTCCTGGTCTCGTGGAGGGACTCACTGTCTTGGTTGACCAAATATCATGCAACAAAATGTTACTTGGTAATCGTCAGCCTTCAAAGGGCAATTGTGTCGCGATTTTTTCTTTTTGTTTGTTTTTTAAGCTTCTAAGTATTATTTAAAAAAAATGCAGAATCAAATATTTTTATGCAGTTGCAAATATTTATACATGAATCTGTTCTTTTCCAGGTAATTTTCTTCTCAACGAAAATCTTCCAAGTTGCCAAGTTGGATGACCAAACTGCCCAGTATGCCACACTTGCTATGGGTGTTATGAATGTGATTATGACATTGGTATCCCTAGTCCTGGTAGAAAAAGCTGGAAGAAAGACACTGCTGCTTGTTGGCTTCACTGGGATGATGATTGACACTTTGCTTCTAACCATATGTTTGGCATATAAGGTACGCACTTTGCTATTCAACATTATACATTAATGTAGGTTAGGTTGTGTTGGCTTGATCAATGTCAGAAAATGCACATCATTATTTATGAAATTAAAGTGTGGAGGATGCAATTTAATTAATAATTTGAAGATTATTATTAAACAAGGGCCATCCAAACTATCACGCATGGGTCACATCCGGCCTTAAAAGGTGTACTATGCATGGGCGTCACCAGAACTTTTTGCAAGGGGGGTCGAGCAAATGATAAAAGTTGAATAGTAGAAAAATTATAAGTATTATTACCACGGTTATAAATGTCATTATACAATAATAAATATTATAAACTAACAAAAATAAATTTTATTCAAAATAATAATAATAATAATAATAATTATTATTATATGAATGCGTAGACTCGGTCTGCCAAACGAGTGAATACCAGCACAAATGTTTTCCATTATTTCTTTTGCATTTTATGCAGTTAGTATCTGAAATGCATTTTGATATTAACTTTTGCACGTCTCGTTCAATAAAAGGCTTTAAATGTTAGAGGGATTTTTTTTCATAAAGTTTGTTGTGTGACCTCTCACCTACAACTGTAATTCTTATAGTTTTGAGAACTGTAGAACCATTTGTTCTTTGGATGAAATGGTAGAATATAACCATGTTCCTGTATTTTTCATTCAATGTTATCGATCCAATGCATTTTTACTTTGATTATTCTGTTCGAATACTAACTAAATGAACTTTATTTCTGTTCTTAACAATAAGAGCAACAAACTTTCAATTTTCTTGTATCTTTAAATGAACGATGTCAATTTCCAGGGGAGGGGGGCAACGACCCGTTCCACTTACCCTTCCGACACCCATGGTGCTATGTAACCTGTTGAAGTTTCTATCGAAATTTCTTCCCCACTGATATTTAATATGTTTTCTTCTGTTTTGTTCCCTTTGTGACTGGCAGCTTGATCACCTTCTTCTCTGTATCCCCCATGCCCATGTAGATGTTTATTCCTTTCGCTTGAGGTTATCTAATTTTCTACTTGCACTCTTCCATTTGGCCTACTTTTCCTTCTACACTAGTTCCTGCACTTCCTCCTTCACTGCATCCCATACTACTGGGTGAATTATGCTTGCTCTTTTTTTGTAAGTTTCATAGTATGACCTATTCAACTCACTTTATACTAGGGATGGCACCAATTAATCGGTACTCTATCAGTATAGGCCGATATCGGTTTATCGGTAAAGTTACCGATTATTTTACCGATCTGATATATCGATAAATATCTGATAATTTAGTGCAAAATTCTGCCATTTTGTTGTAATTTTTATGGATAATCTCCATGCCCTTATTTCTAAAAAAGTAAATGTCTAAATATGTAATTTCTTTTTCACTGCAGTCACCTTGAAACACACATTTATTAAGGAGGTCAATGAACCTTTCAGGTTCTTCAAGGACCATTTCTAATTTTATATTGGATCGGTAGAATATCGGTACTTTATCGGTATCGGCCAAAATTTCATATCGGCCCATCCCTACTTTATACGTATGACATATGCTTCCTTCACAGCATTCTTCAACACCATCTTCATTGCCTTGTCCTTGCCTTCTTGTCCTGCTGCACTCAATGGTCTGTATCCCCACTTCAGAAACCTGGGAGTGACTCCTTCTTCAACACACTTCCTTAGAAATGCAATATTTACACAGTTTCTTGCCATTTTTAGTTTAAGTTCTTGGTAGTGGTGAACAAATTTATTTTCCAGAATATCTATGTTCTTCTTAAAGGTTCACATAACCACTTTTTATAGATGCAAAATAATCTAACACAGTTATTTTTAGTGGTTTTTTTTATTTTATTTTATCTGTGACTTTTGTTCTGGTTTCCCAGAACTTTTTCAAGCTACATCAAGACACAATAACACAAGCTAACATGGCAAGTCAGTCTACACTTCTATTGAAGTACTTATTTAATTTCTAATTTTAATTTGAAACATTATCTTTGGTGTAAGTAAAATGTAACATGACGTAGGGTCAACCACTCAAGTAGTTACTGGACCTGCATATGAAAAAGTTTGGGCAACCCTACATTAAGCCTGTGCAAATCTGATTATTAATTGTCTTTGTAGACCATTCTACAGGCATAAAGTACCTAGAGTTGACGAGCTGTATCTTTGCGGGTGGCCTTGGCTACTCCGCCAGAGTATGAGAGAGATACGTTTATGTAGTTGCCACCTACTCGCCATTTGGGTGGTAGACAGCAAGGACAGAACGCAAAGGTAATGACCCGCAGCCGGTAGCTCCTCCCCCTTGCTACTGCGCAGCCAGGCTTGGACAGGGTTCACCCGCAAAGATACAGCTCGTCAACTCTAGAAGTCTCTACAGGCACAATAACAGATCATACTGACACATAGGCAACCCAGAGGGGCAGGGGCCAAGGGGAGCATTTCCTCCCTAGAAAATGAATGCCAGCTTAAAATGACATATTTCCCACACATCATTTCATTTCAGTTACAGTAATTTGCTTCATTTATTATAAAGGATTGATAATTACAAGCAACATTCATACAGACTGTTGCAGGAATATAATAACTTCAAACTGAAGCAGTGTTTTTGGGAGAAATGCTTTGCTTGGCCCCTGGAAAAACTTACAGATGACTTTGCTCTTAGGTAACAATCATAGCTTATACTCAGTGGCAGCGATTAGGTTCCAAACCTGTGGTGGCAAGGTGCCAAAATGGTGGGGCAGAACAGTTTACTTTCCCTTAGTAGATAAGGTTTAGTATAGTAAGGGGAAAGAAGGGGGGCAACTGCTTTGTGGTTAGATTTTCTTTCCTTTGTGTGACTTTCATATACTAAAATTTTATCCTGTAATAACAATATTTCACAGTAACTGGTAGATTTTGAGAAAAATTTGTTGCGCAAGAGGCAGATCAAAACATCACTCAATATGATTTTACATTTACATCACTATGTTTTTTCGTATAGCAAGATAAAAAGTTATACAAGATTTTTAAAAAATAATACTGTAATACAATGAAACAGGTAATTTTAAAACACCGAAAAGAGTATTTTAAAAACTGAAATATTACTTTATATATGCTTCTGTGTCAGCAAATATAATCAGCATTTGTCAATTACACATAAGGCTGATTTCATCTCAAATCATACAGGTGCTATCAACTTATCATCACGGATTTTGATTCTTAATTTTAGAATTGGAGAGTTTCTTAATTATGTTCCTTAATAACGTTTCAAACAAAGGAAACCTTAAGTCTCTACCATTTTTTGTTTTTAATTTACAGTGGTTTGAATACTGCATTATTTTCCTTGCACAATTTTTTTTGTCAAATAGTGCCTTTCTTTGTGAGCTTGTAACACTGTAACAAATCAAGAGAAAAGAAAAATATTTTATTTTTGGACATGTATCATGTGGTCTTTTAACATATATTTTTTTCAGCTGATTTTGAAATTCAAAGTTGACACATTTATTACTTACCCGTATGATTTGAGATGAAATGGCCCATAAGTTTATTGCTATTTATGTACATTAAAAAAATCATGAGTAGATTTAAAGTGAATGTATTTGTTTCTTTACAGGACCATGCCATCTGGGTGTCATATTTCAGTATATTTCTGGTCATATTCTTCGTTGTCATGTTTGCCACTGGTCCAGGATCAATTCCATGGTTTTTGGTCACAGAACTCTTCTCTCAGTCAGCCAGGCCTGCAGCTACTAGTATTGCCGTGGCTGTTAATTGGACCGCAAACTTCATTGTAGGCATTGCATTCTTGCCTCTTCAGGTAAGAATAACAGATTTTACCTATGGTGTCAGTGGATGATCAGTGATCTTTCTCATTGGGGTGGATAACCTTATTGTTATCTCTCACCCCATCTCCAGGGGTTGTTACTTAACCCTTAAATGTTGCGGCTGATTTTTACCCAATGCAGGCCACAGTGTTGAGTATGTTTTCAGGGGGAAGTTTAAAATTATGCAAGGTTTAAAATACAAAAATATTTCTCGGAAACTACGAATGCTAGTTACAAATTTTAGCTCATTGTTTCACTACAGATTAGGCTACAATACTATGGTCGAAAACACCCAATTTTCATTTATCGAGCAGTACATTAACTTCTACTTCTTGGCGTTTTTATTTCATCATCATTACATCATGGAAAACAGGTAATTAAAATTGTGATGGACAATATGCCTACTGTTTCTTTTGCTGTTGGGTGTACTAATTGATGACTATATGAGCATTTAATTGCTGGATGGAGAGCAAGTTATAACATGGAATAGTTATAATGTTAATAATTTAAAAGTTACTATCCATATGTAAATAAAGTGTGTACCTGGGGGATAAGGTATGCATGTATTTAAGTCCATATATACACATGTGCATACTTTAATTCTTTGCACTAAACCATCTGAAAGTTAGTTGTTTTAGAAAATCCCTTCTAGGGGTCGATTCTAGTCATGGGCCTGGATTTTATCACTAAAGAGTACCACCTTAACTCTTTACTGCCCTTGGAAAACAACATATAGTATTCAGTTGCTAATAATATTTGCAAAACTAACATATAGTGGTTAATAAGTTTTATTTTAGCCATTTTTTTCTTTTTATATGGTACTTATATCGGTCAAGTATAAATTATTTATTGTTTGTTGTTATTATAGGCAATTAATCTGCATTACACTATTGAAATTATGGTAAGAACTTACAACACCGGAAGTATTCCAATTGCTTTCAAATTCGGCATACTCACTAATTTTGGCCTCGTAATCACGAATCTGCAGTTGAAATTTGGCGGTCACGTCTAGAAATTGCAAAATAACCTTGTCAATTACCGCTATGATTCTCCATACACTAAAATGGAAACCATGTTTTCTGATATGAAGACGTCTTCCTTTCCGCACAACGTTGCTCAAGTGTTGTGCAATAAGTAAGACCCATTGCATGGAGCGTTGATTTGCATGTGAGAAAATGGCATCTTGCGTAAAGGTGGAAAACATGTTTGCCCCATGAACCATTCACGGTAAGGTTAGGTTAGGCAAGCATAGTTAAAATTAAGGATCATAAACATAGTTTTGAAACGCCAATCATTGCAAAAAATAGCTGCTTTCTTCATAAATCAAGGGTGTTTAATCCGTTCAAGGACCCACTTTTTTCAACTTATTTTGCAATTTCAAATTTTAACTGCAGATTCGTGATTACGAGGCCAAAATTAGTGAGTATGCCGAATTTGCAAGCAAATGAAGATACTTCCGGTATTGTAAATTCGCTCCGAAATTATTAACTCTTGCTAATAATAATAGTGTACTTCAAATTAAATTAATTTCATGTTCACATGGCATATAGTATGGAATCTGTTTAGTCATGAAATGCACTCCTTTTCATTATAGGAAGCTATGGGTGGCTATGTATTCATCATCTTCACTGTCTTGTTGGCTTTGTTCATCGTTTTTGTTTACAAGAAGGTTCCTGAAACAAAGAACAAGACAATGGAGGAAATTAGTGCCATGTTCAGGCAAAGGTCATACCAGTGAAAAGCACGCTGTTATAGTAGTGAGAGATTTCGACTTAACATTTTTTTGTTGTAATGTGTTTTTAATTGCTTAACGAAGCATGTTAATGCTTGTCCACACAACAAGTGATGCTTCAATGAGGACACGAACTTCTACTGCAATAGAACCCGACAAACTTTTGTTCTGTGAGAGACTGTCTTCTGGGATAGCTGTTATCGCTATATGACTATTTTTTCATATCACGGCAGCCTTGTAAAACATCTGTAATAGTGCAAAAGAAAAAAAAACACTGGTGTATTTGCCGCCATGTATTGATATAATATTGTTGAGAGTTCAAGTGTCTCATAGGTCCAAATGTGATCACAAAAGCTGATTAATTTATTGCTTTGTCGAGAAGCTGGAAGTGGTGTAAATTCTCATGAGTGTTTATTCCAAACCAGGATAAAAAAACATGTTTGCTACTCATTGTATGTGCACTGCTTTTGTGACCAGCCTGGGTAGTTAGTGAAATGAAAGGACTGTATGAATCTTGAGAAAATACTCACATCAATTGCGTTTTTTGTAGTATTTTCATTTTTCTTGCTTTTCTGCCATCTTTGGCTAATTGCACTTGTGACGATGAAGAAAACACACCTGCTCAGGCCAGGTCATGACCTTAAACCTGCCTGGCCACCAAGGCAGTAATGTATTTTACAAACTAAGCTGTTACGTTCACAATACTCATATTACGATAGAAATAACTACATTTTAATGAAGGTTAGTGACAGTAATATTAATATCATTCCTACTAGAAGTATAGTTTATAAAAAAGCTAATATTTAACAAAACCATAAGTTCATTACATACTTTCCTTTCATTTTAAAAATTAACATCCAGAAACCTTAGCAATAGATGGTAAACTCTGTCATGTATATTTACTTCTGAAACACTTCACCATCGATGAACAATGCTCAATACACAGCAACAATTGAACATGGTTTCATTCATTGAGTAATAATAACCATGTTACTAGTCATTCAACATAATTCCATAAGAACAGTTCTATGGTCAAAAGTGTTTTTGAGAAGTGTAAAAACAAAATATAACAGAAATGTGCTTGTGAATGTTTATATGGTTATACATATACACATATATTTATATACGTACCGTATGTTAATCGTTACAAAATGTCAATCACGTTACTTACTGGATTACTATTTTTTTTTCTGAGAGAGTTGAAAAGTGAGACTTGTGGGAAAGAAATGTTAAAAAAGAAAGACTCTAGATCACTTCAGAATGCAGCATCAATTTAATGCATAATGTAAATATTAGAGAAATAAATTAGGTTCTTCTTTTGTACTTAATTTTTTTTTAGTTAGGTATTTTTGTCAATACCTGAAATGTGAAATTCAAAATTGCATTACTGGTAGCCTATAGATCGCAGTCTATGCTGAAGTGATCTACAATAAGCAAACTCAAAGGTTACAAGTTGGCTCTATTCAGAACATAGTTTCCAGTATTATTACAGTATCCTTGTTATGTTGCCTTGAGTTCCAAGTCTAAATGTGCAACATATTGACTGAAGTTCTTCCGTACAGTATACTAAAGAAAATACAAATATACTTCCAGATACATTATGTACGAGGCTGAACATACAGGTTAATTCAAAATTATTGACGAGGTTTCTGCAACTTTTTCAAACCAGAAGTAATAAAATAAAACTAGCCCTGGAAATTATTTAGTAATGCTATAATTGTCCGAGAATTTCTTCACATGCATTTTATTGGACAAGATTGGGTATGGTGGACCAATCGCTTCCACACCTAGTAGTATGTTGCTTGATGTCTCCTAGTGGGGATATGTTAAGACCATTGTTTACACGACCCCTGTAACCTTCCCTGATGGACTGAAGACCAGAATTGTTGCTGGACAGAAACAGTTATATCAATGCTAGACCATTTGTAGGAAAATTGATTGTTGCTTGAACATCTCACATTGTAGTTGTTTAGGATTTCAGTGTTGATCCTACGTGTAAAAAAACTTTTTTAAGATACCTTTCGTTTATATACTGTTGACAGTTTAATTTTCTTCTTGATGGTTTGAAAACCGTAGACCAAAAAAGCCTGGCAAAAATTTCTGAATTACCCTGTATATTGCTCATAATTTTGGTGAGAATAAGTTTCAAGTTGAAAACGTGTATAATGTACTGAATGAATAAACTGTATGCATTGTGACATTATATTATGGGACAGTCAAGCCTTAAACGTCCCTTAAACAAGAATTGCAAACATCTCTGACAAAAATTCTTTTCATTTCAACAGTCCTATTATTCAAGATCTACGCAAATTTTTCTAGAGAAAGTAAGAGAATGTTGGTGTAAATTAATGCTGATATGCACAAACATTTTCTTAAAATCTTCCTCTTCTTTGCATATAAAAGAAAGTTTTGAAATGAAAATCGAGACAGACGTCCAAAGTATGAGTGACCTTTGAGTTCATATTATGGAAGGAGGGTATTTGTTGTAATTTCAAGTAAGCATGAATTGCAGGTGGGGGGCATATGTATAATATATACCAATACCATGCACAATATATTTTCTTGATTATTGAGAGGATATATTGGTGCAGAAACTTGAGGGCTATGAAAACGTGAGGAAAAAGCAACTAGAAGCTTTAGACATGTGGCTACAGCAAAGAATGGAGCATGTGAAGTGTATAGATGAAGAAATAAAACTGTATTAGAAAGAGTTAATGAAAGAAGATAAATGTTGAAGTGATCAAGAAAAAGATATTACCTGGGACACTGGCAAAGAAGGAACTGCCTAAGGAGATATCAGATGTTAGAAAATATTACATTAAGTGGATAGATCCTATGTTGATGTGAAGTGTGCAAGTTCAGAAAGCTTGGAGGCTGCAGTGAAAAACCTGCCTTTATATATAACCCTGTTCTAATGCTAAAGAGATCCAAAATTTTATACATGTTGAGGAAAAGTCAATTTTATAATACTAAGCTGATATTTCAAAATTATTTTTTACAATTGTTTTGTTCCAATTCAAAACTCTTACAATGTGTATAGCCTGTGCATGGTGAATACATTTTGATTATGATATTACAATATGTACAATATATATAATATTCATTCATCTAACAAAAGTACTGCTATCTGCATTTCATTTGCTTTTGTTGTTAAACTAAAAGATATAATTCAGAGTTGACGTATGTTTTTCAAGAAATTCAGAATTACATATACACATGATGTTCAAATTTGATATAGTCTACTCAATGAAGCAGAGAAACGTCAGTCTGAAATGAGATGTTACCTGAATACTCAATGTGAATAATTAGAACTATGTCCTTTGCTTCGAACACTCGTCTCAGCCAGTAAATGCATTAAACCACCATCTTACATTGTGTGTGTTGGGGGGTTTGCTGCATATTAAATCACAATTTTCTGTTCGTCCTACACATGATGGGGTAATCACATCAAAGGAAGGGGTCGATTTCTATTTTGGACACAACTATTGTTAGTGTTTATTACAGCTGAGCTGATACCAATTTCAACTCGTACCAAAAGTTGTAACAACTAGAAGTTGTTCAAAGTATTGATTAATATTAGCGAGTGAGTACTGCACTCCAATTATAAGCATAAGGTCGCCAGTTTTGCTTTGGCCATCAGAATATAAAAAATACCTGTTATGTAATCACAAAAGTTTTTTCGCATTGGTACAAAATCGACTGTAAATTCAAATTTTGCACAAGTTCCAGAATAATTAGACTCGGTGAAAGCATCAGATGGCATCTTTGTGCCCCCCCCTCCCCAAGAATGATCAAAATGCCTGAAAAATATCGGTCGGTATCGGTAAATAAAATCCAACCGATACTTTTCGATACCGGTACATCAGCATCAGTACAGGCTCAGCCGTAGCGTTTATATACTTCAAGGGGGGTTATCACCCCATTTACTTTTCCCTACTTTTCACATATGAATTATAACAATTAGGTAGTTTCTGAAGATAAAGAAATGTGGTGACGGGATCTGATTCTGCCCAAAATGTGCCACCCAATAAAAACAACTTGCGGAGTCTGAAGTTTAGTTTTGTATGAAAAATACTCATTTATACCATTATACAACCATACAAGTAATGACTGATTTTTTCAGAAATACTCAGAACAAGGAAATCTTTGTCTTTAAGTGACAAACAGTAATGTTTCAATCAATGATGGGACCTTTAACTGTGAAGCATACATACATTTTGAATTTTAAGAGGAGACAGAAAACTCAGGTAGCTCCTCCAATGATATTATAATGTTGACAAAACCTTTACAAAGGCCAAAATGGTTGCATCTAGACTGGTTTTCAAATTATTTTTTTATAGAAAGCAAGAACCTTTGTCAATGAAGGATATGTGTGTGCTTTTTCAAAGACAGAATACTTTATATTGCGATATATATTTAAATAGATTTATTTTTTTGGTTTATGTAGACAAAATAAGAATACTTGTATATATTATGTACATAAATATATATATATTTGTAGATTACACAGATTAAGCGAGAATTGTGACTGTTTGTATGATGTAGTAAAAATTACAAAAAGTATGTGATGCAGTATTTGTAGACTTTTATGTGTTGTTGAGTGGAAGTATGTTTGTAAAATAAACAACATATTTGTTTGAAGCCTTTGTTTCAGTTATTATTTTTAGTGATTAGTTCACACAGGGTCTCACAATTTTATGAACAGGTTGTTTCAAAATGATTTAAACAATAAAAATACATATCATATTGAGGGGAATAAACAACGCGGTTGATAATATAAGACGTAAGCAAGTTACTAAAGATATATCCACGAAACTTCTCTCTCTCTCTCTCCTTCTCGTCCTTTGGTGGCCTCTGCCACCATCCACTTGGGAACTCGATGCTTTGCTGTTAGGTTGACTTCCGGTTCCTGTTGTTGTTTCCTCGACTACCGCTAGGGGTGCTGGAGTAGCCATTTCGTCTGGTGCGCATGATGGGTTTGAGCTGTTGTAATAGCGGGAGCCAAACATGATGAGCCTGACCGCTGTCGATATTCAGCTCATGCAGAAAGTGCATAATTGCATGCATCTCCTTGATTTTGGTGTCGATTAGGGTGTGAGATGTGTGCCTAACTGAAACTTCTTGGATCCTGTGTTTATTGAACTTGAGGTGCCTTGCTAGTCCAGTAGTGGGTTGGGATTTTTTTGCATCTGCTAAGTGCTGTTGTATACGCTCGTTGACAGATCTGATGGATCTGCCAATGTAGCGTGAGTTGTGCACTCACACTGGGCATCATATACACCTGGGTTGTCTAGTGGGGAAAGGAATGATCTCTTGTGTTTGCTTAGGGCACTGGCTATTTTGGTCATTGGTTTGTGTGAGAGTTTTATGTCATATTGTTTGAAGGTCTTGGCTAGGCAGTTGGATGTAGTCCGGTGGTAAGGGAAGGCAATCCATTTGGCTTTATCACTGCTGGCTGGGTGGAGTAGGTTAGGTTGCCATACTTGCATTTCTGCTTTGCTGCACCATGTAAAGTACACGCGTTCATTCTATCCCCATCGGCAACCCTTTGATAAAACTTAACACTGGAAACAATAGCCAAACCGCTCCCGATGAGCACGTGCACTCAGACGTTGTTGCCACATTTTCTTTACATTTCTTGTAGTTGCAAGGCGGAGCAGGCGGGTGCGTGAGCCTCTCGTTTATTTTTGCGCCATAACCACGTGCGGGGTTGATTTTCTTAACTAGTTGTGTTGTGTTGTGTTATGGCTTTGTTATAGTGTTGTGCTTTTAGTTTTTTTATTAGATTTTGGTTTTGTTATTAGCATGTGGAGACCGTGGGTTGCAAACCAGGTTCCTTTAGCAAACGTTGTTGCGCAGGAGAATTTAACTGACGAAAGTGACCCCCAGCCAAGTACTAGCAGCAGCAGTTCCAGAGTGCTGAGGAAAAGAAAGAAAATTCTGAACAAACAAGCTCAAGAATTTGTATGCAGTGTGTACGAATATGTCTCCAGGAATAATTCAGGAAGAGGACCAATATCGGAGACAGCAAATATTTTGAAATTAGACAGGAAAACAGTGCGAAAGATCACAGAAAGAGCCTGGTAATAAAAAGAAAAAAATTCATAAAGTGGACGAGTTTGTTTGTGATTCTGTTAGGAGAGAGATTTACAATTTTTTTTTCTAAAGGACGCGCACCAAGTGTCTGTGAATTATTAACACAACTGAAACTAATATCAGACTTCCCTTACAAACAAACGACGCTTCGAGAGCTTCTGAAGAAACTTGGTTTTTCTTTTCGTCAGCTGAAGAAAAGAAATGCAATAATGGAGTCGACAAGAATTGTTGCTTGGCGGTATCGTTACCTTCACAAACTCAACAAGTTGAGATCAGAAGGCTGCCAGATTGTTTATTTAGATGAAACTTGGTTTGACACTCACGACGTCGTCAAAAAAGGATGGGACGATGGTACTTGCAACTGTATTTTGAAGTCGCCGTCAGCACGAGGAAAACGCATCATGGTGCTCCATGCTGGGAGCAGTGAGGGGTGGGTCCCAAATTGTTTGTATCTTTCAGCTAAGAACATTGGAGATTGTAAAGCTGATAGTGTTCGAAAATTGGTTTACCAATAATCTGCTGCCAAATTTGCCAAGTGATAAGAAGTGTATCATAATTTGCGATAATGCAAGTTATCACTCGAGGCTGCTAGTGAAAATCCCAACTATGAAGACAAAACTGCAGGATATTATTTCCTTCATGGAGAGGCACGACATTCCAGTACCGAAACCTGTTCCTATAAAAGCCTTTTTATTAGAAATAATTAAATCGGCAAACATTACTAAAAAGTACGTAGTGGATGAGCTTGCAGCCTCACGTGGACATGAAGTGTTGCGACTCCCTCCCTACCATTGCATGTTTAATCCCATAGAACTGGTGTGGGCCAAGTTAAAATCATATGTGAGGAAAAACAATGTATCTCCTACTCTAAGTGCCAGTGTATGCCAGCTGTTGCGTGATGGAACAGAGACAATTGATGCCCAGCTTTGGTTGTCCTGTATTCAACACACCATCAAAATTGAGAGAAAATATATTAACCACGACACGGATAGTAACCAGGAGAGATTCGTGATTCACGTGGGAGACAGCGATGACGATGAGTGAAGAAGGTAAGTTAACTATATATGTATATTCTGAATAATATATTTTTCGAGTAGAAAAGTTAGGGGTATTCAGTGTAAATATGAGGATTTATAATATGCCTCTTTCCTATCTTTATTAATAGAGCCCGGAAGTTCAGGCATTTATTTTCGTTAAAATAGGCAGGCAAAAGGCATTTATAATGTGGTAAATAGGCACTAAAAATGAAAAAAGGCAAAATAAACCGAAAAAAGGCACATTTAGAAGTCGCTTACTTTTATCTATAATTTCTGGCAAAATGTTAAAATCTAAATTGGGAAGAGCATTTCAATTTTCTCCATCTTGATTGCACATAACTACAAGGTGCTTTTTAAGTTCTCAACATTCATTGATAGTCGTCTGTCAGAGAGAATGTTTTTCATAATAGAAAATGATCTTTCTACTTCGACGGAAGTTATTGGAGCATACATATAACAAGCTAATGTAGCTGGACTCATTTTGGTAACAGCATTTTCACCTTTTAGAATATCACAAATTGTTTTCAATTGTTTCAAGTCCTCATTTGCACTCACTACCCATTAGCACTTTTCCGCAACAGCTCACCCCTTTTCTCCTGGCACTTCCATAATCTGCTGCATAGATTCCTCGAAGATTTTCATGGATGCTATAATTGTAATTGTCTCTGGCAATGCACCATAATGTGCAAAAGTAAACTTGAATAGCACAGGAGTTTTTTCACTTCACGAATTGAAGCCGCTTCATTTTCTGGAAGAGCATTGATCACCTCACTGATTTTTTGAAGGTTGTTAGCATAATATATAGCTGCTGATTTCCAGGTTCCCTATCTCGTCAAGACTGGTTGCTGAGGTAAACTAAGCTCAATCGCAACTTCCTGAAATTTTTGGGTTCGAGAGGGAGATTTCAGAAATATTTTCTTTGTGTTCGAAATCAACCTGTCCACTTCAGCAGTCAATCATGCACAAGAAATGTTAACCGAAAGGCAAAATCCTAACTCAGCATGAAATACTTTTTTCTCACACTTTTCTCCTTCAGCAATGTTGAAACATGCACGAGTTCAATATTACTTAAATAAGGCGAAAATTATTCACATATTAAACGGAAGAAAAATAAATGCCAACAACGTTTTTCGGGAGAAAAATAATTTATATACACATTTTTTTTTAAAAAAATGTCAAATTTCATTGAAAAAGGCAAAAAAAAGGCATTATAATTAAAAATAGGCAGTGGGGTCCCAAATAGGCAAAATGAAAAGGCTTCCAAAACATTCGAAACAACATAAGAAACGTATATCCGGAAAAATTTTATCAATATATGCAGTAGATAAAAAGAGGCATTTTGCCAAACTTCCGGGCTCTATTTATTAATATTGTCCTTTTTAATATTTATCTGTATTTCTTTTCTCTTTACAAATTCTTTAATTTGTTTGTTTCTCTTTCTTTTTCTTTACCCTTTCCTTCAATTTGGCAACATCGCTTTCCTACTCCAGTTTCTTCAAGAGAAAACCGCCCGCTTGGGTGTTTCTTTTAACAAAGAGCACCGCTCCCTTTGTTAACTGCTGGGGATATAATGAACGTGCGGACTTTAGAGAGTTGATGTATGGGAGTTCTGGTGAGTGAAAAATATCTTTTTCAGTAGGTGCATAACAATGTTTGCAATGGGAGCGGACAGGGCCAAAACTTCTGTTTGTATGAAATACTTGTCTTGAAATTGAAAATAGTTGTGCCTGAGGCAGATTTCCAATAACTTGGATACCTCAGACACTTCCACTGGTGAGAACTTATTGGCAGAAACTCATCTTTCCACTGAGGTGAGGGCTACGTCGATTGGGATGGAGTTATACATGTTAACTATATCTATGCTAGCACGGTTGGCTTGCACTATTGATGTTATTAGTTCTTTGGCGTCTGTGCTGTTTCGGAAAATGTAGGTCAGTTTGTGATTGTGCTCTGAGATTTTCTTTTTTAGCCACTTTGTGAGGTGGACCGTTGGTTGGTTGAATCCTGCGACGATGAGGCGCATCGGAATCCCCCGTTTGTGAGTTTTTGGAATGCCATAAGCTATGGCGGGAGATGGGTTGGTTGAGGAGAAATTTGCAGTCTTCCTGGTTCAGCATTACACAACTTTCAACTGCACGCTTGACTATGTGTTTGCACTTTTCGGTTGGGTCCCTGTCGATGGTCTTGTATGAATCACTATTTAGTTTTTCAAGCATTTTACGGGAGTAGTCACCTTTATACATGATCACATACTGGTTTGTTTTATCTGATTTCATGCACCAACAGTTGTTGGCTTCCAGCCAAGATTTGAATTCGGTTAGCACTGACCTGATTTTTTGGTGGAGCGGGTAGGATTTGGATGCCTTCCGTAGGACCCCCTTCTGCAAAATGTCTGCTGTCGCTGTCCGTATACTGAACAATACAACATAATCACGGATCGAATATATAGTGGAATACATTCAAGCAAATCATTTAGTTTCTTTTGGAATGGTCCCAGTAGTTATAAATACTGCCGCCAGGTGTCAGGCTGACGAGTTATAAAATAGCTGCCAGTGGTAAGGAGAAAGCATTTTGCGAGAGTAGGTTGGTCGTGAAGATCCACCAGCAAAGAACTATATCACATTAGCGCTGTGGTGCAAACCATTGACGAGAATATGCTGAAACATACCTGGATGGAGTTAGATTACCATATTGATGTGTGCAAAGTGCAGAGTAACGAAGGGTGCATTCAGCATTTGTGAGTTAACTTTGCGATAGCCACTGGCACTTAAACTTGGACAGTTACATTACATATATGCGAAATTATATCTTATTTTGACAATTTATGAATATAATATAACGAGTTGAAATCGTTCACATCATTTTGAAACACAGCATATATCTGGGGGAAGGGGGGAATTTGAATCAGGATACTAAAAGGTTAACACAGGCTAGAAAAAGTTAAGTTTTTAAAAAGTGAAAAAGGTGCTTTAAATACCATTCAACAATGTGAAAACTATTATTATTATTATTTGTATGTACATGGTTGTGTGAACACCATTTTGTGTACTGCCCTAAAACATGTTTTCAAAGGTAAAACAGCAATCATGGATCAAAATCCAGGTGGCTCATGGCAAAAAAGCACGAGAATGTTATCAAGACTTGCATGAAGTCTGTAGCAACAATACCTACATGTATCTGATGGTGACAATCAGGAACCCATCATGATTCAATTTTCATCATGTTGAGGTTGTTCTCACAGAGACATCACAACCTCCCCCAAAAATGCACTTACTCATTGTGCAACCATCAGGTATTTCTGCTAAAGGCTCTCATGCAAGTCTTGATGACATTTTCGTGCATTTTTACCATGAGTCACCTGGATTTTGATCCACAATTGCTGTTTTACCTTTGAAAACATGTTTTAGGACAGTACACAAAGTGGTGTTCATTTCAACCTCGTACATTCACAACAGCACTTGTTGCACCAACCACTTTTGGTACTCTACATCAACATGGAGTACTGACAACTGACAATGCTCATTGCTTGATAGCGATAGCACATGGGCATTGACAGTGTTGCCACTTTTAAATTTACAGCCAACATATTAGTCAATATAATAAGTTTTTTTTTTAAATATATAAAAAAACTGTGCATTGCACCATGCCATAAAGTCATATCGTTGGCTGAATGCTGTTTTGTTGTATCTCCACTTTTCGTTGGATATGAGCTTATGACATCGTAACGTTCTCTCATGAACGTGGGATCGAACCAAGAACCTTTAACCATTGAGGTGGGTGATGCAACTCGAGGTATCATTCATCCTCTTGATTTGAGCGCTCGCTCTTCATGGTAAGTCTAATGGTAAAGAGCAAGAGGTACTAACTACACACTTGGAAATGGCAAAACACAAGCATTCGGATTTATACCTTCAAGTCTAGATCAACATGGTTGGAAGACTATACCTGTCTGTCTCTGCCGCTCAATCTCCTAAGTTGCTACTTCTTCGATGACTCCAGGCAAAAGACCATAGTCAGGTTAATACACCACATTCCGAAGCAACGTAACTGGTTGTCAAGTGATGTGATATGTTTGCTTTGTAGAAGAGTGGACTTAAATTTGAAGTACATGGATTTTGAATATACTACAAGATTTGTGCAACATTTTATTAATGTTGACAATTCACATCACTTAACAGCCAGTTACGTTGCTTCGGAACGTGATGTATTAACCTGCGAGGAACATGATATCATCATCAGCTTTTCTCTGACAAAAAGTGGGAGATGCAATGAAAGAGCATTCAACCAGATATGACTTTATGACATGGTGCAATGCACAGCTTTCTTTTAAAAAAAAATTTAATCTTGACTAACTTATGCAGTGAAAGCACTATGCAAGCTTACAAGATCTTGTCTTATTTATATCTAAGCCTATTACATTAATCTAACATTTCAAGGTATAATATTATAATGTAACCTTAAATTTTAAGAAGACATTAAAAGTACAAAACAACAAAAATATTTTATTTACAAGATAATGTGTAAATTATCTACTGGACTTGTACATATTCACTCTTCGTAACAGTTTAGTCACTTTGAAGTTTTTACATGGAATTGCATAACATGTTTTGCAACAGATCACAAGCACTAAAGAACTAAACTTTATGCTATTGCAAATTAATTCCATTCTTGCTGAGGCAGACGAAACTATCTTCATGAACATTGTACAGCCTAATTTATGTACATAAACATGTTCAATTCTGAACTGCAGTTATTTTCAAATATGTTCTGACTTCTGCCTCGGGTAACAGATAAACTGGGCGTCTTCGAATGTTCAAGCGAGTTTTGGTCCAACTTCTTGCACTAACATAGGTGGTCTTCCGACAAAAGTTTCTTCATCTTTCTTCGATATGTCGTCATACAGGTCCAACAGCTCTCGTATCCGATTCTTCAATCTCGTAACTTGCTCTCCACCCTCCTTGGCAGAGATAGTAAAGATTTCATCAAATTCTAATAGTTTGCTTGGTTGCATGTCTTCAGGAAGTTCTCGTACTGAGTCTGAAAAGCAAGATTTATTTTTAATCCTGTGCGCTGGGTGAATTATAATAAATAATTGGCACAAATCTGTGGTTTCTTGTAGGAAGGTTGATGATATGGTATGAGGATGAAGACAAGGAGGTAGTATGTGGTACTTGTCATACTTTTACACCAAAATTCTAATACTGGTTTACTGGGAAAATTTCCAATCATTTTCCTCATCTTATATTTCCGTAAATAGTACTGGCTGCCATGATTCTCTCATTTTACACAAGTCCTTATGAATAGGAAAGTACAAGTTTGTGCTGCTTTTAAATGTTTCTAAGTCCACAGTTCCCGAATTTAATGAACAATCTTAGCCAATACTTTTCTTCAGTCTGATGCTATCGCTCTGTAATCTAGGGGTTCCTGGTTCAATACTTGGCTGAGGTTTGGTAAACTTACTTGTAAATGTAGAACACCAGACTGAAGAGTAAAAAGAGTGGAAAGGAGCGAGCAAGCAAGGCAGGAGGTTTCATCAATCAAGTTTGTGCAGTGAGCAAGTGAGAAGGTTACAGAAAATATTTCAATAGTGTGATAATCTTATACAAAGTATTGCATTTTTGTTATTGTATGTCTCTTTTCTGCAACTTTTGGCTAATTGTGAGGATGATGATTAGATGAAATTCATGAAGGCACATTCGCAAAGAACATCCATGCCCAGGTTGGAGCTGAAACCCAGGAACTTTGGCGGCGACATTGGAAGTCTATCACTTAACCCCTTCAGACCTGATTTTTTTTTCAATAACGAAAAAAATATTTTTTTTGCTGAAATGTAGCTATAAGAGGTGCTCTGGTTACAAAAACAACAACATTTATTTTTTCTGAAAACATATCCGTACATTTTTGGCATGTACAGTCATGGACACTGCCGGCTTGTAACGATTCCATTGAAAGTCAATGTATTCATTACAAGCCAGCAGTGTCACTGACTGTACATGATCTAATCTAAATATATGTTAAAATGAAACAAAATGTAGGATATTTACTTTCAATGTTGTCAACTATTCCTAGCATCATTACTATTTACTCTCTATTTTCTGTCGGTAATACCAGGTGGCAGTAGCTTAGCGATTTCTCAGAAGACGAAATGTACAAAATCATGCAGGGGAAAAAATTAAATGCTGAAACATTCGCTGTTACGCATTAAAAAAATAATAAAAGTGATGTACATGATCATGTACAATGAGTCTGAAGGGGTTAAAGCCATGCTGCGCCTTTGGCCTGCATTCTTGAAATTTCCCCTCCTGTCAAAAAACACTGCTATGATATCTTGAATTCTGAAAAATCGTACCTGTTTACAATATCTTTCAGAGCATTCAAGTGAATCTTCTTGTAGTTTGCCTTGCTGTTGTCTACATAAACTAAACCAAACTCTATGGTCTAAAACAGTGTTCGGCAACTGGTGTGCTGCGGCACACTAGTGTGCCGTCACAAGGTGAAAGGTGTGACGTGAACTTTTACCTACTATTGTAATATTGTAAGAAATTAATTGTCGATTTTAAGTAGGAAGGTGCTTGTTTATTCTTGCTGATAACTGTTATATTTTCATAGAAATTAAATGTAATTTATTTACTCAATATTGTTATAGTTTGTTCATCTTATATGTATTCTCGCCTGTAATATTGGGCAGGTTTGATGGGTTACAGGCGGCAAGCTTTGTGTTCACCGCAAAGAAAACCGCGTAAGACTTTTAGCAAGCCTTTTAGCGGCCCGCACCAATCATACAATAGAGCTATTCAAGCAAGTTCTTTGTTCGTAACACTGCATCATTTGTGTACGGCTGGCTGTTTTGTGCCTGTTTGTCGGCGCTTCTTAAACTTTATTGCTATTTTCCTTCACAGAAGGACCCACACATTGTCAGACAACAATTACAGTATTTCAGTTCAGTTCTATAACAGCTGTCCTCTGCAGTAGTGCGAATATTGGATTGCTACACCAGTCTTACTATTTTATTTTTTCAATATGGATAAGTTCCTTGTACGGAGTGGTCCGTCCTCGAGTGCAAGTAGTAAAACCATTGAGCCCAAAAAAAAAAAAGAAACAAAGTAGTTCTCCGGCAATATAGTGAAAACTATTTATCTTACGGTTTTTTTTTGGTGTGGTGACAAATCATGCTTAATCCCTGCGTGTGTTGTGTGTGGTGAAAAACTCAGTAATGCTGCTATGGTTCCCAGTAAATTAAAACGACATTTGTCAACAAAACATTCCTCTCTGTTAAGTAAAGATGTGAATTATTTTCGTCGGTTGTTGGAACAAAATAAAAAACAAGTGACGCTCATGACTACGTCGGTACGTGTTTCACAAAAAGTACAGGAAGCTAGCTATAAGGTAGCCGAACTTATCGTACAGGCGAAAAAACCACACACAATAGCAGAAACGTTGTTAATGCCCACGTGTAAAGAAATGGTAAAAATAGTCCTGGGTTCAGAAGCTGCTACTGAAATTTCAAAAATTCCTCTCTCTGCTGACACAATCAGCCGCCGAGTGAGTGACATGTCCAGTGACATCGAAGACATTATGAAGGAGGAAATAAAGAGCAGTCGAAAGTTCCCACTTCAGATTGACGAGTCCACCGATATTGGCGGTCACGCACAACTTCTTTCCTACATAAGGTATGTTGATGGGGATGTAATTGCAAGTAATTTCTTTTTTTGCAAAGAACTACCCAAGCGAGCAACTGGTGAAGAAATATTTCGTACGACTAATGAATATGAAAAACTAAATATGCTGACCAAGGCAGTAATTTATTTTATTAAAAACATAAACTAAACGTAACGTTTCAACCTTCTAGCAAGGTCTTCTTCAGACTCTGTATCAAGTACAAAAAAAAACTTTTGTACTTGATACAGAGTCTGAAGAAGACCTTGCTAGAAGGTTGAAACGTTACGTTTAGTTTATGTTTTTAATAAAATAAATTACTGCCTTGGTCAGCATATTTAGTTTTTCATAATCATGGAAACAAGGCTTAATGGTGTTATGACTAATGAATATGTGGTCCGTAATGAATTAACATGGGAGGACTGCGTTAGTGTTTGTACAGATGGAGCCGCTTCTATGACAGGCCGAGTGAAAGGATTCGTGGGTAAACTACGCGAAGTAAATCCTTACTTACGAACCGACCATTGTCTCATTCACCGCGAAGCCATTGTTGCTAAGTCTTTGCCATCTCCTCTGAAAATTGTGATGGACGAAGTAGTAAAAGTCGTGAACTTCATCAAATTGCGGCCCCTAAATATGCGGCTTTTTAACGTTTTGTGTCAAGAAATGGGATCAGAGCACACTACACTTCTGCTACATACAGAAGTACGATGGTCATCTCGAGGTAAAGTGTTAACGAGAATGTTTGAACTTAAAGACGAGGTACTTTCATTTTTGACTATTGAGGGGCATGAGTATGCGGATTTATTTGCAGATGATGAATGGGTATCTAAGTTGGCATATCTTTCCGATATTTTCATACACTTGAATGAACTAGACAGAAAAATGCAAGGTAGAAACGAAAATATTCTGACTAGTATGGATAAGATTCAAGGATTTATTAATAAGTTGAACTTGCAGATACAGACAATTGAAAATGGATCGTGTGAGATGTTCCAAACTGTATGGCCCCTTGCTGACGATAACAAGGTGTTGATGGACTTAATTAAAGAACATTTAGTACTCTTGCAGCAGACTTTCAAAAAATATTTTGGAGAGAGCGTTGAAGATTTTGACTGGGTTCGTGATACATTCACTATGGATTTGAAATATCTTCCGAAAAATTTACGCTTACAGGAGGAACTGGCAGATTTGAAAGCAGACAGAACATTCAAATTAAAATTTTTCGAAGTGCCTTTGGATACATTTTGGTTGTCAATAAGCAGTGAATACCCGGCTATCTCCGAGATGGCAGTTAATGTGTTGTTACCATTTTCAACTACTTATTTGTGTGAACTGGGCTTCTCGACGTTGACTGCAATTAAAACATCAAAGAGAGAGAGAGACTCAAATCCATCGATGAAGAAATGAGGCTTGCTTTGTCAACGATTCCACCACGAATCAGCCGTCTGTGTGCAGCTAAGCAGGCTCAAGTATCACATTGAAGGTATGAGTAGAGTTATTTACTTTAAAATTCGTATTAGAAACGTGTATTTTCTACAGTGAATTAAAGTTAATAAATTTTTAATAAATGCATAAGTCTATTCATAAATTTATAATAATAATTGATTACATAACGACGTAATATTTCGTAATTATATTAAGATTCATATGATTTTGAGGGGACAGACATTTTGGTGTGCCGTGTTGAGTCTAGGCCCGTCTGGGGTGTGCTGTGAGTAAAAAAAGGTTGCGGAACACTGGTCTAAAAGACATCTAAGAACTAAGTCTTCTTTCAAGTAGCTCTCACTGGGAATTGAACTCAAAACCCATTACACCAAAGGCAAGAGTGCTAACCATTTGGCTACGTACGAGTCTTGTTGTCTAGATATCTGTGATAAAAAAGAGGCTTGCAGTGCCACAAAATTATTGCAAAGACCTAAACAAGTATGAAAGCAAAGAACATCAAGATTCACTTGAATACTGTATGATTTACAAATAGATAAAATTCTGTAGAATTTGGACAATAAGGTAATAATTAGGGAACGGAACTTTATGTGCTAAAAAACTCAGAAATATTTATTTTCTTGTGTCATAAATGTTGAAAATATGTGATAAAAACAGGAAAATATGTGACAAGAATAAAAACATTTGGTAACAAAAACAAAATATTACATGCATTTTAAACACCTGAAATCAGTTTCTAAATGCTTACCTCTTAGTGAGCTATTTTTGGAAGAGTTGCAGTGGATCACCATAGTTTTCTTTCCAACTTCTCCATTGTAAATCTGTGACAATTATCTACAAAAAGCATCTTATATTGTGAGAAAGATCGCTCCACGTCACAAGAAACAATTCTTGCATATTTGAAGTATGAAATGCCCCTAACGCTGAAGTTTTCCAAAGCTTCCCCTTCCTCTACTTCACCTTCCAAAACACGTGCAATGTCACAAAATTTGAAAAACTTGATTTTTCAAAAAAATCTGTACATTTAGACATTAGCACTTGAGGATTAGATCCAGTGGGGGTAATATTTTTCCCCAATAGGATCGTAGGCGAGGTGCCAAAAGTCTGCCAGCGAGCGTGTTCAAAGACAAAGCAAACCTGACACTCTCGCAAAGGATTTCGAGGTAGCTGAAGTAAATGAGCAATTTTATGTATTTAAAATGAAAATTAGCAAAATATGTATTTACATACGGAAAACTGGAAAATATGTGTTTTTATGTAAAATAAAATTTGCTGTGTTGACATATAAGGCTATGATCAGAATTTTGGCATAAACGAGGGTCTCTATCTTATCGCAGAAAAAACATTTATTTACCTAAAGTTCCGTTCCCTAGTAATAATATGCAAATTGGCTCAGAACATTCTAGATGTAGTTCTTCTCTGCATCCATTCAACTGATCCTTGTTGCACCACTTATTCTTCAAAGGTTGATTCAGGTTAGGTACATAGGATAGGAAGGGAAGCGAAAGGCATATTTCTTACCCAGTCAATTATTCATATAAAGATCTTACTTGGAAGCAAGAGTGTTGTTTTAAGCACATCATATTCTAATATATAGAGGGTGTTACTGTAGGCAAACCATGTACACAAATATGAGCAATTACCCTTAGTAAAGTTTTTTCTCGTTAAGGTCTCATTTGTATTGGTATCAGTAGCTGATAGAATGAGTACTGTATCAGCATTGTTCAAAGTGTAACTGCTCAGCCTCATAAAAAAATACTTAAAATATATTGAAAATCATTTTGCATTCCCTGGTGATGTGAATATGAGATGTTTTAAAATATTGAAGGGTTGTTGTTGTACATGAATCAATGGTATTGGAAGGTACTGGTTCGAAATTATGGATATTTTTTCTGAAGTCAGATATCCATAACATTTGCACAATGCCAACTGACACACTCAGAGTCTGAGTATCCTGCAAATTATGCAAAATGTGCAATTTTCATAAATTCGTCACTACATTCTTGATTATTCTAAACCTGAAGCTGGAGATAATTTTCTTTTTTTGGTTTGAGTTGGTGTTTTAAGTCCACAGTAAGGCTAATCGGGACTAGACCTACAGTTTAAAGTGAGATCCGAACCACTTGTGCCTCCACCGGGTATCGAACCCGGGACCCCTTGATTACAAGGCAATGACGCTACCACTCCGCCATAGGGGAGGCCCAAGATAATTTTCTTAAAAATGCAACAAGAACAAGTGACTAATCCTCACTATTTCAGTCCGACATTTCAGATTCGCTTCTGCATCACTTGCCGGGCATTCCAAGCAATTAAAAAATGTTTGGAGCATAGCCAGCTGGATATCTAAATCTTAGTTAGGGGTTACGTAAAATCATCTTTGCAGCTGCACAAAGATTGAGGAGTGCATCTTGATTGAGTGACTAATTTGCTTTTCTGCCTCTTTTAGTTAATTGCAAAGATGACGACGAATGGTGAAAAGATGATTTGGACGAAATGACAAACACAAACATCAAGGGGCAGGACACAGCACAACTTCCACAGAGGATTATAGTGTGAGTCAAGATGACAGAGCCTTGCAATCCAGGGTGTAATATGTTCAAGAGAGGTTGATATTTTGGTGACTTTGCAAATGTTCAAATGTCTTTCGTCAAATTCTTAATACCCTTCAGTCCAACATCTCCACAACAAACAAAGAGTGTCACAAGAAAATTGAGAATAAAAACATACCTGGCAAACATTTCAATTTTTGTTTCAGATCCTTCCACTTCTCATCTGCACCTTCAGTGTCCATTTTATTAATAACTAATGTAGCTGGCTTATTCAGAAGATCCTCTTTATACAGCTCAATTTCCTTCAGGAGAAAAAAATTAACAAGTCATAATTTAGAACTAAAGTAGTTTAAGTTCATGAATTTAGATTATGCCAAAAGTCTATGTTTGGTATCATTTTTACAAGTATGAAAATGTTGAAGTAGGCTGTTTGAGCTCCTTTATGGCAATTGGTGATGAAATAACATTACTCAATATGGAGAGTTAGGTATAATTCTTAAGTGACTTTTTTTAACCCTTTCCACAGATGTATAAGATAATTTTCTCAATTTTTTATAAAAATTTTATGAATTTTTTTGTAACAATTTTTTGAAAGTAAAAAAAATTATAACATTGCATAAAAGTTACTGAAAACATTATCTGAATAGGTAATATAAAATTAATTCATGAAATAATGTAACAACTTTCTATTAGGGTTGACATGATCAGTAACTGCGAAATCCAAAGTCAACTCATCGTAAGAAATTGCCACAATGTGGACATAAATAATTCAATGCTATTCTCAAGAGTATAAATTAAAGCGTAACTTAATTAGACAAGTAAAATTCAGCAACGAAAACATGGTACATATAACAGTTGAAATTTGAAAGAGGTGGTTACAACACATGTGCACAAGAGACTCGGTGGGATTATAGCCCATTATTAGAGGCAAGCAAATTTCGTTTTTGACGAAAACACAAAATATGAAATAACATGTTGCAATGTTCATTTTTCATGTTTCTGAAAGGTGTGAAATGCATTTTCCTACCCTTTTTTGTCACGAAATAATGCGAAATGAACTTCAAAATGCAAAATATGCTCTTCAACACAAAATTTACCGTTTATATACCGACGCGACACTTTCTGAAGTCGGAAGTATCCTGTGAGTTATGCAATTCACAGAAAATTGATGAATTCTGCTGCAAATATTTGAGAAGCAAAAATGCACCCCTTTATACAAGAATAAACTTAATACTCTGGTAACTACATAAATGTGCTATTAGAAGGGATAAGTTTATTTTGTGTAATAAATGCAGTTTTTAAATCAAATTTAGGATTATATTCACAATTTTAAAACCAAAATGTCATTTTATATAGCACTTTTGATGTGATTATTCACCGCTATAACACCGAAATTTTATTTTATTTACCGCTTTTGAACCCGAAATAGACTCTGTTTTTGTACCAAAATTTTGCTTTTTAATTTACCAAAAATATATGCCTCTACCCATTATTCATCTTATTGGGAAGAAATTGTAAGAGGCTATGGTCCGTTGCTCATCTAGAAAGGGTTAATCCTGGAGATAATTTAAACTTTGGTTTCTATGTAAACTACAAAGGCTGAGATAATAACAAAACCAATATCAGTATTGATCAGAAGTAGTACTTTTATAAAAAAATCAATTCTTATGTTAATATATCACATCACAGTGCAACTTGTGAAAACATTATTTTCAGCGAAAAATGCACGCAGGTAAAACAGCAACAGCGAAAAATCAGGCGAGGCCTGGCTGGCTTGGTAGCTCAGTGATGGAGCAATGGCACGGTATGCTAGAGACCTGGGTTCGAGTCCTGGTTGAGCCTGCATTTCTCGCTGAAAATTTATACGTATTATTTCTCTGCTTATCTATTTTGGTGACTCCCCATCACAGAGGGCTGCTTATTTTGTGTCTTAATTTACTGGTATTCTTAATTTCAATACCAGATTATGTACTGGGTGGGCATAATTAAAGTTCTACTACTCAGAGCCCTCTGAAAGCAACAGATTGTGATTGATTGATTTAAAAATTGTTTGGGTGCGTCGGCACTTAAGGCCATTTTGCACCCTTCTATGTATACGGGGAAATAGCCCCTTATCTAAAATTCTGACTCAATTCTTAAAAAGGGGTGTAAATAGCCCCTTGGGAAAAAATTAAAAGTGCAAGGTTGTAAAAAGACCTGCAAGAGACAAACACAACACATTAAAAATTCAGAAGAAACAAACTAAAAACCTTCTTACAGACGGTGGAATAGTCCAGCTCTTCGTAAAAAACTAAAAACATTTGATAAAATGCTGCTGTCATCACCCAAGAGGGATGACAAACAGCCGGAAAGGTTAAAAGTCTGCCGGAGGTAAGCAAGATCGACACATTCAACGAGAATGTGACGAATGCTTAAAACGACATTACAAACACGACACAATGGAGGGTCCAGTCCTTGCAGCAAATGACCATGCGTTAGACGACTGTGTCCTAGATGCATGCGGGTAAGAATAACTTCTTCTCGCCGAGAGGGGCGGGATGAGGAACGCCAAGCACCTATGGTGGGCTTAACAGCGTGAAGCTTGTTCCCCCGTTTCCGCATCCCACTCGGCCTGCCAAGTGTCAAGAAGGAAACAACGGAACACATTCTGCAGGTCGCTAGCTGGCAAAAGGTGGACGAGAACGTCGCAATCTGCATCAGCAGACTTGGCGGCAGCATCAGCTGCTTCGTTCCCCTGGATGCCTACGTGGCTAGGGACCCAACAGAAAAGTGTACATCCGCACTGGCAGATAAGGACACAAGCCGTCTGAATATGCGTTGCGCTACCGGATGCCGGGAATACAGCGAATCCAGAGACTGCAACACGCTGGTCGAATCGCAGCACACAAGGACTTTCTTCAGACCATTGACATCTGCAAAGTCCAGTGCTATTAGAATGGCATACAACTCTGCCGTATAGATGGAACAGAATGTGATAAAACTTGGTATAATGCTATGAAGACGACAGGGAAGCGAATGCTGATGGTAAATATATAGTTCGAATTTTCACCACCAGGTGCAACTCGGGCACTAAAGTAACAACAACCAGTCACTTGAGATTATGTCAGTGCAGCAATGTTCAATATGTACCCTGTCAATGCAAACAACCCTTTGGAATTCATGATCGATGCGGAAAATGCAGTTTAAGAATTACTCACGTGAAATTTTGTATCTCCGTGTTGCACAATTTAATGGTTATTTCCGAAGACACTTTGTCTTCATTCACTTTGGGTACGGCATCTGGAGCAGAGATGGTACTGCATCACTGCTTTGTTTGTTCCCGGGTGACTGTAGTTGCATTTTCTTCCGATTGGCAGCGCTGGCGTGTGTGTCCTGGCTTGCACTGCCGGCTGTGCTTTCTGTTGTCAGGTGGTGCTGCCGGGTGGTGGTTTGGGGGTTGGGCTATCTGCTGGGTGCTGCTCGGTGTGGTGCAGTTCCTGTTCCTCGTGTGGCTGGAGGGGGGATGAATATGTGCACTGCATCTTTCTTTTTTCTTGTCTGGGATCTTTTGGAGGACGGGGTGTCCATTGTCCAGGTCCCTTAGTGAATGAAGACAGAGTGTCTTCAAAATTAATCGGAAATAACCATTAAATTGTGCAACGTGGAAATACAAAATTTCACGTGAGTAACCCTTTGGAAGTATAAGACAGTGTGATTAATGAACATATGAAGCATTTCCCTGGATGTTGTTCACTAGTGTGCTGCAATAAGCATTTTTCGCTCGAGCGGCAAATAGTTTGCACGGGCAACGATAGATGGCACACAGAATTGATAGGTCTTCCGCTCGCATGAGCAGATTACACTCGAACCCTATCAGTACACGTATTTCCGTAATTTGTCTATGGTAGTGGGCCCTCAAATATGGAACTTAAAGTAAAAGACAAAGTGAAATTGAAAATTATGTGAACATAATCATCATTGTTATGTTAAAATGCAGTTTTGTATATCTTACAGAGATATGTGAAAATGAAATAGATGATTATGGGCTGAAACTACCTAGACTGACATTCTATGTTTCTATGATTCTTGTCACATTAAAATGATGTTCGATTGAATGCTATAGCTGCATTTTATTATTTTGCAGAATATGATTATCCTCTTTGGTAAGTGAACAATGATGTACGCCGAGTGGTTAGCACATCGCGCTGCGACGCCAAGGGTCCCGGGTTTGAATCCCGGTCGGGCTTGGTTGTTTGTGAATGTCCATTCATCAATTTCATCATTTCATCACTCATCCCCATCTTCGCAAATTAGCCAAGAGGCACAAAACGCGAAGTAAAATAAACTAAATCAAATCAAATCAAATCAAACAATGATGTACACGTACTTGTTGCACTATTTTTAATTGTTAGGCAGCTCTGTCAGCATGTGTATCCATTTTCGGTTTGTAGATATTGCATACTTTCAAAAATAATGTATTTGATTGATTGATTGAGTTGGTGTTTTAAGTACTTTATGCACAGTAAGGCTAATCGGGACTGGACCTACAGTTTAAAGTGGGATCCAAACCACTATGTGCCTCCATATATTGTAGTTGAGTCTTTCATAATAATATACAGAGTTATTACTTAGAATTGTACTTGCACAGAGTGGTTTCCTTCCATGTGTGGGTTTAAGGTTGACAGTACTGCTTATTAGGTTCTGAAATATAGGATGTTGTCAATCTTTCCATTACGGATGAGGTACGCTCGAGCGTGAGAGACTCTTACGAGTTTGACCAAGTGAAAGTGGTCCCACGGAGCACTCTATTGTTCACTGTGCACCAGATTTCAACCTAGTGGTGAAAATTTGAACTTTCTTTTAACCAGCATTCCATTCCCCATGGTCTCCATAACATCTATACCACGTTTCAGCAAAATCTGTTACTTCAAAAGGGCTGCAGAGAGTTCGAAGTAGGACAACTTTAATTGTGCCCTCCCGATACCAAACAAAAATTATATGCAAATTTAGTCCTGTGTTAACTTGTGAAACCTTAAATTTATTCACAAAATTCAAGTTCCATGCACACTCGAACCTAGGACCTTCAACTGAAAGTCAACCACTTAGCATGTTCGGCCACCGATCGGCATTATCATATAAGAGCATGACATGACTATTCCTACCTTATTTAGAAGGATTATGGTTTCAAGGCACGACCTATGCTTGTATTGAGGGCTTAGCCTGAACCCATTGATGTCCACCAACAGCAACAGCATCTTGGTTCTCTCTACATGCTTAAGGAACTCGTGCCCCATGCCTATATTCCTGTATGCTCCTTCTATTAAACCTGGCAAATCAGCTACTGTTATCTGCCTGTGGTCAGCATAATCCATTACGCCAATGTTTGGTCGTATTGTCGTAACTGGAATTAAACAATATTATAACTATGTCTTCTTGGCATTTAATAAGCAGGGAGCAGATTTTTAGGTAAAAACATATTTATTTTGTTGCTTTATAAGTCAGCCACACTCGGTAGGAGTGCCGACCGTATGGTTACAATGCAATCTGCAAAGTCTTATTTCACACAAAAATGCATAGTTTTACATTTAGCATATAAAACACTTATTTCTAGGGAAAGAACATAAAATGTACATATTTTAGACATTTTAGACAAAATAAAGTTTCCGAATTCTTTGTGTATATGCATATCTTCAAGTTAATGCATAACATAAGACAAATTACGTGGTAAATTACTATCCTATTTGGGACTTCACAATACAACAGTCACTACTGATACAGTGCTTACAATGTTCGTTTGTTTGAGTAGGTGCTTTAAGTCCACTTTATGCACAGTAAGGCTAATCGGGACTGGACCTACAGTTCAAAGTGGGATCCGAACCACTACATCCTTCCATCAGGCATTGAACCCGGGACCCCTTGATTACAAGGCAACGACGCTAAGTGCTTACAATGGCACTGTCCTCCTGACCTACAGTTTAAAGTGGGATATGAAACACTGTGTGTGCCTCCACCGGGTATTGAACCCAGGACTCTTTGATTATAAGGACCCAAACATGCAGGTGAAATTGATGGTGTAAGTGTGAATGACATAAATCACTTCAAATATGACAGTGTGATGTGGAAGAGTAGTTTTCACAATACACTGCTAAGAGATAATCGGCATGAAAATGCGCTTTGTTCTTCATTGTAATCAACAGAATGTAACAAGCAACTAACGCCCTGTTGTTACTGGTGAGTATGTAATTATATGTTTGACAGAATGTTGAGAATATTGAATAAATATATTCTTGTCTTTAGCCCACATATTTCTGCTGTTTTAGTGCATAAGAATTAAAATATTTTTCAGTTTTTTAGCACCTAAAAATCTGCTCCTTACTAGTAACAATTATATATAACTTCTGTTCGAATTACCAAATAATTTGAATTAACCAAGTTTGAATTATAAAAAGTCCGCTGTATTGTATTTATATGATTTTTTTTATGCAGTATCAGTAAAAGTTTCATTTTGGCAGTTATTCTTGTTCTCAACCAACAATTGTGCTTCATACATACCATGAAATTACGTGGATGGATCAGAAAAAAAGGTTACAACACACATTCTGTGAATGCACGAAATAGGAGGTAAGTAATTGGTTTACCCGGAGGTGCAACAGATGGCATCATATATGCATGGCGAGTTTCGACAACTTTACGTTTACCGTCAGTGGTGTAGTAGCCGATGCAATGGCGAGATGCTTGCAGAATTGTTCTGCCATGGAAGTGCAAAGTGTCATACGCTTCTTGTGGGCGAGGAATGTTCTGGCAGCGGATATTCATTGGCAACCGAGCATCATGAAAACATGCTGCGAAATGGTGTAGGTCATTTGACTCGGAAAAGGAGGATGTGGCAAGCTGCCAAGTGCACACAGTGGACACAGTTTGGCAACAACAGACATAAATATGGTGCGAGTGGACGAAATAATTCAGGTGGGAAGTATGGAACCACCCCCCCTACATCCCGAACTTGGCCCCCAGTGACTTTTCCTTTTTCCCTAGCTGAAAGCACACTTGTCTGGAACACGGTTCTCGTCCGATGATGACGTCCAGGCAGCTGCCATTAAGTGGTTCAATGAGCAGGGACATAATTTCTATCAAGGTGGCTCAACAAGTTGGTCCAGCGGTCTGATAAATGTCTCAATTGCCTTGGCGATTACGTGGAAAAGTGATGTGTGTCTAGCCCTCTTAGAATACATCATCAATTCATACCAGGTCATACTGTATTTTTATCATTCGATGCTGTAACCTTTTTTTCTGATCCATTCACATACATTTATTAATAGAGCCTGAAAGTTCGGCAAAAAGCCATTTTTTCTTGATGCATTTATTGATAAAATTTTTCTTGATACACTTTTTTTATGTTGTTGCTAAAATTTTAGAGGCTTTTTAATTTTGCCTACTTTCTTTACCCTACTGTCTATTTTTCCATTTTAAATGAAATTTTAGAATGTTTCTTAAAAAATTGTATATTTTTTATTTTTCTTTCAAAAACATTATTTATTAGCACATTATGGTGTTGCCAGAGGCAATTACAAACCTGAAAAAAATGGATGAAACTCTTATATGAAACTATTAAAGTCTTTGAGGAAACGATGCAGCAGTTGATTAAAGTGAAAAGAGAAAAAAGTTAGCTGTTACAGAAAAGTACAAACGTGTAATGAGTGCAAATGTGGAATTGGAAAAATTGATAACAATTTGTGATATATTTTCTTGATGATATGAATCCCGGCTACAATAGACTGTTTCACCTCTGTCGAAATAAAGACATCACTCTTTTGTTATGAAAAAACATTCTTTCTGGCAGACTTAAAAAAAACTAGTAGTAATGTGCAATAAATGCAACAAAGGAAAGTAAAAACAATATTTCCATGTAGATTTTAACTGTTTGAATAAAATTATAGATGTAAGTCACTTGGAATGGCCCCTCTTTTTTTGCCTGCCTATTTTAACCCAAACAATGGCTGAACTTCCGGACTCTGTTCATTAATATTACTACTCACATGGATACGAAGCTATTTTTGGTCTTGCTCTGGAAACAGCCGTGAGTAGGGTAGATTTCCCTGCATTCGGAAAGCCAACAAGCCCTACATCTGCAATGAGCTTCAGATCTAATGTGACTGACTGGGAGAAACCTCGGGTGCCATTGTACTGCGTTGCTGGACAGCCCCCTACCCCTCCTGGGGCTACCAATACAGATGCATCCTCAGTATTTACTTCACCTGAAAACAAAACAAGGTCACTTACTTTACCAACATTCTGGGAGAGTTCAAAAGGTAAACATGCACGAAAGGTCCCTTAAAAGTACTTGCATTTTGGACAGTATTTTCTATAATCTTGATAGAATCATCACCTTTATGGACAGTCATCCCCTCCCTTCCCATGGCATTATTTTTGTTTCCAAACTTATTGGTGAGTAATTTTAAGCCTTAATTATATATGAATATGACATTTCATGTTTGAAAACTATATTTGTTTAACTCATATTTCACAAAATATTTTTAATAGATCATAAATCATTAGCAGTCCAGTCTGTAGGGCATCACACTGCAATGTGGAAGCCCGTAGCTAGAATTGATCTCCAGGAGGGGCTCACGGGTTTTACCAGGGGGGGCTTTGAAAACCAAGTCCGATTTTCAAAAGTTTGACAGTATTAAATAGAGGTAAATTGTGGGGGGCATTATGTTATTATAAAACATAAAATTTAGAAATATCATGCAAATACTACAGTTGTTTCTATATCTTCTAAAACATCTATTGAAGTGTTAATTGACTGGTACTGACACCGTACCTTAATACCATGTGATACCCCTGTAAATATATTTTTAACTTCATATGCAAATTTTTGCAATCTTAGCTATTTTATTATATCCTGAAGACACTATATACATTGTCATTTTGTTCAGGCAAACAATATAAAAATATAATACGATGCAATATAAAAAAAAACCAACAACTTAGGAACACCATTCTTTTCATGTAAAAGATGTGTCATCCCAGTCAATTCTGACCGTACACTCATTGTAATCTGGTATTGTAGCATTTGTGTATTTATTAATGTGACATCCAGTAAATTACAATCATCTGGAAGAAATTTGTTGCGATTTTAGAAATCAAAGGTAACTCATTTGTAATTTATTTTGTCATTGGAAAATACTTTAACTATTTTATGTAGTAATTGTAAATGATAAAACTACATGATGTAATTATGTAAATCCATTGTAGCATATAAATATTGACCAGGTTGTCTAGACATTTTATAACAAGCTATAAGAAGAGTCTGAATCGTAAGCTCTTGGGCCTACTTTTCCTGGTTGTCGTAAGGCTGGTAGCTCGGATCAACGGGGAAGAACTATCCTCACATTTGGATCAAGTTGGCACGAGCAAAATGGCAGTTCTTTATAAACCTTTGGGAGAGGTTCCTGTGATTCCAAAAGAACCTTCATTTGGTTCTGGAAGGATTACCCATTAGAGATTTACATCACAACTTATTCCACAATTGTCATTGAATAAGTTTTAATGTAATTGTGTAAAATAAGAAATAAAGTGAACTTATTGCCATATCATTCTATAACAGGGTGTCTAACAAAATATAAATTCAAAATTCTTGACCTTTCTTTCCCTTTTTTCTTACCATTTATTTAATTGGCCCCTGCTTACGTAAAGTTGGTAATTAAGAAAAATATATTTTTTTATTCAATAAAAAACCCCTACCACAAGGTCGGATAAGATGAAAACTGAAGCTGTACTTTAACGAGAGATTTAGACTTGCTTTAATTATTAATGCATGTAAAAATTAATGTTTCAAACTTCATCCTAGACGAGAAATGGCCACATTAGTTTATTTAATATGTGGGTTAAGTCATAATTCATGGCAACTATTTTTTTTTTCTCGCGAACAGGGGATAATACGAAAAATCTAAGATATACGTTTGAAAGTGTATGGAATGTACTTTCGAAAGAAGCCACTAGATGGTGTATGTGAACAATGGTGCGGTAGTAAGCATGCACCCAAGTTCAGTCGAGGAGTGACAGTGTTCGAAAATGGAGGTCATGAAGCAGTGAGCAACGTTCGTACGTTAAATTAGCAGAATGTTTGTATGTTAAATAGCAGTTCTCTGCGGCAGAAATGCACGAGAATGCCATACAGAGCTACGGGAAGCTCTGGGTGTGCATGCCATGCCCTATCGAACAGTGGAGAGGTGGGTGGAGGCCTTCAAACGGGACAGAGTGTCAACTGCCGATCTGCCTCATAATAAAACACTGTTGTCCAATGTCCTGTGTTCTGCCTCTTCCCTACAACAGTCTCCTGCATCCAGACTTCATCTGGTGGCTTCATTCGAAGGTACATTCCATACACTTTCAAACGTACATCTTAGATTTTTCGTGTTGTCCCCTGTTTGCGAGAAAAAAATAGTTGCCATGACTTATGACTTAACCCTCGTATTTTTACAAAACTTTACACATACAAGAATGTAATCTTAAGACACAAAATGAACAAATCTTAATCACATCTCAATACAATTTTAGATTTCCAAATACTCAATTTTTTCAAATCCCAGTACAGGTATATAACAATGTAAATTCACTACGCTGTGAAAAATAGCAAAAATCTTGACCACAAACATCATTTCTTGACATTCTTGACCTACCTGTTGATTTCTTGACTTTGTCTTGATATTCTTGAGTGGTAGACAGCCTGTATAAGCTTTTCATACCACATAAGAAAAAGTATAAATCCGACACCAGTGACAAGTCAGGGCCTGGTCATTTGTTACTCCACAAGCCAAGCTATGGAGAGGACCAGTGAGGTGAATGTCAAAGAAAGTGTGTAGAATTTGGACAAGTCAGTATTCCAATATGCGATAATACAAACAGCAAACAAATTTTATGTGTAGCTAGAGGAAAGTGACTGTTCAATTTCACTATAAAATGATTGGTAACTACACAGGAATTAGACCCTTTTCTCTCTTTGTGAGCACTACTGAAAACGTAAATGTAAAATTGATTGCGGAAAGTTTTGGATTTGAAATTAAACACAGCAAAATGTTTTAAATAAGATCTCTTCGACTGCAGAGAAATCCACATCTTTTACTTCATAATCTAACTCCAAAAAAATTACAGAAATACCTGTGGTTTGTACCTAGTTTTTGGCCATGTTCCCCATACACAGAAACACCAACTGGAACGACTACGCTTACATCAGCACCTCTTTCTCCTAGCAATTGGTAAGATCTGCTATTCTTACCAGTACCTGCTGCAACTCTTTTATTTGGAAACTGTCTGAGAACTGACTTCAGGTCTTCTCCTAAGAGAATAGAAATTACACAAATAGTCACAAAATATAGTTATTGTCCTCCTAAAATAGCTATAAAAATGATTTCTGTTCAAAATTTTAATTGAGAAATGAAAACTGAAGAATTATGTGACAATGAGACACAATCCTAAATATACAATCATATTACACACAGCTTTCTTCATCATACATTCATCAACTGAGGCACTTTGAAAATACTTTATCACATTAAAAAATTTCTTACATCACGTGTTGGGAACATCCTTGTTAAAAACCACACAAAACAAAACATCACGATAAAAAATTCTGTCCAAGTTTCTCAATCCATTCTGGAGTCATCATTAGGTCTGGGACCTGACCACTTCTTCCTCAATGTCTACTGACCAGCCCTGATGACTCCGGAATGAAGTCAAAAGCTTGGACAGACTTTTAAAGAAACTTTTATTGTGCTGTTCTATTTGTTTTGTGTGATTTTTAAGAAGTACTTTAATTTACTTGTTGATGTAGGTAAGAATGTGCAGAATGACTAGTACGAAAATTAAGACTGATTTGTAATTAATGGCTTTCTAAACATTCCAACATTGCATCCCTGGCAAATAATAATAAAAAAAAATACCAAAGGATGGAACTTTTAAAATGTTAAAAAATCGGTGTAAATGTCTCTTAGAAGCTTTCAGAACAAGCTAACATAATGTACACTAACATGAAAATGTGTCAATGTGAGTAGCAGGCAAGCGGCAAGCATAACATGTGCAATTTGTTGTGTCACTTCAATATCAAAGGTTATATTTTTTTACTGAAGATTGTTTCCAAGTAGTGCTTTTCATATTGATCTGAAAGTCTGAAACTTAATGTTTCATGTTATTTGTGATGAAATTGTGGTTGTGTGACCATTTATCAGCAATGCATCCATTACTTCCTCATTTTGTTGTTGTTTTTGATTTGGCATGTTTTACTTCGACTTTCGGCCACCTTTGACTTATCACAAAGATGAGGATGAGTGATGAAATTGACGCCATGCCCAAACCTGGATTTGAACTCGGGACACCAGGCATTGTAGTGTGCTGTGCTTATGACTCGGTCGCAGAGGTGTGCACCTCCTCATTCTATTTTTTCACTAAAATGTTTAAAATAATCATCAATTCTCATCATCATCATATAAACTCCTTCTAATTACTCTGGTGGCGATTCAACCCTAGAGCTTTTAGGATACTGATGTAGAATCATACACTTCATTGCATTAATGTCCAAATCTACAAACGGCGCATTCCACAAAGGATGGTCCTGTTCCATATAAATAACAAAATGAATCAATCTGGAAGTTATTATTGTTTTCTAATTGCCTTATGGTTTAAATGTTTGTGAATGCACATAACTTGCATATTTAATCAACAAAAAATACTATCACCTGTAGCCTACATGATTCATAGGAAATTGAAGTCCAACTTTGCTACAGTTTAAAAGCTGGGTCACCCATGTGGCAGTCAAGATGCCCTAAAAACTAGACCACAATGGCTCCTGGCTATGTCATCACACTCAAGTTTTGCTATTTTCCAATTTTCCAAGTCTAGAGTTCAGTTGGTGTTTTAAGTCCACTTTGTGCACAGTAAGGCTAATCAGGACTGGACCTACAGTTTAAAGTGGAATCCGAACCACTATATGCCTCCACCGGGTATCAAACCTGGGACCCCTTGATTAGAAGGCGACGACGCTACCACTGCGCCATCGGGGAGGCTCGCAAAGTCTAGAAACTTACATTTTATGTGTAAATGTCACACACATAATGCTGGAAAGCCCCAAAATAAGTAAGGTTGCATGCTACAGATAGTTGAGACAAAAGCACTTCCAAAGTCATTTTGTCATTTCTTCAAATGATATCACTTATTAAAAAAAAGAAATAAACAAATGGGTATCGCTAGCCGCACATACTCAATCTATATTTGCTAAAAAAAAGAAGTTCTAATCTACTTGAATGAATAAAAAGAATAAAAACTATTAACCAACCTTCTTGTGCGATGACAAAGACATCACCTCCTTTTCCTCCAACCCCTCCATATTTCGGCAGCCCATTACCACCTGCACCTCCTTGAACATGGAGCCTGACAGAGTCTAAAAAGCCTTCACGAAGATATTTTCTAGGAACCTAGTAAGCATATCGAAATGAAGAAATATAATTACATTTTTGGTTTTCACTTTCTCAACATTGTGATGTTAGAAATGTTATCATACTCAAGAGTTACAAATGAACTTATAATATCTAAAATAAAAAATATATATATATTTCATGTACCACTCACTACATGTACAGTGAGATGCATAAGAATTGCTTGGCAAATTGTCCACGACTACTTTTACTACTTTCTTTCTTGCATCCTACATGTTTTTTTTAAGAACTGGATGCTGGTGTAGAGGTTGTCAGCAGCTTGTATCTCATTTGTTTTAATTCCTGGAGCTCTCTTTGTGTAAAATAAAGAGTATAAACATGGTGATGGACAATTTGCTTGACAGGGTTCCTACACAAAATCATGCAATTTTTTCCAGGACATTTCCAGGACTTTTCAAGGATTTTCTACAATTGCTCCAGAACAAGTGTAGAAAGTAAGCATGGCAAAATACACATCATTACATATTTTCTTTTATTAAAAAAAAAAGTTCTAATTTTTTTAATGCAGGCTCCCAACTATAATTTTGGAACAGGCTTTTTCATAAATAATAGAATTATCTCGGCTCTTAAAACAGTAGAATTTATTAATGATAGGATATCATATGCAGTTTTACAGGGTAGGTGGTGTAAAATTATTTTAATAAACATACATGCACCAACGAAGATAAAGATGATAATACTAAAGATGATTTTTATACAGAGTTAGAACAGGTCTTTGATAAATTTTCTCAGTATGATATGAAAATTCTGTTAGGTGACTGTAATGCACAGATTGGCACAGAGAGACATTTAAACCCACGATTGGTAAAGAAAGTCTTCATGAATTAAGTAATGATAATGGTATAAGATTGATTACTTTTGCAACCTCAAAGAATTTAATTGTGAAAAGTACCACTTTTAAACATAAAGATATCCATAAATATACCTGGTCTTCTCCAGATGGTAAAACTCATAATCAGATAGATCATATTCTCATTGATAAGAGAAGGCATACTAGTATAATTGACGTTCGTACACATAGAGGTGCTGACTGTGCCAGGACCATTATTTAGTAATTGCTAAATTAAGAGAAAGACTCTCAGGGATAAATCATAAGCAACAAAATCTAAAAGTTCTAAAATTTGATACAGGAAAGTTTACTGATGAAAGAATTAAGAAAGCTTACCAAATTAAACTGTCAAATAGATTTGATGTTTTGCAGGATTTAAATGATGATGAAAATATAAATGAAACAGACGTAAATAAGAATTGGGAGCACATACGTAATGCAATAGAATCAGCAGCTAAAGAAAGTATAGGATACCATAAACCGAGAAAAAGTAAGCCATGGTTTGATAATGAATGTCATAATCTAATAGAAATAAGAAATCAGGCTAGACTTAGGTGGTTAAATAACTCTGATGATACAAATCTAAGCAATTATAAAAGAATAAAGCGAGAAGTTAACCGCACGTTTAGAAGTAAAAAAAGAGATTACTTGAAAAGCAAAATTAACGAAATTGAAACAAACAGCAAAAATAAAAATATCAGAGATTTATATAAAGGTGTAAATGAGTTTAGAAAGGGGTGGCAACCTAAAGTAAACTTGATAAAAGATAAAGACGGTGATTTTCTAGCTGACCCAAACGATATTCTAAATAGATGGAAGAACTACTTTAATGACCTTTTAAATGTCCATGTAGGAGATAAATCAGAAGTGAATGAATGAATGAAGTACACACAGCAGAACCTTTAGTTCCAGAACCTAACTTGACTGAAGTTAAAGATGCTATTAAAAGGCTAAAGAATAACAAAGCACCTGGCATTGATTTAATACCAGCTGAGTTAATTAAATATGGTGGAAATTCATTAATATGTCAAATTCATAAATTAATTTGTTTAATATGGAATAAAGAAGAAATCCCTCAACAGTGGAAAGAATCCATAATTGTTCCTGTGTTTAAAAAAGGCGATAAAATGAACTGCAATAATTACCGTGGAATTTCT
This sequence comes from Lepisma saccharinum, assembly GCF_977018435.1. NCBI lineage: Eukaryota > Metazoa > Arthropoda > Insecta > Zygentoma > Lepismatidae > Lepisma > Lepisma saccharinum. The sequence goes on from NC_139257.1 coordinate 34,508,878, forward strand.
CTACTCTCAACAACATATAAAATATTATCTAACATTCTTTTAACAAGACTAACCCCATATGCTAATGAAATTATAGATGATTATCAATGTGGATTTAAACGCAACAGATCAACTACAGATCAAATTTTTCACATCAGACAGACACTTGAAAAGAAGTGGGAATATAATCAAAATGTCCATCAGCTATTCATTGATTTCAAAAAAGCATATGATTCGGTCAAAAGAGATAAATTATATAATATATTAGTAGAGTTTGGAATACCTAAGAAGCTTGTTAGTATGATAAAAATATGCACCAGTGAAACAGAAATTAAAATTCGTGTGGGTATTAATATGTCTGACAAATTTACAATTCATGATGGGTTAAAACAAGGAAATGCATTATCTCCATTGCTCTTTAATTTTGCCTTAGAATATGCTGTTAGGAAGGTAAAAGAAACTAAAGGAGGACTAAAATTAAATGGTGTGACTCAGTTGTTAGCATATGCAGATGATGTAGACTTACTGGGGGATGATGTGAATACAATTAAGAATAATGCTAAAATATTTTTCAAAACTGCTAAAGAGATAGGTTTGGAAGTTAACAAAGAGAAAACTAAATATATGCTTACAGGCCGAAACCAAGTGTTAGGTAATAATCAAAATCTAATTATTGATAACAACTCGTTTGAACCAGTTTCCAAATTCAAATACTTAGGAGTAATATTAACAAATGAAAATTATATTAAAGAGGAAATAAAAAGTAGGCTTAATTCAGGAAATGCATGTTACTTCTCTCTTCATAAACTTTTGTCTTCTCGTTTAATATCTAAGAAACTAAAAGTTAAAATATACAAAACCGTAATTTTGCCTGTAGTATTATATGGGTGTGAAACTTGGTCCCTTACATTGAAAGAGGAACATAAATTGAGAGTATTTGAAAATAGGATCCTTAGGAAAATCTTTGGATCTAAAAGGGATGAGGAGACAGGTGAGTGGAGAAGGTTACATAATTTAGAACTACATAATTTGTATTCATGTCCAGACATTATTAGAATAATTAAATCAAGAAGACTTAGATGGGCAGGCCATGTGGCACGAATGGGAGAGGAAAGAGGAGTTTACAGGATTCTTGTTGGGAAACCTGATGGTATGAGACCAGTAGGAAGGCCAAGACGAAGATGGAGGGACAACGTCGAGATGGACCTAAGGGAAATCGGTAGGGATGGAAAAGAGTATATAGATCTTGCTCAAGATAGGGACAGATGGAAGGCCTGTGTTGCTGCAGCCATGAACCTTCGGGTTTAAGAAGGCTAGAGAGTTAGTTAGTTAGTTAGGCTCCCAACTACCCTACACCTGCTCCTTTCCACACCTTTCATTTCTTAGTATAATGAAGGTTATTTAATTTTTACAATAATACAGAAAAAATACAAAGGTAGAAAAAATAAACACAAGTATAGCTATATAAGTTTATAAAAAATTACCATCTTGTATTACAAATAAACAAGAATAATATCCTTGGAGAACTTGGAATATTTAGGATAGCAAACCCTTTTTTTTTAACCATTATTATTATCATCATATTTTCTACCTCTGAGCGATACAAAATAATACAAAAGCACGGGGCATTATACTTCAATCATAAAAATACAACTTATCACAAAACTATGACTACAGTAGACAGCAACGTGACATAGGTAAATAAACCACTGCCATGACACTGGCCTGTTTTAAATGAAAACTTATTGTAATTCATGCAAATAAAATGGGGCAAAGGAATTTCCAGGACAATCTCCAAAATTCCAGGTACAGCTTGGAAAAGTGTGAAATTTCATAACATTTCCATGCCTGGAAGGAATATTTCAAAATTCCAGGTTTACCAGGATGCGTAGGAACCCTGTGATACATTCTACCCTTGTGTTGCTGGTAGTCATAATTTTCAGATCGAGCTTCATCCTTCTTCAGGGATGGAAGACATGGGGAAATGGTATGTCATGAATTGGTTAAAAATATAATCCCCTAATCATGTCACTATACCTCAGCCATGGCCCCTGGCCCCCATTTACACAACAAAATGGTTATTTTGACAAAATCCTGTTTGCCTGCTGGCTGCTTTGGGGAGGAGGGAATCTAAGGATGCCATTTGTTGCCCAAATGGGAGGGGGGCAGCAGTATGCCTAATTGGCTGCTAGACCACAAGTTTCTTCGTAGGCAAAGGCAGCAACAGCACCTGAAAGCCATACGGGAAGTCCCTGCGCCAGTTGTTAGCTTGGCCGCACTCTAAAATGGCCATGCCTTCACCTTTTGCATATCTTGTGCAGGGAAAGCCAAAAAAATAGTAAGCAAATTGTCATCATCATATTTTCCACAACGTGGGGCAGAGGACAACCCGTCATCTAGCACAAGAACAATTCCATTCCCTTAAAAACACACAGAATGAAGAAGAAAAAGAACGTAAGCAGCGATGGTCAATTTGCTTACTGCTTTCTTTCCAGCTGTACATCTCCTATCCCTGAAAAAAGATCAAAGTTGATTCAGAAATTAGGACTACCAACAAGACAACATTGTGACTTTGACATACTTTTTTTTTTTAATATTTCAAGTTCGCTTTTGGAAATTTCCATTACCCTTTTTGGTAAAACTGTCATATGCGGAAATTGCTCTAACTCGTTCATTCTCTACTTTTTTACATTCGTACTTACCTATTCTGCATTGCAAAAGATTGTTTAACAAAGGATTTGGCTTTTTTTTTTTAACGAAATTAGTATCTATTGTAGACATATCGAGTAATTATTGTTTGTTCTTTTCTTGCTTCCTGAACATGTAAAATGGCGGGTAAATCTTGACTAGAGTTTTGTTTCAAACGGCAAAGCAGTGTTTCAACCTTTTTAACATAAAAATTCCCGCATAGCCCCAAAAACCATTCCCGCATAGCCCCAAAAACCATTCGGGATAGTATGACCATCCACGAATAGCCCCAAAAACCATTCCCACATAGCCCCAAAAAACCATTCACACATAGCCCCAAAAACCATTCTGGAACGTATAACCATCCACGAATAGCCCCAAAAACCATTCACGATAGCCCCATGCACCATCACGGTAAGATTAGGTTAGGTTGCTTTAGGTTGGGCAATATAGTGAAAAAACTGCATGTTTGGAAACACTTACAGCAGATTACGTCATCAGATGCTCGCAACATCCGGTTCAAGTACATGGATGGAAATGCAAGCAACAGCTTTTGTGCATCGGACGGACATTATTATAGAAAAATACATGATTTAGCGGCCAAATACATTGAAAAATGCGAGAAAACACTTCCACGACCTTCCGAAATTACACAGAAGCTCAATTCCGTAAGTACTTTTTCCTGTAAATTTGAAGAAATCCATTTCCCGCATATGACATTTTTACCCCCGTTTTTTTAAAAAATAACGAGTACAGTGTGTTTTTAATGCCTGTGTGTCTTGTATAATTAAATCAAAATAATAAACATGACATTATACATTTTTGCACTGGTACTAATTGAATTTTAAAATCTGCAGTAATAAGGTAGAGTCAGCCATTGTATTGCATAGTTACTCATGCTATTACCAGTTGAGTCCTAGCAACGCAACTGCTGTGGTAGAATTAATTGCTCTTAAAACATTCTTGACTTAATTAATAAATTAATATTTTTTAAGATCACATTCCAAAATGTATAGCTTTATCTTAATTATATTCATGGCTTTCATAGCCCATAGTTGGGAGAGAAAAAAAAATGGCTTCTGAGAATTGTGTTTTCCTTTGTCTAGCCCTGGTTATAATATTGTTTTAACCTGAAAAGTTAATTCACCTCCTTAATTAATATAGAGGTATAAGCATTTAGGTATTTACAGTGTGGTATTTGAAAATTTTCTATTGGGGGGGGGGGGTTTCAGGAACTACTCTCGAAGCTTTTAGATATTATATAAATTATGTATGGTTTCCCTCCCGGAAGTGACAAAAACGGGGGGATGTAGAAAGAAAGGCAGAAATTTCTCTCATCCCTCCCCAAAAATTATCCTGAATATTTACTGTATAAATCCAAGGTATTTGAGTTATGTTCATAAAAACTAGTAACAAAATATCAGATTAACAAATTCATTGGCAACTGACTGATTAACTAGCATTTGATTTTTAGGCACTGTTTTGTGTAATATTTAGATATCAAAGTTCATTCAATAGTAAAAAGTGAAATCACAGAACTAGAATATGCAAAAAAATAATCTGTTCTTCTTACAATCACACAACAGAGGAACATAATAAATATACTCTGAATCTATTAAAATAATATTTCAATTTTGCATTGCTCTCTTGAGAGATTACATATTTTTTTCAAGTTTGACATTACTGATATTGATTTGTGCTGTGAAGCAAACTTCGAACCTTGTTTGGAATGAAGAATAAAGCATTATTTGTGATTATACATTCAATTAAAGATTCTCATTCTCATGATTTAACCCTTAGACGCTGAGGCTCATTTTCCCGGTATTTGTAATAAACACCGAACATGTTTTCAGCGAGACATTTGAAATTCTGCATGCTTCTATATGAAATTTTATATTCCGGAACTAAGAACATTAGAGGTACAAATGAAACCTCGTTTTGTTTCAATTTCAATTGTTTTTATTCAGTATACTTTTGGCTATAATACTGAAGGGGAAAAAAACAACTTTCCGTAATCAGTTAGGAGAAGAAGAAAACAGGGAAAAACTAAAAATTCAATGCACTAACCCCGAGCGTGTTTTCATCGGGAAATTTAAAATTCCGCATGCTTCTAAATGAAATTTTATATTTCCAGAACTAAGGAAGTTACAGTACAAATGATACCTCGTTTTGTTCAGTATACTTTGGGCTATAATCCTGATAAGAAAAAGAGCAGTCGGCTGTTTTGCAACCTTTTGTTGGCAGCTGGAAGCTCTTGCTTTCTATCCCTCCGCGTCCCCCTTCCTCCTCCCACCACCCCTACCCATGCTTTTATTTTATTTATTTATTTATTTATTTATTTATTTATTAATTTGAAAAGTCCTGAATACAGAAAAATTCATTTTACATCAGGATATCAACCGGAAAAGAAATAAACAAAATAATAAGATGGAAACATATACATATACAGGGCTCGAAAAATCCCAGTCACCATGGAGACTGAAAATTTCAGCCTGGCGACTGTGATGTTTTGGTGTAATATTGCCATTTTTTAAATTTGCATGTACGAAATTTTGAAGATTCTTTTGTTCTAAGTTCAATTTGCAGTACAGTGTAAATGATTTTTCTTTATATATGTTATGAACATTCCATGGAATCAGTAACAATTTGTTACTCTTTGCCTCCCACATCCATCTTCCCGATTTGTCTTTGCAAGCACTTCGTAATATGCTCACATGATTCAGCCATGTTTTGAATTCGGTGATGCTGCTTATGCACAATTGCTCGTAGGTGATTTCCTGGTGCCTGATTTTCAGAGCTGGCGCCTAGCTCCGAAGAAGATTTTTCGAGCACTGTACATATATAACAAGAATGATAACAACTAGGGCAAAAAGAATATTATTTACTCTTCAGCTGCTTTATGCACGCCGTTCTGTAAGTCTGTTTTGATAAATGGAAGCCCGAAGCCTTTTAATGAGTTGTAAATGGTTTGTAGCCTGTAGAGAAGTGATCTTTGTTTTAAAGATAGCCTTGAAGATTTAATGTAAAAGATGTTGTTCCATTTGCTGTTGGAACGTGGGATTCTGATATTAAGAAGTGGCAAGAGTTCGCTGGTGAAAAGTTGTCCATTAATGATTCTGAAGAGTAGTGTTAAATCTGAGAGTTGACGGCGAAGAGAAAGGTCATGAATTTGTAGAGTGGATAGAATTTCTTGTTTGGAGAAGCTTGCAAGGGTTGGGCATCTGTGTTTGACTATTCTGATGAAGAAACTTACTACTTTGTTTGTTTTCTTTAAACTGCTTTCACATGCCATTGACCAAATACAGGAGCCATATTCAAGAATAGGAACAACACACATTGTAAAGTAGGTTTTGAGGGCAGAAACGTGTTATGTCTGTAAATCTGTAGATTAGTCCAAGTGTTTTCATCACTTTCGAAGTTATGTAGTCTATGTGATGGTTGAAAGTCAGTTTGCTATTAAAAATGACACCAAGATCCTTGTGCTGTCGTACGAACGGAATAACCTGGTTGCATAACTTGTAGGAAGGAACTGTGCTATTGGATTTTAGGGTAAACCTCATGACAACAGATTTTTCCGGATTTAATTTGAGATTCCAGTCCTGACACCAGCGTTCAATGTGTTTGAGATTGTCTTGGATATAGCATGTGTCCTGAAGTGAGGTAATGTTTCGAAATAATTTGTAGTCATCAGCATACAATAATACTGAACATTCGGAAGAAATATATTCGTGAATGTCATTCATGAAGAGAGAGAAACACAGGAGCCCCAGAGAACTTCCTTGGGACACACCAGAAACTACAGGAAGCCACGACGAAGAGCAACCAGATATGATAACCTTGCTTTCTATTGTGCAAGTAAGATGAAAGTAGTTTGAGAAGAGGTTCGTGAATTTTAATCTATTTGATAGTTTGTGGTTGAGTTGTGTGTGATATATAGTCAAAGGCTTTTGAAAAGTCTAAGTATACGACATCCATGTCTTGCTTGGCATTCAGGCAATTGACCGCTTTGGTAAGCAAGCAAGGTTTGTGTCACAGGAAGCATGAGGAGAAAACTGTGTTGAGTGGGAGGGAGGAACTGAGAAACATGTGCAAGGATACAATTAGAAATGATATTTTCATCTAGCAGTGCAAGTGCAGGAAGTAAGGAAATCTGGCGATAGGAAGTAACATGAGTTTTGTTTCTGTGATTGAGGATAGGGACACCAGGAATGTCATACTTCTATTGCCAAAAGTGTGTTTTGATACACCAAAATTGAGAAAGAAACCAATAAAAACAAATCACAATTTTCAGACATCGCCCCCTCCCCCAATAGTAACAATGAAATTAAACTTTACCTAATTGTTAATTACATATCTCTAGACTCATGCAGAACTCAAAACATGTATCTCCGATCATTATCCAAGTTACAGTATGTCAGAAAAGTAACATACTACGAGAAAAAGCTACTTCTGACACCGGTGTCACTGCCAGTTCTTTAAGGGTTAAACAGGTAGTAGAAAGACAACGCCAGATAACTAGGCCTACAATACAAGTAAGCTTAATACAAATACCAGGTGGTTATAATTAAAGTGACGGTGTTCAGAGTGGTACAGCACGGGCTGTAATGAGAGTAGCAGTCTGAAACTTCGTAGATATGCTAATGAAGAAAAAAAAAAAGTTCCAATTCTCGCCACCAGGGTAAAAAATGGTGCTGCAAGCAGTCAAAACGTGTAATTTTCCGTAACTCTGACGTCAAAGTCGGTGACATTGCCTAACCATTGTGTGAGCTCCCTGGTTGTTATTGGTGACGCTTGTTGCTTTTTCCCCTTTAGTGATGTGAATGTTCGCCAAACATTAAAAGTTTGAATTTTTCCGTGTAAAAAGCAATGGCTATTGCGAAGAAATACCGTGCACTGCTAGTGAAGTTGTTTTGCCAGAATGGGAGCAATAGCAACGCTGCACTGTGGAAATATCGCCAACAGAAAGGGCTGAGAAGAGGGCCCATGTCAATTAATGGGCTGAAGATGATGAAGAAATTCGAGGAAACAGGTGAATTGGGTGTTGCACCAGGGAGAGGAAGGCGGCCCATACCCGTGGAGGTTGTGGACGAAGTTGCTGTAGCTGTAGCTTACCGTGAAACACATGCCTCAACTTCTGCAACCAGTGCTAGAGCTGTGGCACGTGAATTGTCACTCCCCTGGTCAACAGTTCGCAAGGTTTTGCGGTGCATTTTACACTGGTATCCCTACAAGATTCAAACTGTGCATCAATTGAAACCCTAAGATATTCCACAACGCCGTGAGTTTGCGCATCGGTTTTTGGCATGCATGGAAGTGGATGACATGTGGCCGGGAAATATTCTGTGGACTGACGAGGTGCATTTTATTCTGGACGGTGCAGTGAATACTCAGAACTGTCACATGCAGGAACAACCATTGCACTCAGTTTACGTGACTGCTTGGTGTGGGTTCACTAGCTCCTTCATTCTTGGTCCGTTTTTCTTTGAGGAGATGACACCTCGAGGGCCTGTTAGAGGTGTACAGTGACATCTGCACGTTATAGGGACCTCCTTGTGCAACACGCGATTCCAGCTTTGCAAGAACGGAACTGTGAACACACCACCATTTTCATGCAAAATGGGGCAACACCACATATCGCTCGCCACGTGAAAGATTTGCTGCGATAAACCTTCATTAATAACCGCATCATCTCTAGTCAGTTTCCAGATGCATGGCCTTCCAGATCCGGCTGTGGGGATATTTAAAAAATTGTGTCTATGAGGGACATGTCCAGTCTCTGCCTGATCTGAAGGCTAGCATACAACGACATGCTGCTCAGATTTCACCAGAAATGCTGCGAGCAACCGTCGACCATGCTGTGTTACGAATACAGCATGTTGCTGAATTGGGAGGCCATACTGAACAGTTCTTGTAACCATAGTTCCTAATAAACATGCCAGAACCATTGTTCTCATGTGTTTGATCTTTCCTGCCTTTTTCCTGTAACTATACCACATTTTGACTGTTTACAGTGCCATTTTTTTAAGCCTGGTGGCAAGAATTGGAACTATTTTTTTTGTTTTTGCATAATTCGCGAGCGCGTGGCTTCATTAGCATATCTACAAAGTTTCAGACTGCTACTCTCGTTACAGCCCATGCTGTACCACTCTGAACAAAGTCACTTTAATTATAATCACCTGGTAGTTGTCCAGAGAAATATAAACAAAATTGTTGATTATGTGAAAGCAACAAAAAAATAGACAACATCTACAATAGGCACCACAAATGATGAAGAATAGGAACCTAAAAGGCAGTATAGAATAAAAAGGCAACCAAAATATTGATTATCTGATTCTTTCGGCCAATCATTGATTGATTGACTTGCTTTATTTTACTTCGCTCTTTGTGCCACTTCTGGCTAATTTGCGAAGATGGGGATGAGTGATGATAAGGATGAATGGACACTCACAAATATCCATTTCCAGGCCAGGATTCGAACCCGGGACCCCTGGCATTGTGGCGCAATGTGCAGAACGACTTGAGATGACCGGACCCCTCCCCGATTTTCTTCATATTTGGCATACTCACTAATTGAGGCCTCCTAATCACGAATCTGAAGTTAAAATTTGTCGGAAACGTCTAGAAATTGCAAAATAACCTAAAATAAGGCGTTAGTTTTTGGAATGGAAACTGTCGACTTTCGCGAATTTTTTTGTTTCACAACCAAATATATATATTCCTGATACTACCACGATGCCAAATTTCAACTATGTTTGCCTAACCTAACCAGGTGCCAATGGTTCGTGGGGCTAACGTCAATGGTTCGCAATTATTTGCAATTTTTAGATCCTGATACTACCACGGCACCAAATTTGCTAAAATTTTTGTATCCCCAAAACGTATTTCTTCAATTTTACAGGAGAAAGTACTTACCGAAATGGGTTTATTTATACTTTAGGAAGGCCTTGGAAGTTTGTTTTCACCTCGTTGAAATTTTTTTGCCAGTAAATCATGTAATTTTCGACATTAATGTCATTCCGATGCACGAAAGCTGTTCCCGTGATGTCCGTCTACTATGTGAACCAAATATTTGCGAGCGTTTCATGAGGTAACAACCAGTGAGTGTTTCCAAATACGCAGTTTTGTAACTGTGTAACAGTTCTAGAACGTAAATGAACGTGAGTTACTGTTCATCATTTTTGATTACAAACTTGCGACAACATGACGTGCACAGGATCAGTGGCGTGCTCAATGTGAGGTTGATGGGGGTTATAACCCCCCTTTCGCCCAGTATCTCTAAGGCTATTTATGAATGGTTCGTGGGGCTATTTATGAATGATTTGTGGGGCTATCCGTCAATGGTTTGTCAATGGAAACACTGCACATCAGCTGACGATAGACAACGTGAGTCAAGATTTGCCCGCCGAATTAGCAACGACCAATAAATGATTATAATGTTAAAAATAACGCTTTTTTCATGGAAAAAAAGTTATCCCCAGCTTGAAAAATGTTCCGGTATGCATATGAGGTAAGTAAAAATGATTTTTATTTGAAAATAAACGAGTTTAATGTGTCTCCGGCTTATACAACTGGTACCAATAAAAATACTCGATATTTCGAAAATTGAGATTATTTGCGTAAAAAAAACGAAACGCGTACTTGAAGAACCCTTAGGAATGCAGAATACGTAAGTATCAATGTGAAAAATGTGACCTCAAGTGGCCGCAGTGGCTCAGTCGGTAACGCGTCTGACTACCATGCTCAAGGTCCCGGGTTCGATCCCCGGCCGGTTCAAATCCGGGAACTTTTCTAACGGTGAAAGCGGCCCCGGCGCCTACCCAGCGTCAAATAACATGGGTACCTGGGGGAAACCCTGGGGGGGGGGGGGGGTAAAGGCGGTCAGGGGCGTGATGCTGATCACATCACCCCCACTCACGACCGGATCAAGAAAGTGTGGGGCGTTACCCTCACACCCCCTATACGCCTTCATGGCGTGGTGCTATGCACAGGGGAACACTTTATCAATGTGAAAAATACGAAAATAAGGGAATTAGAGACGTTTGGTGGTTACTGAAATTTTAATCCAAGTTTTAACTATGTTTGCCTAACCTAACCGAAACTAACCTAACCAATGGTTCAGTAAGTATGAGCAGTACTATAATAATCGGAGAGCGGTCGCGAAAATTGATTCGCTTATTTTGCAATTTCTAGACGTTTCCGACAAATTTTAACTTCAGATTCGTGATTAGGAGACCTCAATTAGTGAGTATGTCAAATATGAAGAAAATCGGAGAGGGGTCCGGTCATCTCAAGTCAAACCTTGACTTGTAAGGAATCTCATACTTTTTATTATAAACAGTCTCAAAACTTCGTAGAAAACTGTACGTCTATAGGCCATTTATCGCTCTGGATATGCTGTCAGTGCTTTACAATTAACACCCATACTGCTATACTTGTGAAGCATACGTTATTTCGTCTTAAGTACAAGGCTCCCATTTTCTAGATATTAAAAGTCTAATTATTAACGCTGAATATTGCAAAAGATTAATATGGACAACATTACCTTTAGTTTATTTGTTCGACACAATATACTATTTAGGAAAACCATTATTCTTCAAACTATTACAAGCATAATCTCTTATTACAGCAGAAGATTTCATTACACATGTCATTAACAGAGATCACGCACGTACGGCACAACCCAAGGTATAGAGATTGGCACCAATTGGCACAACCGGCACGACCAATGGTAATAACAAACACCTTTAAACTTTGTTTACTCATATGTTTATGTTTAGATATAGCAGACGACATTCTAGTGTACAATTTTTATTAACGATAATGTTTCGTTCGAAACAAAAGAGGATATAATTGTGACATAATTTATAAAATGTAAGAAATCCATAATATCAGTTCTGTTGTTCAATTACACTGAATGTTATCTTCAACAACCTACTACGTGACGTCATTTCAAACACAAATTGGGATTTGCTGTTCTTTCACACAGAGACTCCAAGAGTTATAAAATTAAAACTAGTCATACTTGCAATTTTCTACCGTAAAGAGAAGAAAACAATTATAAGACACGGATACTGTAATTGTGAACAGAATCATTGATAATTTTCATTTTCCTTAAAGAGTATCGAAGTTTGGCAATGTTACATACAAGAAACTGAAACAGTAACGATAATGATAAACAATAAACATGCTGTGAATACCTTCGTGCGTCCGTTTTTCTTGTCGCTTGTGGTGTGGTTTCGCTCGTGTTAAAAGAGAGTTTGTATTAGCTGAAAAAAACAGCCAGAAAGAATCATTATTGTTATGAACGGATGATATGAAACGTCGTATACCGGCAATGGAGTCCAATGACACATGGAATGGAAAAGGTACGTTTGCCTCTTTTCGTGCAAGGCAAATTGCATACCGGTATGTGATTTGTGGTTGTTTTTTTGGGGGGGGAAGGATAATTGTAGCTGATCACAGAAGAATGGACCTAATGAATAGACAGCTATTTGCTACAAAAGGGAGACGTATACACATATACAATTCAACTCAGATGTTTCAGGAATAGCAATTTCAATATTAGGGTGCAAGGAGAAAATGAATGAACATGATGGACAATTTGTGTAGGATTTTTTTTTCATTCTATTGTGTTTAGTGTAATAGCATTTTCCTACAAACCCTGTAAGTTACTTAGATATAATTTGTGATTTCAGTGCAATTGGTGGAATGTAACCCCAATCCACAAGGCATTCAACTCGATGATCCAGTAGCCGTTGCAAAATACAATCCATCAGACATTGTTGAATTGGCAAAGGAAATTCAACAGGTAAGTTGCTCATGATATTTTACATGTATTTATCTATGTACCATATCATTTTAGGGCCCAAGTTCCTTTTGTTTTATTGCGATTTCTTCATGCTACGAATGCAATTTTTGGTAACATTATAGTATAGTGGTGACGGATTTCTTCAAATTTACAGGAGAAAGTACGCGGAAATCATTTTCTGTAGCGTTGTGGAAGTTCGTGAATGTAGTTTTGATCCATATTAATGCGAATACATGTTGTTTTCTGCGAAAATCTCTGTCCGACGCACTGTTTCTGCTGCCGCCATTTGCTTTCTGCACGAGAGCACAATGTTCCCCGTAGTCAGTGTTTTCACTAGAACATGACGTGTCGAGTATATTTTTTTTTTTTTTTTGGTAACACTTTACTATACCAGAGACGGATTTCTTCAAATTTACAGGAGAAAGTACTTACGCAAATCATTTTCTGTAGCGTTGTTGATGTTCGGGAATGTAGTTTTGATCCATTTTAATGCGAATGCATGTGGTTTTCTACGAAAATCTATTTCCGATGCGCTATTGCTGCTGCCGCCACGATGTTGTCCGTATATGCTAAATTGAACGAAAGGAGTGCTAATGGAACCTAACCTAACCTAGTAGGCATACCTCGTCCCCATGATGGTTTGTGGGGCTATCGTGAATTTTTGGGCTAACGTCAATGGTTTTTGGGGCTACCCGTGGATGGTTTGTGGGAAATAAGGAACAACAGTAAGTACTCGTTAATGTAAGAAATAGACATTATTTTCGTTATAAATTCATTATTTCACCTAAAGAAATGTTCCGCAATGCAGAAGAGTACGTTAGCAATGTAAAAAATTGCAAAATAAATCATTGATAGGTGTCTCCGGTATAGTAAAGTAGTACCGGTTTTTGGGGTTAACGTGAATGGTTTGTGGGGCTAATGTCCATGGTTTGTGGGGCTAACGTCAATGGTTTGTGAGGCTAACGTCAATGGTTTGTGAGGTATTAGCATAATTTCAAATCCTGGCACGAAAGTAGGTATTTTCCGCTGAACGAGGTTGCAACACTGCATAAATCGACAAAACACTCACACAACGCACCCTGTACCAGTACGCTATCGACCGCCATAATGTGTTACAGAATCGAAATAACAAGTAACAGTAAGTACTTGTAAATGTAAGAGATAGACATTATCTTAGAAATGCATTATTTCACCTTAGGAAATGTTCCGCATTCCAAAATAGTACGTTAGCAATGTAAAAAAGTGTGAAATATATGATTTATAGGTATCACCCCCCATACTATAATAGTACCAACTAAACTACCCCCCCCCCATTTTTGTGTTTGTCCCCCCCAAACAAGTTTCCCCATGATGCAGGCACGTCATGAAACCCCCCTGTGGTGGAGCATGCTTCCTTATGTCTCCCAAGTTGAACGGAAGAAGGGAAAGGTGCACGAAGACTTTCCGCCGAAGGTTTTTTCTTGTGGTCGCTCTATAGTGACTACCTTCACCAAGCAGTGAACCTCGCAATTCTACTATAGGTCTCTTGATTTCTCACTATGTGAAGATCCTTTTATAAAAACATGCATGTCCTCTTTTAAAGTATTTCATTCTGTTTGTGCTTATGCACAGGTCCATATGTGTGTGGAGGGGGGGGGGGGAGGACAGAAACCCTGAAGATAAATTTCTCAGTATATTACAACTTATTATACAAGATTAGATGTTTGTAGGATTTCGGAGGGCTTCAGCCCTCAGAGCCCACCCTCAGGTTACATGCCTGCTTAGGCAGTTAGGTTCCGTGTGTCCCTCTAAAATAATCCATTGTATATAGGTGAGGATGTTAGATTAACTGCTCTATAATATTAATCTTTATTCTTCCATGTTGTGCATTATGGTTAGTGTGAATGATACAAAATGTTTAAAAAGTGCTGGTAAAAAATTGCTCTATCTGCTGCTCCCACAAACTGGTGACAGTAGTCATGCCCATTATTATTATTATTATTATTAGTGATACACATAAATGTTTACAATCATTGTCAACGCAAAGCTGTATAATCACAATATATTCCTTACCTTTGTTTCAAATTTGGTGGAGATAAATCATCATTATATTATACAACGGTAAAGAAGTATTTTGTTTATTTAATTTTGGACTTGGTAAGTCTTTCGGGAGGGTCCAGCCCCCCTGTAGCTCTCTCTAAATACATCCTTGCCTGAATGTGCTGTTGCATCATTTAGTTTAGCTTCTATAAAGGCAGTTTAGGGCGACATGTCATCTACAATCTAGGACCAGATTCTCTTCCGTGCCTTATCTTTTGCAAATTACAACCTCAGAGCATAATTTCTATGAAATGTCCAGACTAAATCAATGCATTTTTTTGTAGGCTGACAGCTTTGTCCAAGCAACAGCATGCAGCCAGTTGAGAGTGATTGCAGAGCAAGTGAGGTTCCTCCAGGAGCAAGCAAGGAGAGTGCTGGAAGATGCTAAACAAGATTCAGATCTCCATCATGCAGCCTGCAATTTTCACAAAGTGCCTGGAAATAAATATTATTTGTACAGAAGGCCAACTGGACAGAGATATTTCTCAATGTTATCTCGAGAGGTTAGTACAAAAAAATGTTAAAAAGGTGAAATTGTTCGTTGTCTACCATTTGTATTGTACGTTCAACTGAGTAGAATATTGATGTAAGGTAGTACCAAATCACATGTATAGGTGAAGTCATAATCTTAAGTAATTTCACTTCAACACAATCAGTCTAATGACTTAAGAAGAAGAAGTGTGTACACAGTGGCAGCAATTAAGATTTTTGCAGTTTTATCCCTGCACTATGGCCTGTTAATGCTAAACCTTGCCCCCTTATACTCTGTCCCAGCTAACTGTAGAACAGGGCCGCACATATCGGCAGAGGAGGTAAATCGAGTGGTGAAAGCGCAGTGTTGCCAACCGTATGGTCCAGACCTTAGTCCATACACTACATGCATGGCTTGTCAAACTTTGCTCTTGCAGTTTTATCCCTAATATTTCCCTAAGAAATTCTTAAACCAATCGTACGGACCTGGAGACAAAAATACGGCCCATTTGTCATGTGCGTTTGGTATTATCCTTTTCAAAAGTTTGCAACACTGACAGATTTCCTCAAGGAAACTGCATAACTCCTGTCATGCATTACACAATCCCGTTTCTCTCACTGTTTATTGGTGGAGCCATTTCGCGTCACTACTTGCGCAGACTTGTTCTCATTCACCTGGTCTACAGTTAGCTGGTACGGAGTTTAGTTTTGGCCCTGCTGTGTGGCATATCTTAGTGTTGTTTTTTATCAACTGAAAAATAACACTAAGCAAGATTACAGGGTGTTTCACAAGACATGCAACACCAACTTTGGTTGGCTATAAACATGAAAACTGAAAGATATCCACCACAGGTTTTCTGCATTATGAAGCCCCATCTATTGAGATGTTTAAAAAATACGGTTGGTTGCCAGTTTACTCCATGAGGAGAAATTCAAGAAATAAATTAAACTGAACTGTTTTCAGGAACTCAAATTTCAGGGGAGAAATGGATAAGTAAAACTATCATGGGATGTTTCCTTCTCAACACCTGTGTAGTATGAGCACATCAAAATGAATTTAGCTCTAGTATACTTAACTTTCAAATAATGCAATGTGATGAAATATAAACCTTTGAATTGTGCAAAAAATATAATCCAGTGTTTGATTTTTTTATTATAAGTTTTTGTATAAATTCGTAAAAATATTTCTTCTTTGTTGCAGGAGTGGGGTGGATCATGCCCCCATGAGTACCTTGGAGCGTATCGTCTCGAGCATGACATGTCGTGGAGCCCAGAGTCACAACTTGAAAATAGATCAAATGAGATAGCTATGCTAGATAAAATATTGAAGGCTAACGAAACATTTGCAATTACATATGGCTGCCACAATGGAGGGAACTCTTAAGTGGCAAACCAAATGAAAATTGTGGATGGAAAATTGTTTTCTGTGATTTGACCAAAATGTGATACATATTGTAATTACAAATAATTATTTTATTCATGGAAGGAATTCCATTTTTATGTTGACTTACAGTAATGTCATTACTTCCAAACTTATGTTTATTTCTACAATTAAGTTTGGGATGTATAAATAAAGTTCAAGTTCCATTTCTTTGTATTTTTTCTGTAGGTAAATTATTGTGCCATAATTGCTGAAATTTCTTCATTGTTATTTCACATTCACGAAATATGCCCTGATCTTTTTACAAAAAAAGCTATCACATATATTTCAAAAATGGATTGGCGAACAAAGAGAAACGTTACTGGAAATTTCCACCAATAGCGTTCATTTTAGAAACTGACAGTACTCGTCAAAAAACAGGTGAAATGAAACTAAGGCCAATTCTATGAATCATGTCAGTTATTGTCATGGTGCTTTGTCCTCTGCTCTGCTGTTACAAATACATTAGTGGGGACACATTGCACATCCAGCGTATGGTTAAGTTTTTCAGCATTTCTGAGCAAATGGGATCCTATGGTATTGTAATCAGATGGCCTTGACGGAAACGATTCTAATTCTTAAGTGCTCACTCCCGAGGTTGGTTCACTCGAGTCCTTTGTTACTTCCTTGCTCAGGTACTTCTATTCTCAGTTACTCTTCACATACCTTATGGCCTTAGGCAGGAAAAAATTTCCAAGGGGGAGGGGGGGTTCACTCGTCCTCGATTGCATGAGCGTCATCAGAAATTTGAATAATAGAAATAATTATTATTATATAATAATTAAAATTCATATGAATAAAAATTTTATTCCATTATTATTATTATTATTGCTGCTGTTAATTCCTTGAGGATACTTATTCAATTCAAAAGATGAGTGAATATTCAGCACAAGTTTTTTTTTTCAGCGTGTACTGAAATGCACAGTTATTATATTTTGTTATTAAATTTTAGACACCTTCAGGAAAAAGCTTTAAAGTTAGATGGAAATTTTAGGTATAAATGTTTGTTTGACCTGTCACATAAAACTTTTTGGAATTTTGAAAACTGTAGAATCATTTATTCTTTAAAAAAACATAGCCTGGTGCATGTATTGTAACACCAATTTTTCAATAACTCTGTTTTCTCTGTTCGAATAACTACCTTGATAGCAATTAAAATAAATGTTCTGCTATTTTGTAACGTTCAATCAATGCTGGACTAGTACGATCCCCCTCCCGACGCTCATAATTGTTACTATACTTACCAAACAACCTATGTACTCACAATACATGTATGTTTTTTATGGATGTGCCGCATTGATGGCTGGGTGGAGGATAGTTAATGTTACGTGCTACAAAGATGGACTACTATCGAGGTTTGAACTCCTAGAATTTTAAATCTTATCGGACAGGACATTAAAAAGTTGGAAAGGGAATTTTAGGACAATCGTAAGATAATTTTTAGTTGACCCTGGAACACTGGAAAGAGGACAGCAGAAGTGAAATGGAACGGCTGCGGGTGGGCTGCAATTCCGGGAATAAATTCTGTTCCGCTCAAGTTTCAGAATTCCAAATGTTTGAAAATTCTAGCTTGATCATTTCAGCATTGTCTCCCTGATGTATTTTTGTGAAGGTTGGAATAAATTTTTGAACATGAGTTACATACAAAATAGTCTAACACAGTTATTTTTTAATGGTTTTTATTTGATTTTATCTGCGACGTTTCAAGCTACACATTCAACAACACAACCTCACATGGCTAGTCACTCTACACTTCAAATAAATCAAATAAAAAACACTAAAAATAACTGTCTTAGATTATTTTGCATGAACAAGAAGTGGTTATGCGAACCTTCAAGAAGAGCATGAGTTACATATTTTGGTTTCTGAATATCCATTAATCCAACATGCCAGAAGTTTCAGAGGGGGTTGAACCCTAGAAACCCCCTCTAAATACGGCCATGCCATACCTCCGTATTTATGGGAAGTGCACTGTGGAACTGGTTTATATTACATTCTTACGTCGTTGCATTTCTCCATCTGCTGCTCACATTTCACATCTTCAGCGATATGTTTGTCATTCCACCCTGGGCCTGCCTATCTCCCTTCAGATGGGTCTTTCATTACTTCATGTTTCAGGATATGAGCTACCATTCTCAATCAATTTTGAAATGCTTCTTTTATTATTACGGCCACTTTGTTTCTTACAGTGTTCATTCGATCTTCAATATTCACCGAGAGTACACTGTCCCAAGTTTTACATCTCTGTGTTCCAAGCGAATGCTTTTAGATAATATTGGTGTTGCTGGATACTAACAATCAGGGCTCGAAAAATTCAAGTCACCATGGCAACTAAAAATTTCAGCCTGGCAACTGTGATCTTTTGCTGTAATATGTACGAAATTTTGATGATTCTAAGTTCAAATTGCAGTACAGCGTAAGTTAGCATTTTTTTTTTTTTATCAATGTTGTGAACACTCAATATAGTCGGTAACAATTTCTTACCCTTTGTCCCCCAACACCCCATTTCCTGCGTTCTCAAATAATTTAGCAATGTTTTGAATACCGTGATACTCAGCATCTTATACAGTATGTTTCGAAAGTCTCACAACCCAAACTTTGGGAATGTATATAATGAAACCGTAAGAAATATTTACACCGGGTTTTCTGCATTATAAAGCTTCATCCATCGAGATATTTTTCAATGCTTAAAATTATCAGTTCACTCCGTACAGGAAAATATATAAATTAATAACTGACGGAAAGCAGCATTCAAATTTTTTCACAAATTAACTTCTGAGTAAGAAAAATATGTAAGAAATTATTGAAGGGTCATAATTAGGCATTTGAAGACTGATGCCATGTCAGTTTGTAATTTGCGATCAATATTGGTCAAGTGCAATATTTGATGAATTTTTGACTGGCGATTTTATGGGTTGAGTGAAAAGTGCCAACAGTCTATGCAACATGTGTGTACATTTATGTGAAAAATCGTAAATCAAGATTTTGTGCCGAAATTGGACTCTTGAGTGAATCCTAGGTTGTCCCTGGTTCCTTGAATTCTCTTCACTCACTCGCGCCGCTACTGTGCCTGTTTTTTAAAATTGATTTAGCATGGCATATTCATTGGAGCAGTGCGTGTGCATTGCGGAAGAGTATTTTACTACTCATTCGTACACTCATGTGCAAGATGTTTTCCAATAAAAATCCCTGCTTCTGCTGTACCTCACAAAGAAACTGTTTTACAAATGATGCCACAAATTGTTTAAGAATTGGTATTTATTGTTGAAAATCGGTTCTCAGATATTTTCAGCAAATTAACAATGTTTTTTAAAATAATGTAATTGCTTTTATTTACATAGATAAAGGCTAACATAAATTTATGAACCCAGTGATAGCCTACAGGATTAGTTTAGTGTAGAAAACCCAGTGTAAATCTCTCCTACCATTTCCATGATATACATTTTCAAAGTTTGGATTACGCGACTTTTGAACCATACTGTAGTATGCACAACTGTTAGTAGGTGGTTTCCTGACGCCTAGCTTTGAAGAAAATTTTTCGAGCACTGCTAATAATTGTTTTTTCTACTGGTAAATGATCCCTATTGCTGGCTTGAAACCAGATATGCATCCGGTCGACTTCCTCTCTAAGCTATGTCAAAGATACCATATACCCTCTGCATATCTGCCACCTAGTAGTTCAGCCAGTCCAGGACTGTCATTTTCATCCACAGTTTCCAATTGTCAAGTATATCAGTAACAATTTGAAGCAATGTTGTGTCTGAAATGTCGGGAAATTTCATGACGAGCACTAATTGTTGGTGCGAACAGTAGAGCTGCCACTTCTTTCTCCGTCATGAGAATTTGTAGACTTCCCTAACTCAACACATTACCATACTTTTCCTTCACTTATTACTTGATTGATTTGCGTTATTTCACTTTGCTTTTCTGACACTTTTGGCTAATTGTAAAGATGAGGATGAGTGATGATGCCAAACAGCAGAAGACTGGTAAACATATGGCTGTTATGTACCCAGTGGACTAGCAATCTGACCACCATTACTAGTCATGTTTTATAACCAATCAGCCCTTATTTTTTAAATGTACCTCGTACAGGTCTGTGCACATTTTCAAGAAAAACAAATTGTTTTACCTTAGACATGTTTGTTCTCCATATATTTCAACAATCATCTTGCTATGAACTAGTCTTACCATCTCCCACCCCTGTAAAAAAAATCTCAAAGAAGCAATGTTAGCATTATGAGATTACACAAGACCATGTCCAAGGTACAACCTCATATTTGTTCACATGAATATGACATTGACACAAGGAGTCACAGTATAATGTACTCTGTGATTCAGAACATGATGGATTCAGATAAATATGTAAAATACCGTATTTACTCATGTATAATGTACACTTTTTTCCAAAATGTTTGCCCCAAAAAACTGTGGTGCATATTATGCACAGAATAATTCGGACAGCCAACATAAAACCAGGCATGTTTTCATTATGTTACTGCA
The DNA here is from genome assembly GCF_977018435.1 of Lepisma saccharinum. Lineage (NCBI taxonomy): Eukaryota > Metazoa > Arthropoda > Insecta > Zygentoma > Lepismatidae > Lepisma > Lepisma saccharinum. Next base: position 34,529,826 of record NC_139257.1, read on the forward strand.
TATATAACAACAGGCGCAAATACAAATTACCAGGTTGGGTTTCTTTAGTAATAATTTTTAAAATGCACGTGTGAAATGGTTGTTTCCCATGATCAAGTAAAGCTGTGCCATTCTGTTGCAACCCTGTTGTAGTTTTCCTGCATATACTGCATAACTTGCAATTTGAAAACAGCAGTATAACTCATTCTCTTTCACATTTTGGTCTCACTTTGTTTCTACAGAACAGACGAGATTGTTACAAAAGTGAATATTTGGGATGCAAAGTGGAGAGGGGGGAGCATGGGTTGGTGACTCATTTTATGCACAAGAAGATATTCTCATCTTGATCCATATACCAACAGGTGACTCATTGTAGGTATGATGTCATTCCCTCTTGATCGGCATAGCAACAGCTTTACGACCTACAACTAAGAAAGCCATTTCTTCAACATGAATTGTACTACATTATATACGATATCACTTTTCCCCCTTAAAAACCAGGGTGTGCATTATCAGGATGGCTACTCAAGAACCTTAATAAAATTAAAATATAATTCCCGGTTTTCAAGGCAAACTTCCAAAAATTCAAGGGTACAAGATGTTTTCCCTGTTTCAACCTTACATATTACCACCTCTCACTACCCACACACAAATATATTAACAATATAAAGGGCATGTGTGATTCCAATTCAATTCAATTAAACGGTATATATACGTAATTTAAGGTGCAGAGTTTACATATGTCATTTCACATACTCACTCAAAATACATCTACAAACAAGTCACAAATGCTACGGGATATACTAATCTACGAAAAATTGTTAATTGTATAAAAATTTCACTCTAATTTACCTAATCAACTTCAAGATATCTTGCAATAATCTTCCGTCTGTCATAGATTGTTCTGCAAAGGACACTAACAAGGCAAACGGATTGACAGAATTCTGTTTTATTTTCCACGCAGCTTTCTTTTCTTTTCCTTCCTCGATAAAAATAAAAGCTAAACTGCCAAAGCCTTACCTCAGGGAATTAATAAATATGTATAAATTCAATGGGATTGGGATTAATAAAAGTTGCCATTTTTCACGTCTACGGAGAAAAATTCACACAGAATTCCTGGAATTCCCAGTGAGTAACCACCCTGATTATACACTAGTAAATACGGTAATCTCATCTTCCAGCAAGAAGCGACATCTGTCAAACAAAAATAAACAGGACACTTAGAACAAACAGAACTTGTAAATTATTTATATTTTCATACAAGTCTACAAAATAGTTTCTGTTGCACCAATAGCTGTCTACAAGCAAGCATTCCAGCTTTGTTGCAAGGTTTTTTACACAACCTTTACAATGACTAGCTTTCTTGACCCATAACAAATCATTTGAAGTTAACCAATTTCTAATCTCTGGCAAAAAAAGGCAACTTTTCTCGACAAAAATAGGACGATCTGTTGCAAAAAAGAGACGGTTGTTACCAATACATTTTCTGATACATAGATTTCTTCAATTTACGAGTTTCAATTGAAAGGAAACATTAATTGCACTGCCACATATGCAATCTTCGCAGCATGAACTGTGCAACTTGCACTCATTCTTCTTGCATCCTTTTTCCCTACCAGATTATTACTTGCAACTGCACGCACTACATTCAACTAGGAGCATTCATGTTCCAAAAAAACACTTCATATTATGCTTTTATCATGTTGGATTGATTCGATGTGCTGAAATGAAAATTAGGGTAATTATTTTCAACAGAATGTACATGCAACTGTAACATTTTTTAAAGTTCTAACTAACCCTTAAATGCAATGGTGAGGCCAGATATGACCCCAGGTGACAATAGTTCCACAATATCAACACACATACTTAAAAATTGTAACACTTCACTAGTTCAGGATATTTATATTAGGGATGGGGCAGATTAGTCGGTACTGTATCGGTACCAGCCGATATATGCATATTGGTTTATCAGTAAAATTACTGATAATTTTACAGATCCAATATATCTGTAAATAGTAAATAACTTCAATTTAGTGCTTTTAAAGTAAATATTGAAATTAAAAAATATTTTGCATTACTGTCAAAGCCTTGCCTCAGGGCATTAATACCACACATTTATTTACAAGGTCAATGAACCATTTGGGATTTTATATTGGATCAGTGGAATATCTGTTACCAGTATTGGCCAAAATTTCATATTTGATGTACCACATTTTATACACATCAGCCCATCCTTAATTTATATAGCAGGGTGCCTACTCTACGACTGTGATAAAATTCAAGTATAATTCCAAATTTTGAAGGTGAAATTTCCAAATATTCAAGGCTACAAACACATGTTTCTCTATATCAACCTTACATGTTACAACCGCTCACCATCCACACACACAAAAATAACAATATAAAGTGTCTGTGCGATTGCAATGTATCCAAACATTCTAATTCAATTGAATGTTACAGTGCAACCTCGATTTTACGTTTTTCAGGGGACCAAGCTAAAAGAACTTAAAATGCAGGAAAATGTAAAATCGATGAAAATTTTATAACAATTTGCTATGTTGGGACCATCAGGATTGAATGTATAATGCGGGAAAATCGGGGTTCCACTGTATATATTGAAGAGTGATACCGAGCGAAATCTGGAAAAGCTCTACTCATCCACACCTCCACACTGCTCAATGACAAAGCTGCATACCGTTTTAACCTCTCGATGAGGGGTCAGAGACATGAGATTGTAAGAAAGGTATAAAACATCCCGAACAAAGAAACACACTTTCAGTCTTGTATCAGAATTCATTGAGTGTAATAGGCACGGAGGAGTGACAGTTTTCAAGGCGGTGTATACTTAAGGCGCGAGACGTCTCGGTAAGTTGCACCTCGAACTCGGGACTTTAGAACAAGCTTCATCACGATCGGGTCACAGTAACTCTAACGATCCCCAAGTTAATCACCGAGTCACACTTCAATATATTTAATTTGAAGTGAGGAGTTTAAATTTGCCCATATCAGCCTAGAAATACATCTACAAACACAAGTCACAGATATTACGGGATACAGTAATCTACGAAAAATTGTTACTTGTATAACAATTTCAAATTGACCTAATCAACTTCAAGATATCTTGCAATAATCTTCCCCATGTCAGATAGATTGTTCTGCAAGGTACACTAACAAAGCACACAAATTGAGAGAATTCTGTTTTATTTTCCACGAAGCTTTCTTTTCCATCCTCGATAAAAGTAAAAGCTAAACTTTGAAAATCTTGCCTCAGGGCATTAATAAATACATATGTATAAATTCAATGGGATTTGGATTAATAAAAGTTGCAATTTTTCAAACAGAATTCACACATAATTCCTGGAATTCAAGGAATTCACAGTGAGTAGCCACTCTGTATAGGTATGTTTAAGATATAAATTTTGCATTGGAACTATACCGTATCAATCTACCAGAGTTTTGTTTTAACGTTTAGCAGACCTTCACGTGGTAGCAACTAGGGATGGCCAAACGGATCCGGATCCGAAAAATCCGGATCCAGATCCAAAAGTTACGGATCTGGATCTGGATCCGAGAGTTCCGGATCCGCAGATCCGGATCCGGGTCTGAAAGTTTCGGATCTGGATCTGGATCCGAGAGTTCCGGATCCGGGTCCGAAAGTTTCGGATCTGGATCCGTATCCGAAAATCCGGATCCGGATCCGAGAGTTTCGTATCTCAATCCCATTATAATATTACCACACCTTAGTCCTACAAGAATTTTTTTCAAGTGTTGTTCCTAAAATACTTTGCTACGCATCGGCTAACACACTCGTGCACAAATGTCCGAAGTGATTTTGTAAATGCCATTGAAACGAATATGTATTCATTCGAATGTATTGGAAATGAAAACACACATAAATGTGAGACATTCCATTCCAGGATGAAACCTTTAACACATATAACAAGATAGAAATGTTATACAAAAATTATACAATTGTTCTACAGTTACAGTTTTACAAATTAAAATAAAACATTATAATATATGCAGTGTTAAATAATTACAAAGTGTAAGACTAACAAGGGAGGTTATCTAATTGTCCCCCTCCGATTTCCATGAAACTTGGCAGTATAGTGGGGCCCAAAGGAAGAATTACGTGTTTTTTTGTTTCAGCTAAAAAACTGTTTTAGGGGGCAAAACCCCCTCAAATGTCAAGATGAGGACAAATTGAAGTGAGGATCTGACCCCTGTCTTTCCGATTTCCATGAAACTTGGCAGGTGTATAGTGGGGCCCAATGGAAGTAATACGTGTTTTTTTGTTTCAGATAAAAAACGGTTTTAGGGGGCAAAACCCCCTCAAATGTCAAGATGAGGACAAATTGAAGTGAGGATCTGACCCCTGTGTCCCTCCCATTTCCATAAAACTTGGCAGGTGTATAGTGGGGCCCAATGGAAGAAATAAGTGTTTTTTTGTGTTTTGTGTTTTGTTTGAGGGCAAAACCCCCTCAAATGTCAAGATGAGGACAAATTGAAGTGAGGATCGGACCCCTGTGTCCCCCTCCGATTTCCATGATACTTGGTAGGTGTGTGTATAAACGGGCCCAAATGAAGAAATACGTGTTTTTTTTGTTTCGGCTAAAAAACGATTTTACGGGGCAACCCCCCCTCAAATGTCAATATGAGGACAAATTTAAGTGGGCATTTGATTTGTGTGTCCCCCTCCTATTTCCATGAAACTTGGCAGGTGTATAGTGGGCCCCAAAGGAAGAAATACATGTTGTTTTTTTTTGTTTCAGCTAAAAAACGGTTTTACAGTGCGAAACCCACTGAATTGTCAAGATGAGGACAAATTGAAGTGGGGATCTGACCCCTGTGTCCCCCTCAGATTTCCATGAAACTTGGCAGGTGTGTGTATAAACGGGCCCAAATGAAGAAATACGTGTTTTTTTGTTTCGGAAAAAAATTTGTTCTAGGGGGCAACTTCCTCTCAAATGTCAAGATGACGACAAATTGAAGTGGGGATCTGACCCCTGAGTTCCCCTCCGATTTCCATGAAACGTGGGAGGTGTATAGAGGGGCCCGAGGGAAGAATTACGTGTTTTTTTGTTTGAGCTAAAAACTGTTTCAGGGGGCAAAATCCCCTCAAATGTCAAGATGAGGACAAATTGAAGTAAGGATCTGACCCCTGTATTCCCCTCCGATTTTCATGAAACTTCGCAGGTGTATAGAGGGGCCCAAAGGAAGAAATACGTGTTTTTTTGTTTCGGCTAAAATACTGTTTTAGGGGGCAAAACCCGCCTCAAATGTCAAGATTAGGACAAATTGCCGTGGGAATCATCTGACCCCTGTGTCCCCCTCCGATTCCCATGAAATTTGACAGGTGTATAGTAAGTAAGTGTATTAATTAATTACAAATCGCGCACGCGAGCACACACACTATATATATATATATGTGTGTATGTATATTATATATATATGTATATTAGCAGGTAACAATATGTTATAAGCACATTCTTACTTTCCCAAGAAGCGCATGTGGGATGGGATAACGGATCAGGATCCGAAAATTCCGGATCCGGATCCAAAAGTACCGGATCCGGATCTGAAAGTACCTGATCCGGATCTGAAAGTACCTGATCCGGATCTGAAAGTACCGGATCCGAAAGTTTTGGATCCGGATCCGAAAGTTCTGGATCCGGATCCGAAAGTTCTGGATCCGGATCCGGATCTGAAAATTCCGGATCCGCGGATCCGAATCCGAAAGTTCTGGATCCGGATCCGGATCTGAAAATTCAGGATCCGAAAAATTTTAGGATCCGGAAGCAACCGGATCCGGATTTCGGATCCGCCAGGATCCGGATCTGGCCTCCCCTAGTAGCAACATCATACCTTGAAAACTACAGATTATAATTCAGTTCTGTCTTTTTTGTTCATTTATGTACATACTAGCTGATTGCCCGGCGTTGCCTAGGAATTTATTTATCCCAATCTTCTATTAGACAGTAATATAATGGATTCTAACTATAGTGTAAAATGAAGTTGGAGTTGAACGGCATTGGGAGTGTCACTATTCATCTTAACGACCCCGAAAACTATGGACTCCACACTAATATCGGTCGTTTTCGATTATTTTTACGTGTCACCCGTTCCCACCACCAACCCCTTGGGGTGCCAGGGCTGTCTTACACCCCCCCCCCCCCCACAGTATTTCTTTTCAGATTGTAAGTTATATGTGTACAAAGTGTGGTCATCGTGAATGGCACAAATTAGCTTAGAGACTCCGAAAACTATGGATTCGACACTGATCTAGGTCATTTTTGACATTTTACTTTTCACCCCCTCCCAACCCCATCCCGATAGGTGATGAACTTGGAGTTGAATGGCATTGGGAGTGTCACTATTCATCTTAGCGACCCCGAAAACTATGGATTCCACACTAATATCGGTTGTTTTAGATTAATTTTACGTCACCCCCTTCCCACCCCTAGGGGTGCCAGGGGTGTCTTACCCACACAGTATTTCTTTCGAGATTGCAAGTGATACGTGTTCCAAGTTTGGTTGAAATCGCTAGCACCAGGCTTTCGAGAGTTATGACGGAACAAACACACACACACATCCATCCATTTTTACATATTAGATTATGGTATGACATACTGGAATTACAAAACAATACATGTATTGTCACTATGATTAACAAGCAAAAATTAAACATATGTCTGTTTTCCTTCTGAGTATTATGGAACAGATCTTGTAGAATGGGGCTTCTCTGTATTACAAGACAAAAATGAAAAAATTGGATATTATACAATTCAGAACTAACTGAAGCTTAAGGTATGCTTTTAACAGATTACTTACATTGTTTAGGTATCCTAAGAAAATCATTATCTTTTACTGTTACTTGATGTAAGACACCATGGAACAAATATTGTACCATTAATGATTTATCTTCGCCAACACATGGGTCATAGAAACCAGGCAACTGACTCTGAAAAAGGAAAATAACACTTACACCAAGAAAAACTCCAAAAAGGTTCACTCATCTAAACTCAATTTACGATATAATTACAGGCATGCATATTTAGTTTTTGATGAAAACATGAAATGTGAAATAACACTTTGTAATGCAATTTTTTCATGTTTCTGAAAGGTGTGAGGTGCATTTTCCTACCCTGTTTTCTGACGAAATAATGCGAAATAGACTCTTAAACACGAAATGTAGAGCCTATTTACCAACGCGACACTTTCAGAAGTCAAAATTATCCCGAGAGTTATGCAATTCACGGAAAATTGATTAATTCTGCTGCAAATATTTGAGAAGCGAAAATGGACCCCTTTACACAGGAATAAACTTAATATTCTGATAACAAGATAAATGTGTTATTAGAGGGGATATGTTTATTTTGTGTAGTAAATTAAATTCGGGATTATATTCATAATTTTAAAACCAAAATGTCATTTTATATATATCACTTTTTCACTGCTATAACAGCGAAATTTTACTTTATTTATCGCTTTTGAACCTGAAATTAACTCGGTTTTTGTACCGAAATTTTGCTTTTCTATTTAGCAAAAATATGTGCCTCTAGATATAATGTATCTTGTACTTACATTGCAGTGTTACCATTCTGTAAGAAAGCTTTCAATATTGTTACACATAGTGCCTCTCAGTGACTTTAAACTAACTAATTAGTCTATGGGTAATTAGGTTACAGTAACAGATTATTAACCTACTTTTCTCACCAATTAGAATAATTTGAAACCATTGGATATGGGATCTACGAGGGCCACTATTTATATTTTGAGCCTTGGCAACACTGATTGAAGTTGGGTGCGATTTGACGTTTGCACCGAATCGTCTGGCATTATTGACCATAACGTACTTCAAATGTTTTGTCAATAGCTTGATTTGTGTTGTTTATGTTGCCTTGGAGATTGCGCGACAACAATAAAATGGAATTAACTTGTGAACATTTTCGTGCGATGATTTTTTACAATTTTCGACATGGATTATCAAGACAAGAGTGCATCGATCAACTTACTTTCACATTTGGCGATGAAGCCCCATCCTTTGCCACTGTGAAATGCTGGTATCACAAATTTAATCGTGTCCGCCATTCGCTCACCAACGAGATTCGCGAAGGTCGTCCAAAATCAGTTGTTGTTCAAGAAAACATTGATGCTGTGCAAAACCTAATACTGCAAGATCGTCATGTGACATACTGTGAGATTGAGGCAACCATAGGCATTAGTTCCACCAGCATATATAAAATATTACATGATCATTTAGCTGTGAGAAAGGTATGTTCTTGTTGGATCCCACACAATTTGACAAAAACTCAAAAAGACGCTCGCGTCAATTGGTGCAAACGAATGCTCAATAAATACAATCGTGGTGCTTCAAAAGACGTATATAAGATTGTAACAGGTGACGAATCATGGATATATGCATATGAGCCGGAACGTAAACAGCAGTCGACTGTGTGGGTGTTTCAAGATGAACCCAATCCAACAAAAGTTGTTCGCGCTCGAAGCACATCGAAACAAATGGTCATGTGACAACTGTGCCTTTAGAGGAACATAGAACGGTCAACTCTGAATGGTACACAACAATTTGTTTGCCAGGGGTCTTCGGTCAAATACGGAAAACAAACAAACGCCGTCGGATCATTCTTCATCAAGACAATGCCAGCTGTCACACATCTCGTTTAACAACCGACTTTATGAACAGTCAAAAAATCGTTATGAGGATTAATGAACTATTCAAGAAACTTCAGGAGCCCAAAATGAGACTCCTAAATCTTGTATGAGGTTACAACCACCGAAATGAATATTCCTCGCCTCAGTATTGATAAAGATTTCGCGCAATAAGTAGCAAGTTGTGACTCCCAATGTCAAGGCGTGTTGTGAACAGAAACTTAATCTTCAAACATGTTACAAATCTATTCAATTTGCAATTTCTTAAAAAATAATATTCAGTCAATATAAACTAACTAACAATACTTCTAAAATTATGCTTTCACAAATAAGCCAGAAATCAAACTTTCGAACAATTATATATTCTTCACCATTTAACAAAATTATATTTGGAATGCATGGCCATGCCTACGAGTACATTTACATTGCCTTTTCTTTTATACAATGCTCTTACAAGTAAGTTACAAATGTACCAAGCGTTGACAATACTGATGGCAAGCTTAGGTGGCCATATTTGTAGATTTTAAAAGTTCTATCTTCTTATCAAATATGTTCTTTTCTTTGTAAAATATATTGTATGTTAGCAGAAAAGTCCAGCCTCCCTTACCTGGGGCTGGCTTTTAAAAAATATATATATCTGGTTTCTAAGATTTCTAAGTCTAAAGATCACTTCACCACTTCTGCTATGAAGATCCTTCGGTATAAAGTGATGTCACTGTTATTTCAACAACTAGTATTCCGTTTTTTGTCCATTATGAACTTTAATTTGGATTTGTTACAGACAAATATCCATTTTTTGGCCCCGACGCTTAACTTGTCGTCTTTTTGGAAGCCATTTTTCTATCCCAAGCCTCGAACCAGGTATCCTTCACTGTCAAGTTGTGATAAGGACACACAGACTATTGAATCACTACTTTTTTGTACAGCACGAATGTATCTTTTAATAGAAACTGCTGTAAACTTATTTTACAAGTTCAAATATGTAATAAAATTATGTTTCATACAATTTTAAGGCATTTTTGTATTATTTACTATCTCAATTTAATATATTTTGTATGTTTATTGTCCTTATATTATTGCGATATTTTCGATTTTACCACAAAGTGATTTAGCAACACTGCAAAATAGCCATGAACTAAGATAAATCACTATTAAGCATTTTTCTTTGACAAATTTCATCAAAATGTTAAATTAACTTAAAATTGTGCCCTTTTTATTGCAAATGTATGGAAAACCTTGTGAAACAAATGTGAGTACTAATTAGCAAAGAAATATTAACAAATACAAGAATTACTGCTACAAAATTTTCCGTTCTTTGCAATGCTTACAATGGAGCATGAAAATAAATAAAATATGTGACCATATTTTAATTTTGAATAACTTTTAAAATATATCTCCGAAAATGATGACATTTCGTAATCTGTGGTAATTTATTATGGGGAATGCAATGAAATAAAAGCCCCCACTAAAAAATGAAGATTTAAATTTCCAATCTTAGCATATTTAATGACCATATAACAGTGCATCTGAATGGACTCGTTATATTTGGCGCACAACAGGGCGAACCCACGCAAAAATTAAGTTTAAGACTAACTAATTTACTTATACATTTAAAGAAAATGTTGTGTATACTAAACATGTATTAGCAATGAATTTAAGCTTGACGAAATAAAATAATAATTCGTGAACAATTTTATGATCACATCCTAAAGAGTTAACATTTTATATATAATGTGTGTGTCTTGAATAGAAAATTGTTTGACCATTATCATTTGTAGTGTGCTGTAGCACATATTAAAATAAACATTAATCTGACTTACATATCATTATCCAAAATAATAAGAACATTCAGTCATGTATCAAATTTCAACAATCAAAATAATATGAATATGCAAATGCCATTTTGGTTTCCAATACACATGGATGATAGTTAGTGAACAAAGTATCCTACAAGTACATACAATGAATACCAAATCAAATAAATATTAATATTTTTTAATATATGACAGGCAACACAATTATATTGAGTGCCAAAAATTATTTTGAAAAATATGTGTGAACCCCTATAAAGTTGCATATGTATGTAAACAACATTAGAGTTCTAATGTGTAACACTATTTGTATCAACTGATGAAATCTAATTATGGCTATAATACCATCTTATTCATGAATCATAAATTATATTAATACCATAAGTTAAAAATTTCAACATGTTATCATCTAAAGAACAAATAAGATCATATAATAAAAAACAACACTTTTTAAGCTAAAAATATGAATAAAGTTTGTGCACTCATACAAGGCAACTAGTTTATGTATAATAAAGTTATTACATAACCATAAATATAAAAATGTTACTATCGTAACCAACAATAAATTATGTTACTTATCAATCCAGTAATGTGTGTATTAACACTTAACATTATTTCATGGAACCTGTTGCAAATTACAAACATCTGCAATATTGCATCAGTCAATCCACTCAGGATATATTATCCGTTGAGTGTCTTATTAAATAATTTGTCTTAACACACAAGAGTATGTTTGTAAAACATATGTGATTTTGAAAAATGTGTTATTTGAATTTAAGTCCAAAGTCATTTATAATCATATTATTTAATATCATTCTTAGGAATGTCCTATGATTATTAAACGTGAAATTAAATTGCCATAAATGAGTAAGTTAAATGAAACGGCAATAATCACTACACCAATCAGTATGCTGTCTTTACATAATATATGATAATGTGCCATGTTTAACATGTATACACATACATATTTACACATCAATAATGATAATATGTCACATCTCAACCTGACCAGTCATATTAGATTTTTCTCATAGCTTGTCATATCATTAAAACTATATTCAAAATTCAAGAATAATGTCAGTTTGTAAGGAAACTAATCAACATTGGCATAATCTCGGAAATAAAGTCATTGACTTTCATGTTAATTAAACCATGAAATGCTTTTTTGTTGTGTTAGTTCCGCAAAGACATAGCTTATCTCAAAAATTTATTTCTTGGTACCTGCTTGTTAAAAATGTACCTAAAAACAATTGATGTAAGTTAACATGCGATTAACCATCACGGAGGTGCTTTAACAGTATGTTAACTTAAATTCGTATTTTACCTCGTTTAACTGGGTAATGTTTCTTTAATCCAGTAACATGTTAGTTTAATCAATATGTAATTCTTGCTAACTCTTGAGCATTGAATTCATAACAATTATTGTCATAGGTGAATAGCAGAATAAAATATTCCTTACTATCAACTTACGTTTATCATTATGACCTAAAATTGAAATTATACCATTTTTTGACTTGTGCATCATAAATTTAACACATAATACTTATATATAAAGGTTCCTTGACTTTATAGTGTCACGGCAGGAACTATCTCTGCCCTTGGTGAACACATCTTAAAAGTCTTCATGCAACTTTGGCATGTCCTAGGAAAAAACTATACGAGTGACAAGCTTGGATCAACACTTGGATCGCTGTGCTTTTTGTCAACTACATATATATTGGAGTGTATGATTCTCATCATGGAATCACAGTACACTAAAATGCTACACAAGCAATAATAATAATTTTATTGTTACCATTGTCAACTGTACCCACACATATTTTGTGTCAAATAATTGCTCCTGCAGATATGTGCGTTGGGATTTCTTTTTTAACTGCAGTGCAGACTGGATTTACAATGTACCCATTGGGATTTTAGTTTACCATGCAATGCATACTTAAAAATACAATGTACACATAGGGATTTTAGTTTAACGTGCAATGCATGCTTAAAAAATATATTATGTATCCTCACACACTTGTTACCAGTATTCATCACCAGCAAATATGTGCTTTGGGACTACTATTCAGCCAGTACACTTTACGAACAAGTAACATTCTGGTTATACTTGGTATAACATGTTATGTTCAGTTATTGTATTAGAGTCATATTAGGTGCATAGACTACTAACATTCAACATGTCAGAGCTATAAGTCACTTCCAGTAAACATGAATTAAATTTCTTCAAGTGCTTGTTTATGAATTGAGAAAGGAAAATTGTAAACAAAGAAAATAATAAATTTTTTTGCATGAAAATGAATTTCTACAGAAAGATCAACATTAATTTTCTTGACCTTAGGAAGAAGAAAAAACTTTTCTTTACCCTAATCCATCGTGTATATGGTGTAGGTCCATACGCACAAAATATTATCAAATATTCTAAAATAAACTAAATTGAAGAATGACTGTTCTGTGGTCATCTAGAACATCAGTTTAGAATAAACTCATCCAATTATCTTTATAGTATGGATGTATGTGAAAATGAATTATGAATTAAAATATATTTTAAGTTAAGAAGAAGAAAAGTACTGCGGTCTAATATACCTCCCTAGACCGACAGTCTAGTAGAAACTCCCATCCACCACCCTTATTGCATGCTTCATATTTTCACCGCATATACATATGATATTTCGACTGATGGACTATCTTCCATGTTTTCTACACATTGAGTTAGAAAGTACTCTACTTCATCAACATGTGTGCTTGTGACACTGCGTAATTGTCGCAACCACAGTATCTTACGTTCCTTGGAACATTTCCATAATTTCACATGTTCTATTGCCACATTATCTACAATATTACCTCTACTACAACATAAAAGAGTGAGGCGCGAATGATTTATGTTATCAAGGCACAAATAAGGCCCTTCAAACAGGAAACAATACTTTTTTATGGGATTGTCATCAATCTCCCTTTGTCTGTTTTTGATAAAAACCAGACTCCCGGTTATAACAGGTACTTTATTTTCTTCTCTTACATTTAATTTATCTAACTTCTTTGATCTAGCATTACCACTCTTTATCTCAGCCATAACCAATTTTTCATTCCACGTGTCTTTTCTATCAACAGTGAAAATCTTTGTACCTAAGTGAAGGCTTGGTTCTATATTCAATCTCAATTCGATTGGGGCAAAACCAGTATGAGTCGAGATGGTGGTGTTTAACCAAAACAAGGCTGTGTTAATCTTTTCAGGCCATCGAGTATGGTTTTCAATACATAAGATCCTCATCAATCTGTTTAGTTCCGAGTGATACCTCTCCACCATATTGGATGAAGGGTGATATGGAGGTGTGAACATAAGTGTAATGCCATAGTCTTTCATACATGTATTGAACAAGTGAGATTTAAATTGAGGACCATTATCAGAAATAATTTTATGTGGTATTCCCAGATGCACAAAGTAAATTTCACATAGCTTTCTTACTACAGTACTAGCATTGCTATTCACAATTGGATACGCAACCAAATATCTGGAGGCCGCGTCTAAAATTGTAAATAGAAATCTTTCACGCTTGGGACCCATAGTAAATGGACCTTGTAAATCTATGAACAGCACCTTACCGGGTGAACTCGTATAATGCACTTTAGCTAAATGTTTGGCTGGGTGCTTATTGGGTTTGGATCGAACACAAACCTCACAATCAGCAACGTACTGTTGTATGTCCTTTTTCATTCCTTTCCAGAAACAATGTGAATAAATTTGTGAAAGTGTGCGATGTGCACCAAAGTGTCCCCCTTGATCATGGAATTTTATTAAAGTGGAACCCACTAGACTTATTGGAATGCATATCCTTATTATATTAGCATTGTGAAAATCTCGGATATACAACACATTTTCCTTTAGGACATATTGTTTGCTCCAAGTTCTACTTCTAGAGTTATCTGAAACCAATGGGTTCAACAGAAATTGCCTGATTTGATTTAAATCACTATCCGCTTCTTGAGCTTGAATAAGACTTTCCACATTTATTAAAGGTTCTAACACATCTTTTAGCATCACACTATTAATATGGTATACCAGGTCTGTTTGTTGAGGAAAGGTTCTACTTAACACGTCCGCGATGATGTTATCTGATCCTTTGCAATATTGCACATCGAATGAGTATTGCTGCAATTGGATAAACCATCGTGTCAGTCTTGCATTCCACGTGTGTGCCGTTTCCAGCCATGTTAGTGCTTTATGGTCAGTGATGACTACAAAATGCCTACCTTTTAATAATGAACTAAATTTATCTATTGTATATAAGATTGCTAACACTTCTAATTCTGTTGAAGTGTAAGACTTCTCAAATTTTCTTATCAATCTGCTCACAAAACCGAGTGGCTTAAATTCATCATCTATAGTTTGATAACAGTAACCTGCCACACCAATTAATGATGCATCTGTTTGCACATAAAATGTGTGAGAAAAATCGGGAAATGCCAATAACACATGTTCACAAATTTTGTCTTTCATGGTCTTGAGAGCTATTGATGCTTGATCGGTCCACTGCCATTTAGATTTTTCCTTTAGCAAATGGTACAAAGGCTGAGCAATGAGTGCATAATTTTGAATATATTTGCTTATCCAGTTGAAGCAGCCGAGAATTCTTTGTAGTTGTTTCAAGGTTGATGGTTCTGGCAAGTCCAATAAAGATTGTATATATATAGGATCCTTCATGTAACCTCTGGAAGTGATTACATGCCCTAAAAATTTAATCTCGGATTTACAAAATTTACACTTTTCCAACTTCAACGTCATTCCTGCATTCTTAAGCTTTTCCAATACAGCTCTAACATGTACAACATGAGAGTTAAAGTTTTTCGATTTGATGATAACGTCATCCACATACACAACTACAAATTCTCTACAATCGGCTAATACACGATTGAGAGCATCTACAAACACAGCGGTACCATTGACAGAACCGAACACAACTCTCTTGAAATGATATAGAATACCCTCAAACTTAAAGGCGGTATATTTACGGCTATCTACATGTAGTAAAATTTGCCAAAAGGCGTTCCCAAGATCTAGGCTCGTGAAATATTTGCATTGTTGAAATTCTACTAACAACTCTTGTATCTTCACGGGATGTATTTGCATTAATTTGACGTGTGAGTTGACTCGTTTCAAGTCAACACAAAGACGTATGTCCCCGTTGGGTTTCGGAACTACTAAAAGGGGTGAAAGATATTCAGAATTTGAAAGTTCTATCACGTCCCATTCTAGCATCGTGTTTATTTGCTCACGGACTTTTTCCCTGTAAGCATAAGGTATTGGATAATTTCTTCCGACAATTGGTTCGTCGGTATCCAAATGCATTTTATGAATATACCCTTCGCACAATCCAGGTTTGTTTGAGAATACACTGTCATATTCATTCAAAAGATCAAAGAGTAAAATCTTTTGACTATCAGTTAAAGTGTCAGCATTGTCCAAAAGATCGTTAAATTTGTTTACATGCTCAATTTTGGTAATGTTAGAATTTTCATCATTATGCACTAGTGCGCAATTATAATACTGGTTATCATCATCTCCTGCACCAATTGGAATAAAACGAGCTAGGATTTGCCCTTGAGGTGTCTTGCACATAAGAGCTTTGTTCATAAAATCCAAAGAACTCTGCATAGCGTAAAGAATGTCTAAGCCCAATATTATACTGGTTTGTAAATTTTGGACTACAAGAAATTGAACATACAAATCTACTGTAACTATGTTTATATTTAGTTTAACTATGCCTAGTACCTTTGATTTGGTGTAACCTGCAAAATCTACCAATCTGATGTTTGAAGCTGGAAGTAGCCTAGGCTTACTGACTAACACACTAATATCTTTCCATACTTTCTCCGAAAGTAGGCTCATTTCCGCGCCACTATCACACAAGGCCACGTAAGGTCGGTTAAGAATTTTTACTTCAATTTTTGCAGTGCTAGGTTTCTTAAAAGAGGAATTTAATGGTATCCGGATTTTTTGCTCATCACCATAACTTTCATATTGAAATTCTTGGTCCCAGTCGCCTACACTAACTGTACATATTGTAGGATTCACGAGAGTACCTTTGTCACCTACATTCGAGCAAAGGCCACTATCTAGTTTTCCTGAAAATTAGAAATAATTTCATCACCTCGATTAAAATGTACATTATTATCAGCGTTCACCTTGCTAGTGCTAACGGAATGTACAGTGGCTTCAACTGTACTTCTGTTGGCATTGTGAACAATGTTGTCATGCCTAAATTTACATACCGACATGCTGGCTAAAAACTGAATAACTTTATTCATCCCTGCATTGTTCCAATGAACCATATCCAATCTATTGTGTGCTGGATCACCAAAGAATTTTACATAGAGACTTTCATCTACCCTACCATTATCCTGAAAAAATAGAGGTGCAATATTATAAACTTTGACAGTATCATCATTATGTAATGTCATTAAATAAGTATTAAATCTGTCCCAAGTTTTCCATATTGGTTCATCTTCCGATGCCACAAACCTTGCTATTGGAGGCAAAGTGAGAATGATTATTTTCCTAGTCTTAGTTTTTAGTAAATTAAGAAGCCTTGTAAAAGATCCCATCATCTGTTCTAGTGATCTCCTTCTTAGCAAATCATTTGTGCCAATTAACAAAATAAGCTTATCATTTACTTTGGCTCCACCTTCAACACGTTGGCGAAGATTGTCAATCATTTGTCCAGAAACACATAAACCTATGTATCTGGAACCTCCAGTCTCTTTAGAATATCTACAGCCTAGTATATTTTGAGCTAACCTAAGGAGTAAACTGTCTCCTACTAATTGGGCATCATCTAACATTGGAACTAGGTTTCTAAAGCCACCATTGTTAAAATGAGTATCACTCCTATATTTACTATTATACTCTGTATTCAATTGAGGAGGATTTGCAACACCACTGCTTCTGTCACCTCCATTGACACAAGCAGTTAAGCGTTTTCCTGCTGTGAATACGCCTTACTACTAGGATTGACTCGCCTAAAGTTACGTGTAAATGTCCTAGCATTATTAACAGGCATACTAAAATTTCTTTTATCTTTACCAGTTGCAACATTCTGTTTAGTTAGACAGTTAGATTCTTCACTGTTATCACATTTGCTACTAACTGAAACAGTAGCAACTCGTGCCTTAAAATTTCGGTTTTTTGCATCAAAGTTGTTTTCACTAGTTATTGGAGGATTAACCTTCAAGGATTCAAAATTTTCTATTACAAGCAAAATTTGTTGCAAGGAACTGATGATGTTAATTACGATATGTTCTCGTATCTTGTGTGGTAAAAGTGTGGCAATTTGTGCTATCAGATGTGCCTCCTCTGCATGAGGCTGTACTGATTTCAATGTTTTGTAGTTTTTATTTACATATTGTAGCAAATTACCATGTGTTACATTTGAATAAGGGCTACTGAGAACCTTGGACAACTTTACTGTCTTCCACCTATCGTTCTCGTAGTGAGACAAGAATGCTCTTTTAAATTCTGAGTATGTAGTTAAAGTGGTTTTATTTTGCACATACCAACTACGCGCGCAATCGTTCAAAAGTTTTGGCAAATAACGCATGTACTCAGATTCCCTTATATTATATAAATCTAGATTTTCTTCAACCTTTTCCATGAACTCAGATGGTGCAACATCTGTTGATATTCCATCGAAGTGAGGGAAATGACGTAGTTCTTGAGGCTTGATAAAAGCACGTCTAATGGTATCATTTACTACTAATGAATGGTCAACTTCAGTATGTGTAACGCCACATATAGGCTCGGAACACACTCTTATTTCATTTACTTCTTTATTGGTATCATTAAGTGCATCACTATTCTGTTTACGACGCTTATACTTCCTATGATCTAACCTGTGTCTACTATAAGGCATACTGTTTGAATGTTTAACACCAACACCATCCGAATCAACAAGTCCGGAGGCTTCGGAATCAGAGTTTACAACAACTTCTGGTTTGTTTTTTATGTTCCTTGAAGGACTGACATGAATACTACCAAAAGATGAGTCAGTATTCACTGCTTTATCTTCAAACTGAGGAACATGCAAAGATTTGTTCATAATATGCGAAGTCATAGGTATTTCACTACTAACAATATTCCTATCGTGCATTAAACTTAACTTAGAATGTTTACATAAGGGTGACGGAATATCCTCTACCACAGACAAAATTCCTGTTTTTATTTTTGATAACGCCTCATTAATCGTAGTCTCTAATGAAGATTTATTTACTTCGGACAACTCTTGCTTTACGGGCGAGACAAAGGTGTCATTTCTGGTTTCAACCTCTTTAGAGTGCCTTTCATCTGTGTCTACACTACCTACACCTTGCATAACATTCAGATAAGGATGAACATCATTGAGATAAACACCCTCAATGTTTATTTCATAACGTGTTGGTGAGCATTGAACTCCTTGTGACCGTACACTTACATCTAGCATAACTAAATCATCACTATTCCTACCTTTCATTCTTGACCATTCCGTTTTCAACTGATCAATTGCTAAAGTACATTGCCTAGTAGCAGAAATGCATTCATCCAATTGAGCATCAAAATGCTTTGTAAAGCTACCCATCCTTTCATCAACCTCATCACGTAACTTACAAACCCTACTTTCTAATTCATCATCCATTCTCTTTTCAAGATCACCAAAATCATGCTCTACTTTCTCTGTGCGTAACATGCACTCATTTCTGAATTGAACTATGTCAACCTTCAAAGACTTTATGTCATTTGAATGAGCTGTGTTAGAAGCATTTATTTGCTCCTGCATTTTGGCTATGCTCACACATTGAGATGCCAAAGTTTCAGTGTGTTCCCTTAATTTGGAATCTACGTCACTGTGCATATTCTTGACCATACTTGCGAGGTCAGCCAATGTGATTTCCTTTTCCATCATCATATACTTTATGTTAAACCAGAAATCTCACAAGTGACAAAAATAATATGTTAAGTGAATGTGCACAACTTACCTGACATTAGCAGCACAACTGAGTCCTCATAATCTAGTATGAGGATTAATGAACTATTCAAGAAACTTCAGGAGCCCAAAATGAGACTCCTAAATCTTGTATGAGGTTACAACCACCGAAATGAATATTCCTCGCCTCAGTATTGATAAAGATTTCGCGCAATAAGTAGCAAGTTGTGACTCCCAATGTCAAGGCGTGTTGTGAACAGAAACTTAATCTTCAAACATGTTACAAATCTATTCAATTTGCAATTTCTTAAAAAATAATATTCAGTCAATATAAACTAACTAACAATACTTCTAAAATTATGCTTTCACAAATAAGCCAGAAATCAAACTTTCGAACAATTATATATTCTTCACCATTTAACAAAATTATATTTGGAATGCATGGCCATGCCTACGAGTACATTTACATTGCCTTTTCTTTTATACAATGCTCTTACAAGTAAGTTACAAATGTACCAAGCGTTGACAATACTGATGGCAAGCTTAGGTGGCCATATTTGTAGATTTTAAAAGTTCTATCTTCTTATCAAATATGTTCTTTTCTTTGTAAAATATATTGTATGTTAGCAGAAAAGTCCAGCCTCCCTTACCTGGGGCTGGCTTTTAAAAAATATATATATCTGGTTTCTAAGATTTCTAAGTCTAAAGATCACTTCACCACTTCTGCTATGAAGATCCTTCGGTATAAAGTGATGTCACTGTTATTTCAACAACTAGTATTCCGTTTTTTGTCCATTATGAACTTTAATTTGGATTTGTTACAGACAAATATCCATTTTTTGGCCCCGACGCTTAACTTGTCGTCTTTTTGGAAGCCATTTTTCTATCCCAAGCCTCGAACCAGGTATCCTTCACTGTCAAGTTGTGATAAGGACACACAGACTATTGAATCACTACTTTTTTGTACAGCACGAATGTATCTTTTAATAGAAACTGCTGTAAACTTATTTTACAAGTTCAAATATGTAATAAAATTATGTTTCATACAATTTTAAGGCATTTTTGTATTATTTACTATCTCAATTTAATATATTTTGTATGTTTATTGTCCTTATATTATTGCGATATTTTCGATTTTACCACAAAGTGATTTAGCAACACTGCAAAATAGCCATGAACTAAGATAAATCACTATTAAGCATTTTTCTTTGACAAATTTCATCAAAATGTTAAATTAACTTAAAATTGTGCCCTTTTTATTGCAAATGTATGGAAAACCTTGTGAAACAAATGTGAGTACTAATTAGCAAAGAAATATTAACAAATACAAGAATTACTGCTACAAAATTTTCCGTTCTTTGCAATGCTTACAATGGAGCATGAAAATAAATAAAATATGTGACCATATTTTAATTTTGAATAACTTTTAAAATATATCTCCGAAAATGATGACATTTCGTAATCTGTGGTAATTTATTATGGGGAATGCAATGAAATAAAAGCCCCCACTAAAAAATGAAGATTTAAATTTCCAATCTTAGCATATTTAATGACCATATAACAGTGCATCTGAATGGACTCGTTATATCGTATTGATGGGTCATCCGCCGTACAGTCCTGATTTGGCATCCAATGACTTCTTCTTGTTCCCGAATGTCAAGAATAAATTGCGTGGACAACGATTTTCGTCGGCGGAAGACGCCGTTGATGCGTTCAAAAACCATATTATGGAGGTGTCTCAAGAAGATTGGAAAAACTGCTTTGACAAATGGTTCGAACGAATGCAAAAGTGTATTGATCATAAAGGAGAATACTTCGAAAAACAATAAAGCAGTTTTCAATGCCAAATTCCTGTTTTTTCATTGTTAGGCTCAAAATATAAATAGTGACCCTCGTATATGTGCACTCTTTATTTAGTTTCCTTTGTACATTGAATCTTCGTGATTAGCCAAAAGTAGCAGAAAAGTGAAATAAAATAAACCAAATCAATCGAAACCTTTGTACATTCTTTACAGATCATTCTGGGCATTAATTTGCGATGCTCTAATTAATTATCTACAAAACTAAACAGGTTTGTGCATATGCTGATGACATAGTTCTAATACACAACATGTGAATAGCCTAAAAGAAAGTAGTATGAATTTGATTCAAGAAGGATAGAAAATGGGTTTGTAAATTAATGCAAATAAAACAAAATATCTGAAAATGACAAGAAAAGGAAGAAATCGTATACAAGATCTAAAAATTGAAAACTATAACTTTGAAGGAGTTAAATGTTTTGTTTATCTTGTATCAACAGTTACCGTATTTACGCCTGCAAAATGCGCACCATGGTTTTTGATGGGATAAAAGTGACAAACAATTATATCTCACAGTACAATTCAGGTTCAAGAAATGGCTTTCTTGTAGGTCGTAAAGCTGTTGCTATGCCAATCAAGAGTGAATGACTTCATACCTATTCAATGAGTCACCTCTTGCTATGTGGACCAAGAGGAGAATATCCTCTTGTGTAAACACTAAGTCACCAACCCATGCCACCTCCCCCTCCACTGTGTTTAGCATCCCAAAGCTTTCACACTTTAACCACCTTATTTATTCTGTAATAGTAGAAAGCAAGATCAAAATTATGTTATGGATTTGCAGTACTCAGGAAGTTATTTTCTCGCCCAACAAATACCGCTGATACGCATCCCATGTGATGGGAGGTGCATGCTTGAATTCCACCAGAATGGCACTGATTTTGTTGGTCACAGAACATTACATTGCAAAGTGAAAAATCGTGGGAAATGGCCTTCAAACTTTTATACATGGTCCTTGCTCATTCCTACTTTACTTTTCTAAAAAAAAAAAAAATCAAAATATGTACTTTTTCTGTGATTAACGTAACAATTATACGAGGAATATTCATGACCCTCAAAATAGCAGTTAGCAGCACAAGATTTCTTCCATTAAGGCATTTACACACTCCATATACATAATATTATTTGGCCAGTAATACATTTTAATAATTGTTTTCTTTTTCCTTTTCTTTTCTTTTATCCGAAGTACTATAAACATCAGAACATTCCTTCATTTTGCGATGAGTTTATATCAACCGCATTTCACATAAGTCTTGCTATCTTGAATGGAATACTGTTGCTATATTCAGAAACTGCAGCATTTAAGCTTTACAATGATATACAGTAAAACCTGTCTATCCCGGAACATGATGGTTCCGAGCAAAATTTTCCGTCTTAACAGTTTTCCTTCTTATACTGGGTTGACTTTAAATACAGTATAGAGTGCTGCAGGAAATAATGGAAAGACAGATTTACATTTCGCATTACTTATAATGTAGTAGGGATGGGACCGATTAATCGGTACTCTATCGGTATCGGCCGATATAGGCATATCGGTGTATCGGTTTATCGGTAAAATTACCGATTATTTTACCGATCCGATATATCAATAAATATCTGATAGTTTAGTGCAAAATTATGCCATTTTTGTTGTAATTTTTATGGATAATCTCCATGCCCTACTTTTTTAAAAAGTAAATGTCTAAATATGCAATTTCTCTTGCACTGCAGTCACTTTGAAACACACATTTTTAAGGAGGTCAATGAACCTTACAGGTTCTTCCAGGACCATTTCTAATTTTATATCGGATCGGTAGAATATCGGTTATCGGTATCGGTAAATTTTATATCGGTACTTTATCGGTATCGGCCAAAATTCCATATCGTCCCATCCCTATAATGTAGTGTACTAATGCATGTACGTACATGAATAAAAATGCGATACAGTCGAAATAAGCATAGCAGAGATTACAATTATGTAACTACACAACATGTTGGTACACTTTTTACAGTATTGTAAGAATGTACAGTACGCACTTATGTATCTTTTCGAACCCGGGACCCCTGGCATCGTAGCGCGATGTGCATAGAGGGAAAGAGAAATATTGAAAGATGGAATAAGAGAGGTTAAGAAAGATTGAGATAAAAGTGAAGAAAAAAAAGGAGATATAACAATAAAAATAGAAAGATGATGAAAGAACAGAGGAGAAATAGACAAAGAAAGGTGGAGAAAGAGGGTAAGAGATGAAAGAAAGAAATGGAATCGTAACAGCTATGAGTATTGTAGTGCATTCTTTCATATCGACAATGTTACCGATAAGCGAGTGGCAACAGAGGCATGTTCCACTTACAGTATTGCATTGTTTTCTTGTGAGTGAAAAAATAAAGGAGAAATATCTGTCTTACTGAGAATAAAAACATCTCGTTGGTCTTTAAATGGTGTTCAGTTTCCACGTTAAGGAGGTTTCCGCCTTAAGCAGGTCATTTTTCAGGTATAAAATTGGTCCGTTCTGGGGACTTTTTTCCCGTATTTACAGGTTTTCTTCTTACAGAGGTTCCGGGATACAGTTTTTACTGTATATCAACAAAAATGGAAATCTATAAAACACAAATAAGACCAGTGATAGTATATGACTCAGAAGTTGGAATATTAGTGCCGGAGATGCCAATAAACTACGGTAATCGAAAGAAAAATAGTGCGAAGAATTTATGGACCTGTCAAAGAGGGAAATACCTGGAGAATATTCATTAATATGGAAATAGACAATATATTAGAAATGGAAGATTTGTGAAATTAAATCAATTAAGATGGATTGGGCATATTGAGAGAATTCAAGAAGGACGGATACCAAGAGCTATATACTGTGTCAAGATGGAAGGCAGAAGAAAAAGAGGAAGATCACGAAATCCCTGGCTAGATGAAGTGGAGAGTGATCTGAATGTCTTAGGAGTTAGAAATTGGAGAAATGCTGCAAAGGATAGAGAAGAATGGAAAGCCGTAATTGGGGACGACAAGGTTCATCCAGAACACCCCAGTTGACAAGTGAAACAGTGAAATATGGAATGTTGCCTAGCATGTAACTCATGGTAGATGTCAGTCGAGATGTTACCAGCAGAGCAGACAGAAATAGCAGCACCATTGTGCTGCGTGGGTGGGAATAGTGCAACTCACAACCAATCCGAGCCGTCAGTACGGTAAGACACATTGTGTTTCCGTGCGTTACAGTGAGTGAAACGCACCTGCCTGGGTAGAAAAATGTCTCCAGAAACGATATCAGAATACAATCATGTTCGAATTGTCACCTTAGTGGAGCAAGGTTATTCTTATTGTCAAGTTGCCCAACGAGTGGGTGTGAGTGCAGTGTCCAAAACATGGAAACGGTATGTGGAGACTGGAGGAGTCGTCGATCATCCTCACAATAGTCGTCCCCGTTCGTCCACCCTAGCACAGGACCGCTATGTCCAAATTCCTGCCCGGAGAAACCCCGAAACGCACTGTTGCAGACCTCAGAAATGACAAGTTCGGAGCTACAGGTGTACACGTGACTCCACAAACCATTCTTAATCGGCTCCATAATGCACGGTTGCATGCACGACGTAACTGGAGAGCGCCCCCGTTAACCATGACACGCCATAGTGTGTGATATTGGTGGGCTCAACAACACCACAACTGGGACATTCAGCGATGGTCCAGTGTTCTCTTTACTGATGAATGCTGCCTGTGTTTGCGATCTGATAATGGCCGAATACGTGTGTGGCGAGAGTCAGGTAGCATTGCTCGAGCTCGGAGCAGCATCAACAGGGAGATGGCTCAGTCATGTTTTGGGGGTGGTATCACGATGGGACGTCGCACGCCACTGGTTGCTGTCCAAGGGTTTATGAATGCTGTCACATATCGGGACTGTATTTTGGAATGTTTTGTTGCATCTTTCCGTGCTGCTGTGGGAGATGCTTTCGTGTTGCAGGATGACAATGCTCATTGTCACAGGGTGCGGATTGTAGGAGCATTCATCAACAATGCAGGTATCACTCAAATGGACTGGCCCCCATTTTCCCCAGACATGAACCCCATCAAACATGTATGGGACAAGCTGAAAAGGGCTGTTCGGAATCGTGTACCACCTCCCTCAACACTGAATGACCTCCCACGAGTGGGATAGAATGGACCAAGAGTTCATTGACAGCCTCATCAATGGTATGCCACGACATGTGAATGACCTGAGACATGTACGAGGAGACGTTACTCGCTACTGAGATGGACCATGTGCTGTCTCCTTTTGTTCCATTTTCGCCATAATGGCATACTTTGTTTTTTCGTCTGTCACTTGACTGGGATTGTCATGTCGTTTCACTGTACTGTGGTCAAAGGTTACCACAAATATTTGGTCTAGGAATTAATTTGTGCGGTTGTTACGCACACATTGAAGTTGTAGTTCAAACACAAAATACATAAATACCTTAAGAAAAATATTGTCCATCGCGAGCCACCACTTTCGCCCATCTGTCAGGCAAGTTACGGATTCCATGGCGAAAGAAGTCCTCATCCTTTGAAGCGATCCAGTCAGAGACCCATTTTTCGATATCTTCTGAAGAAGTGAACCGCTGTCCAATCAAATCATTATTCATGCAATCGAACAAGTAGTAGTCTGAAGGAGCAACATCTGGTGAATACGATAGGTGGGGTAAAACTTCCCATCCGACATTTTCTAAATGGGTTTTGACTGGTTTTGCGACATGTGGGCGAGCGTTATCATGTTAAAAATAAGTTTATCATGTCTGTTCTCCCATTCTGGTAGTTTCCTGGCCAGAGCTTGCTTCATACGCATTAATTGTCGTCAATAACGTTCTCCATTAATAGTTTCACCCGGTTGCAGCAGCTCATATTACACCACACCTTTCATATCCCACCATATGCACAGCATAACCTTTGCACAGTGAATATCTCGTTTTGGTTGTGATGGACCTGGTTCACCTGGCTTCACCCAGGCCTTTTATCGTTTCGGGTTCTCGTAACGGATCCACTTCTCATCGCCAGTAACAATGCGATGCAAAAACCCCTTTCTTTTCTGTCTTTGAAGCAACAATTCGCAAATGGTTTTTCGTCTTTCAACGTCTCTGTCTTTCAATTCATGTGGAACCCAATGTGACATCTTTTGAATCATTCCCATGGCTTTGAGGCGTTTGGAAACTGTTTTTTGACCAATGCCTAATGCTTCTGCAAGTTCTTCCTGCGTTTGACATGAATCCTGATCGAGCAATGCTCTCAATTCTTCGTCTTCAAATTCTTTTGGCTGTCCAGGTCGCTCTTGGTCTTCCAGGCCGAAATCACCACTTCTAAACCGTGCAAACCACTTCTGACACGTTCACTCAGCTAGCGCAATGACCATACACTTCCACCAAAATACGATGACTTTCGGTAGCACTTTTCTGCATGTTAAAGTAATGAAGCAGAACACCCCGCAAAAACACTTTCTCTGGCACGAACTGTGCCATGTTCAGTTGACTACAAAATGCTGTTGTTGACGCATCAATCAACTGCCCTATATTACGAACCATGCGCGCTGACAGGAGTTTTCAACGCATGTGTGGCTACACGGAACTGTGGGACGATACGCTCGTTACGCCATCTCTTGTCCAGGCACACAAATTAATTCCTAGACCAAATACACTATCCATTTTTCATGACACCTATACCTTGTTTTCTTTCTCTAATACCCGGTACTGTGGGTGTTTCCAAATTTATTTTGATGTGTGTAGTTGCTAATGTGTTACCCTCCCAACTGAATGGCACTGCAAGTGATAACTCGGGGATTGGCTAGGAAGGACCCCTCCCTCCCTTGCCGTATTCGCAATTGACCTATGAGGGAGAGGGTCTTTTACATTACTCAACATGAGAATTAGCTAATATTAGCTAATCATTCTCTTCTCTCTTGAAGAACCCCTATTGAGGCTCAATCTTTGCCCAAATTTCCTAATAGCTGGTCATTCGCAATGTGCATTTGCCTCCCAACATCAATCTTTGACAAAAAAACCAAAGCCTTTCTTCTCCATGGCCAGCATTTATAAAGGTTTGGAGAAAAGCTATTGGAAACAATGTTAACTAGGAATACATGAAGAAAAAATATGTAGCTGAATTTCCACATACATACTCCAAATTATGAACATGGAAATGCATATACATACTTAATACCGTAATTGATCGGGAAGATATGTAAAGTGCATAACAGTATAAAGAAAAACAATGGAAGAATATAGGCATTCTCTTCTATAATGTTACAGAAAAATAATGTACAATAAAACTGTATTAATCTACAGGAATTGATGTACTGAATGTGTACAAACCTTGGTAGCTTCATGGAGGATAAGTTTGGAATCTTTAACCAGGCACTGAAGAGGAATGGTTACATCTATCACTTCATCTCCTCTCTCTTCTTCACTACCCGCGGCATCAATTCCACTCACTAATTGTCCATATAAGGCTTTTACTATCACAAGTCCCTTTCGGCTCTCTTCTTCACTTCTTATGCGAGAAAACGTTGCACCCATCAAATCTACTGCAGCCTTCGCTTCTCGTCTTTTCTCCTTCATCCTGAAATATATATAAATTGGAGCTAAAGTTTTTGTCCAAAGACCAAACTCCAAACAGTCATTTCCAATATTCTGAATATGTTAGTTATTCTCACAAACAACTTAGTTTTAAAACTGGGACTGTATTGAACAGATACTGCTAGCATACTGAAAGTAACAGGACTCACAAACATGTTCAGATTCCTTGCTGACTGGACATTGAATGACTGCAAGATAATAGGAATAAACTGATCACATTTTTTGACAAAGTGGCCACGGTGGCTCAGTTGGTAACGCGTCTGACTACCATGCTCAAGGTCCCAGGTTCGATCCCCGGCCGGTTCAAATCCAGGAACTTTTTTAACTAAGGAAGCGGCCCCGCCGCCCACCCAGCGTCAAATGACATGGGTACCTGGGGGAAACCTTGGGGGGTAAAGGCAGTCAGGGGCTTGATGCAGATCACATCACCCCCACTCATGACCAGATCAAGAAAGTGTGGGGCGTTACCCCCACACCCCCTATACGCCTTCATGGCGTGATGCTAGGCACAGGGGAGCACTTTACTTTTTTTTTTTTTACATCTTTTGACAATTATCAATATTCACATTCTTTTACTAAATGTCAAATGTTCCTTGAAGAACATGAATGATTCAGTACCTCCTTCATGAATGTACGTATTCAGGTGAATACAATGCATTTTCCTTTAGAAAAATATGTTACTTGTCTAGGGAGCTTTCAGGTGGAAGATATAATTTACAAGTGGCACAGGGGTTTCACACCAAAAAAGTAACACTTTACTGCAAAAAGTATTCACTACACATGCACTACTAACAGATCTAGGTGACGTGACACATGCTGTAGTAAAACAGGCCAGTTGGAATGATGTACAAGTGACAGGTGTAGCTTGTGTCATTCAGGTACGAATGGTTGCACATCAATTTCCAAATAACAAGTGTCACTTGTCACTTCCATCTGAAAGCTCCCGTAGACATTTACTTTAAAACTTAAGGCACATGATTTCAATTCATCACGAACAAGGTTCAATTATCTTATACAATTACATAATAATTCCATGTTTCTTTTAAAAAACTTATATCACCTATAGCTTTCAGCATGTCATTGTCACCATTCACAAAAGTCTGCTGTCTGCACTCAAAAACAAATACTCGGAAAAACAACAGTGTACATGGTGTACACTAAAACATAATATTGATACAATAATAATAATAATAATAATAATAATAATAATAATAATGACAAGATCGAAAGTAGAAATGGATATCCTTCACTTATCACCCCACCTTAGTGAACTGATTATCACAATCCTTTCAGACGTATGGTAACATCAAAACAAACTTCAAGAATAAGCCAGGATATTCTGTATAAAAAATATAAAATTAAGTTGCCCCTACCTTGTTTTATTCAACTCTCTCTGTTTTGCCTTTTCCTTCTCTTTTTGTTCTTTTACATATGGATCCACAAGTAACTTCTTTACGGTCAGCCATATTACTACAGGTGCCACTGTGGCATAGAAGATCGGACTTGGAAGGACTTCTTCACACAAATGTATTGGAAATGTGTATGTTTGATTTGCACGAATTAACCTAAAAAAATAAGAAATGTAGTATGTACTAAACTTTATTTACAATGGTCACAAATGGTTTATACTTTGAGAACAAGCAGGTGCTATTAAAATTAAACTAATGCTTTGTGCAGTTGATATACCATGCAGACAACTGACATAAAAATTAAGGGTGAGCTGAAACCATCTTGAATTGATACAGTTGTGTTCCCAACTTAAGATTGGTGGGAGATCATAACCCCTTTCTCTGGAGTAGCATTTCGAAAAGAAATGCCAAATGCAGGAAAATATGGCAAAATATTGGATTTATTTACATATATTGAGTGATGAGGGTGTCAGCAAAGTACGTAGGATGTCACTCAGGGATGTAGTAGTAAAACGTTAGAGGGAAGGAAGGCAGCTACTCCCCCTGGCGTGTTAGACTCTGACGCAGGGGCGATTCCTCCATGTAGGAAGAGAGGAACTTCCTAGTTCATTTTTACTTATTTCCAGTTCTCTACTTTTTAGGAGTTTATATGCATGTTATAAAATTATGAGCGCAATCCGTAAGTACAATTGCCTAGGTTAGATACTGTCAAGAGTTGACTGCATTTGCTCGCTCCAGTAGCAGTCCAAAGACGATGAACACGGGCTATTCTGCCGCTCACTGAGGAATCTCGGCGGTCATTCTACAGACAGATGGGTGGGAGGTGGAAGGGGCAGTGCAAGGGAATGGGGGAAGGTTACAAAGAACGGCGAGGATCGAGGAACCAGCAAGACTTTCCTCAATCAGCGATGCCAACCCCAGCAAAATGTTACTAAACCAAGCACAATTTGATCTTTGTTAGCACTTAGCACCGTTTCTAGCATAATCTGCAAACGCCAATCCCTGGGAGAGGGAAATTGAATTCAAAGGAATATGTTCTCAAGAAATAAATATACAATTATGTCCAAATCTTATTTCTACTTCACCAGCGGACATGTTTCAAACGAAAGGGAGTATGCCGATCCAGCGGAAAGCTTTTTTAAAACCATGCCACGATTCATCCTCTGTCTCTTCTTCATCCTGCCCGATTTAGTTCGTCAGGAGATTTTGTGGTAGGAAATCGGTAGAAAGTTGGGTGTAAACAATTTTCTCAAACCTTTATAAGTTCGATGTTGGACCCATGTCGTTTGTTGCACCATTTTAAACAATTTTGGGGGGAAATTTACACTATTACATAACTGTTAAAAATAAGTAACGCAAGTTCAAAACTCTAGAAAAGCAGATGCAGAATTACAATTATCCGAAAAAAAAAAAAATATAAATAATAAATCCTACCACAATTTAGAAACATTAAGCAACACTTTTTATTATCGTCAATCCACAGGACAGGGAGGGGGAAGAAAATATGAATTCTTGCAAAATCTGAAATATCGTCAATGTTATTTTCGTTGATTTTTATAGGTTCACATTTAAATATTTCGCA
The DNA here is from genome assembly GCF_977018435.1 of Lepisma saccharinum. NCBI lineage: Eukaryota > Metazoa > Arthropoda > Insecta > Zygentoma > Lepismatidae > Lepisma > Lepisma saccharinum. Next base: position 34,560,672 of record NC_139257.1, read on the forward strand.
GTTCAAAGTGAGGAGCAAGGGCACCTTGCCACACCTTGAGCATGGATCTGCAGCTAAAATTCTAAATGCAATGGGTAGTACAAGCAAAACGTGTGAATGTAATTGAACCCATTAATCAAACCTTCCTCGATTTATCACCTCCTACACTCCGAAAAAGTCACGAGTCGCCACTGCTCTGACGATCACAGCACGGCAAGATACCCCTAACAGAAAGTGTCACCTGTGACAGCACTTGAATGATAAGGCATGTTGGCTATGCAGCCAAAATGTTCTCACACTGATGATGTTTCCAAAAATCCAGGGTACTTACCCAGCTTGCCTCATGGCATATTTGTGATGAGCTTGGAACCTACTATGCCGCTGGTTCCAGGATTCAATTAGGAAGAGCAACCAAGTAGATGCAAGCTGGATTCTGTCTAGCCAGAGGAATTTTGCTATTGTCGCTGCCTAGACTGGGTCAGTGCATTTGAATTGACGGTTTATTTTTAGCCTTCTGATGCCCATTCATGCTCCCATGACAAAATATATACAGAGCATTCCCTGACATTCACTACGAGACTCTGCGGCAAGCGGTCTGGCATCAGCGATTGTCTTTCCCGGTGAAAGGGTCCGCGACAGTCGCATGCTACAGGTCTGTTTTTTTTTTGCTCTCCCTGCCTTCACTCTCTTTCCCTTTCTGCTGACGTTGCAGACTGATGCCAGTATAATCCTCCCTCGGAAGTTGTGTTGTGCTGTCGTGTCCGTATGTTGAAGATTGTGGCTTAATATGGCACAACAAAAGTTTACATTACAACGAAGGATTTATCTTGTCGAGTGTTACTTCGGAAAGAGGAATTGTGGAGAAGTGTGACAACGTTTTGCAACGAAATTTCCTGTGGAAAGAAAAGTGGGGAAATCTAAAAAATAAAGTATACAAAGACAATCCGCACACCATCCGTGAGTTAAAAGAGAGTACTGTGTACGAGAAATCGGGAGAATTTCAGTAGACAAACTTGCACGTGTAATGGCAATTTCCTTCGGAGATGCCAGGAATGTGTTGAAGCAGTGGGACATCATTTTCAACATGGTCTGAAGTCAAGGTTAGTACACAATATGAAAACTGTAATTTTAATAGCCGACTGTAGTGACTGTCCCGGACTTGTTCACCGGGAAAGACAAGCGCTGATGCCGGGCTGCATGCCGCCGAGTCTCGTAGCGAATGTCAGGGAATGCTCTGTGTGTATATATATAATATGAATGACAAAGAACAACCCTTTATGAAAATCATGGGTAGAGCTGTTCATGACAATGCTTATCAATGGTTTGTGCTTTGAATTTTAGAAGAAAAAATGCCAAATGCAGGAAAATATGGCAAAATATTGGATTTATTTACATGTATTGAGTGACAAGGGTGATCAGATACCATTTTGAACTGACACTAATAATGGTACTTGAAAATTGTAACAATTTAGTGTACTTTGGAATCCTTATAAACTTTAATATTGGTTATTCAATTGGAATTATAACAAAACAAAATCATATGAATCACACATGACAATCAGAATATTAAAATAATTATAATTAAATCATAAATTCTATTTTTCTGCATGATATGGGTGCAAAATTTTGCATGTTTCCATGATGTTCAGCCGTCATGGGGAACAATTAGAGAGCTGCTTGAAAGCAATACTGGCACACACTGTTCTTGAAAGCCAGCTAAAAATTGTAGTGTGTCTCACCCAACAAAAAACTCATGAGCAGGTCCTGCCCTCAAGTTTTGATAGCTATGCCATTAGCATCTGTAGAAGCATGCATATTTCATTCTTGGTGGAAACACTAAATGTGAAACAACACATTGTAATGTTTATTTTTCATGTTTTTGAAAAAGGTGTGAGGAAAATGTTTTGTCATGAAATGATGCGAAATTAAGAGCAAAATATAAAAAAAAACTCATTTAGAGTATATTTACCAATGTGACATTTTCAAAACTGAATTTTCCTGAGAGTTATGCAAATCACAGAAAATTGATTAATTCTGTTGTAAATATTTGAGAAGCAAAAATGGACTCGTTTACACAGGAATAAACTTAATACTCTGACAAATACATAAAAGTGCTGTTAGAAAGAAAAAAAATATTTTGTGTAATAAGAATAGTTTTTATTCATGATTGGGAAAAGAGAGACGCGGTAGTATATAAATACGGAGAAACTAGTACTCACTTTTATCCGCGAAGCTGTTTTTTCTTCTTTTTCGATTAATTTCAGTGGCCACTGCCACCATCCTCGTTGGAACTTGCTGCGCTGTTGCTTGGCGTGCGTCTTTTGTTCGTAGTTTTTAGATCAACTTTGAGATCATATTCACTTTTCTAACACCGAAATGCTATTTTATGCACTGCTCTTGATCCTGAAATATGCCCAGTTTTGTGCTGAAATATCTTTTATTGACCATAAATGTGCGGCTCTATGTATCAGCTTCACCATAGATGTCTAAATAAATATTTCATACCAGGAAATGAAATTCGAGGAAATAGTTAAATGTTCAGTCTATAATCCTGGCAAAAATGTCCTCGGCTTTTCAGGTCGCTGGCAACCTGCATGAAGTTGACCTTTAAAGTTTAAACTACAACTCAACACCACACGTCAGTTGAGTTTGCTTGTTGGTGCCACGATTTAAAAGTCTGTTTCTTTTTGAACAGACCTCTTAGAAAAATTATTTTCTTTTCAACAGCCAGTAAAGTTATAGACTTACACTTATACTTACATAAATATTAACGAACAAATACCTTATTTTTAACGATACACCAGCATGAGTTCCTATAGCAACTGAAGCACCTAAATTGCTGTGCTGGGATATTTTCTTCTCAGCTCCATACTCGAACAGGGCTCCAAAGGTTCCTGCCCTAGGAATAAAAACAACAACTACATGAATGATAATTGTACAATAATTCAAACATTTTCGCAATAATATTTCAAATTCTTTTGTTTCTCAATTACTGGTAGATTTACAATTGGATTTTCAAAACAATATTTTTAATGCTAAAGACAAAAGAAAGTCAAAGCAAGATAAGAAAATAAATTGATAATAAATATTCAAATGTATACTCAAATAATGTGTAAACACACACACACACACACACACACACATGATCAGAAGAAACCCACTGCAACAGGACCCACAATCTTAGAGTGAAGACAAAATAGCTTATTTAAGTGTGGCCGTGGTGGCTCAGTCAGTAACGCATCTGACTACCATGCTAAAGGTCCCGGGTTCGATCCCCGGCCAGTTCAAATCCGGGAACTTTTCTAACGTTGGAAGCGGTCCCGGCACACACCCAACGTCGAATAACATAGGTACCTGGAGGAAACCCTGGGGGGTAAAGGTAGTCAGGGGGGTGATGCTGATCACATCACCCCCACTCACGACCGGATCAAGCAAGTGCGGGGCGTTACCCCCACACCCCCTATAAGCCTTCATGGCATGGTGCTAAGCGCAGGGGAGAACTTTACCTTTTTTTTTACGTTTAAGTCTGCCTTCACTGGGTACTCCTTGATTACAAAATGAATGGGAAATCTACAGAAACTCAATAAACTGTTAACAGCAAAGCATGCACAGAAAATTTGGATATTATTCTATTAAACAGTGGAATTAGATTTTACAATTTTCACCATTATAGCCTTGTTCATTCTCCTCCAACTAAAAAAAAAACATGCCATAAAATGTGTCATTTTCCACACTTTCAGTGGTAAAATCGATGGTAGCTCAGTTGTTAGGGCATCTGACTACCATGCAAGAGACCCGGGTTCGATCCCCAACAGGGGAGAACCGGGATTTTTTCAACCTGTTCAAGCAACTCCAGCATCCACCCAGTGTTGTACAAAGTACCTGGAGGAAACTCTTGGGGGTAAAGGCAGCCAGGGACTTGGTGCAGATCACATCACCCCCACCTTCAGCTGTGATCATGAAAGAGTGAAGCCCAACTCCACACCTTCATGATGTGGTGCAAAAGCACAGGGGAGCACTTTACTTTCACACGTTTCCAGTTTGCTAATTGGCAGACCCTTGAAAAACTTACCAAAGTTTATTATAAAATTTACTTTTACACCCAGACAGACTAATTGGAACTAGACATACAGCTTCAAGTGAAATCCAAATCACTGCACATGTAAGAATTGTAGCTTTCCTGGCAACATGATTCGAACAAGTGTTACCAGCCAGGTTAATTCGCCGTTAGCATCCAACATGGACATTGGACTCCAACTCACGTCTTGGTAAAAGCACAACATCCACCACAAAAACACCAGGATCCAGAGCGAACCAATCACAGGACAGAGTCTATGTTCTGCCCCATTACACTTACATATTTAAACTTATACTGATGCCCAATTCACAATCCCTGATGATGAGAACAATAGTGTTGGACACTAACATCAAATTAACCTGACTGATAACCCGAGAACGCTTGTTACCGCAGGACTCCGTGGAAGTTTGTGACTGTATCAGGATGATAAACCTAACAATCATTAATCAGAATTACTCAAACTTACTTAATCGATGCACGAAGCTTAAGTTCCTGCTCCTCCAATTTCCTTGTATAGCCGAGAGAAATATACGAATGAGGCACACCAAACTGAATAGTGAACGCTGTATGAGAAGCAGACGTGTCCCTTACAACTATTGTACTCATAGAGCTCTGGATACCTGCTTTCCACGTAAGATATCCAACAGTTTGCTTATCTAGTTGAGTTGCTACACCTGAAAAGAAAAATTCATGACAATCAGTACATGTGCCTTTGTCTTTAAGGCTTAACTGGACCTTCACCAGATGCCAGCAAAGCCTTTTCGAAATTTCACTCTCCTTTGAAAAAAAAATTTAAAAGTCGATGCCTTGATACCGACAATTTTACTTGAAATATGTAATTGTTTTAACATAATACATTAACTAAAATGTATCCTTGCAAATAAATATTAATAAATAAATTATGGCATAATCATCAAGAGTAATAGTAGTTCAATTATGTTTAGACAAGTTAAATTAGTTGTCAGCCACTGTGTCTAATAAAATCCAGTTCCTCAGGCCAACCCCATAAAATCAATTTGGTAAGTTGCATTTTGAACACTAAAGAATTCCAATCATTACTAATCAGGAAATTGGTAACTATAGTATACTTGCAAAACTAATAACTATATCATCCTGACCTTTCCATGATTTCCGGATATTCCAGACTGGTAGACACCCTGAATCCACATTCCTACACTTAACCTTTACATGGCCGAGCAGGTTTGCGAAAGTAACCCCGTTCTGGCTCAGGCTTCTAGGCGGGAATTTTAAATTTGAACACTCTTTGGAGGAAAATTGTTATAACTCGGGCACTATGGGAGCAATCTAATTCGGATAACTTTTGCCTTGCAGCTAAAACATCAGAGCATTCAACCATGTACAATTCACAATGCTGAACCAAGGAATGGGGGGCACGACCCCCGAATTTCAATGCAAAAAATATCGGGAGTTTGCCCTTCTTCTCCCGCTATTTTGGGGAGAGGGTGCGAACTTTAGTATTCTTTTCAAAGAATGGACATTTCCAAAGAGAATGAAACACGTTTCATGTTCCTGGGTGCCATACAAGTTGAATAATAAGCCAAAATGTGAAACTCTCTTTCTTTGCGAAAAATAGGTAATTTGCATATTACTCAGAAAATTGTTATAACTCACACACTATGGGAGCAATCTACTTCGGATAAGTTTCGTTTTTCAGCTAAAACATCAGAGCATGCACCCATGTACAATTCAGAACACCGAACTGAGGAGAGGGGGGGGGGGGGGGTTGGGGGGCACAACCCCCAAATTTCAATGGAAAAAAACAAAAATCTGGAGTTTGGCCCCTCTTCGCATGCTATTTTGGGGAGAAGGTGAAAACCTTGTTTCCAAAGAGAATGAAACATGTTTCTGGGTGCTATACAAGTTGAATAATAAGCCAAAATGGAAAACTCTGTTTTTTTTACAAAAAATAGGTAATTTGCATATTGCTCAGCAAATTGTTATAACTCAGGCACTATGGGAGCAATCTACTTTGGATAAGTCTTGTTTTGCAGCTAAAACATCAGAGCATGCTACCGTGTACAATTCAGAATGCCAAACTGAGGAGGAGGGGGTGCAAACCTTAGTATTCTTTTCAAAGAATGGACGTTTCTCAAGAGAATGAAACATGTTTCATGTTCCTGGGTGCCATACAAGTTGAATGATGAGCCAAAATGTGAAACTCCGTTTGGAAATGTGGCATGGATATGTTACGGAAAGGGGGGGGGGAGGGGGTCATCAAAGTGAATTTCCCAGGTTAGCTCCAGACCTGTGTCAGGTTTCCACCCAAACATAAGAGTATGAAGGTCCAAAAAGCACATCCATTTTGTAATCAGCACCATGCTACCATATGGTATCATCGGGCCAGTAAAGGTTAAAATCATTAAAAGTAATGACAAAAAATAGTGTAACAACACAAGATCAAACCTCTTACATTTTGTTGACCTTCTGAAAATTGTCATGACAAGCAGGAGAACATGACATCCATGTCATGACACTCAGTCTATTTTTAATGAAGTGTAGTAATTCAAGAAATTTTATTTTTTAAAAAAAATTATAAACATGTAAACACATTAACAATTTAAACTTCACTTACTTGCAACTATTCCTGGACGAATCCCTTGTGGAGTAAACTGAAATATTCCTGCTAAATTGGTAAACATCCTTTTGGTCAAAGTTCGGAAACCTTTCATTGATATCATTAGTCCATTCCCGACGCCCATTTCTGCTTCGATCCATCCCCTCTCGGACAACAGCCTTTTCAGGGCGAAATTCACTGACCCGCTGCCATTTCCATTGTGAGTTGAAAGCTGTCCCGACATGGTGACGGTGTCACGCAACGTCAGAGGAGCCTCAATGGATTGAGCAAATGACATTCCGCTTACTTCAATGTTGGGTATGAAACTTCTCTCGCTGCAAAATTTTATTATTTTATCAGTTACCACAGTAAACAAACTCTAAATTAAGACAGGATATTGGATTGTATTAATAAATGTACAGGTGCTCAAGATGTGAGGGTATATTCCATTCTTGTATGAATCAAGTTCTTGATCACAGTTCACAATCTAACGACTTCACACAGATATAACCTTTTTATGACCTGTTGAACTACATACATGGCCTGCTCTCAAAACATATTATTTCCATTCATATCAATGTGTCAGTACATGTTTACATGTTAACCACTGGAAAAAGTGCTTCACTAAGAAAGTTGGTGCTCTGAATCGGGATGTACTCCATTTTCGCATGAATCAAGTCTTCTCTTCCAATCTAGCGACTTTTCATAGATATAAAAACTTTTTTTAACCTTTATAGGGTGCCCTGTTTCAATTGAAACCAATCAAATTATGCACTTTGGAACAGCTGGTTTCAAATGTACCGAAGATAATTAACTCTGATAAGCTTACTTTGCATTTTTCCGTCAATAGTTTTTCTCATGATCGATTTCGCCACCTGTCTGGTGGCTTCGTCAGGCAGGTGGCGAAATTGATCGTGAGAAAATCTTGCACAGAAAAATGCAAAGTAAGCTTATCAGAGTTAATTACCTATCTCCTCTTAACCGCCAAACAGAAATCTTTAGATACATGTACTGAAGATGTTAAGTTCCCTTCAAAATGAATATCAAATAATAATTATAATCAGAGGTTTCTTTTCTGGGAAGAAAGGTTCCAGTACTCTTCAAGCTTGTTTGTTATTGCTCTTCATAAGAAATTCTCAGAATATTGTGGTATGATGTTCAGAAATGATCTCCTAAAAAAAGGTGCCAGAACAGCGTAACATATCATATCACCAGAAAAAAAATGCTGATTATATATCCTACTTATTTCTCAACCTTAAATGTCACTATAACCTTTTAACAATCTCCATATTGAAATAATTTTGGACAATTACAGTACAACATACAACGACAAAAAATTAATTTAAAATTGTACATTATTATTTCAAGCAAAGAAACTCTTACAGCTTGAAAGAGATTTCTTCCTCTTTCTGTGAATTATTATTTTTTTGTTCAATTATATACTTTATATATTTCATTATATATTTTCTTTGCTGTCTTTGCTATGGTTGTAGCAATCAGTTATGCAGCTTTCAGATCAAGGCGACATGTGGGTTTCACACCAAGTGACAAGAGACAGCAAAAAAATATGCCACTGTTCATGCACAACCAACAGACCAAGGTGATAAGACACACTATTGGCAAAACTGTCCAGTCTGATGACATACATATGACAAGTAACACATGCAGTTTGTCATTCGCATGGACAAAAAGTTGCAATTATTTCTGAAGGTTCATTTCCAAGAGACGTGTCATTTCAATCTGAAAGCTTCCTTACAGTGAAATGTGAAGACTATGGTCTACTATCAATTGAAAATCAATCCATGATCGATTTATTGGCTATTGACTAAAAGTGGCATATTTTATCAGCACATTTGTTCATTGACAATAAATCAACCAAGGTGAGGATCTTATATTTCGGTTTAAGCTGTTATGCATATTCTCTGTGCCACAAATTTCTCAAAGTTTGTAAATAAAAATTCCCATACCATTAAATCCTGCATAGTTCTCAGGGTTAAATGGAGTGCTCGATTGTAAATATATTGAATCGCTATACAGATAATAATATGATTATTTCACTAAAGTTTAATTAAATATAAAATTTGAATACTCACCCAAACTCTTCAAGTTCATAATCTTCTTCATATCTATTGAAGATGTCGGTAGCGTTGATGCTGACAACAACATTCCCTTTCGGATTAGTACGTTGTTGCAACCTCCGTTCGTCCCTCTCCCTTGAATTGAAAGAATACAGAAAGAGGTATATTACAGTTTTTCTTACTTTCAAAGGTAGGTAAGCTAAGGTAAAGTTCCCTGTGCAGACAGCACCATGACACGAAAACAGATATAGGGGATGTGGGAGTAGGGACACAAACATTGTCCATCTTGGCTAGTTTGAAGATGATGTGATCAACACCACATTCCAGTCATCTTTAACCCCTTCCCCCCTCCTGCATGGCAGTCAGACGACTTTCAAAGAAATTGCCATAGAACATTTCTTCAAGTAAATATGAGGGGAGAGCCAATTGAATTGCTGATATTAGTTGACATTAGTATTGGATGATGACAGTGGAATATGTGATCAACATTAGCAACACATAAAATGTAGATCACGAAAAAAGTGCATTTTGCCAAACTTTCAGGCTCTAGTGATTAAATTCTAACCAATACAGTCTGAAATTGGTATCTGTCAATAGCTCTTCTATCTAACCAAACACACAGAAAAATTACACCAAAAAATATGTGAATACCAATAAAAACTTGTTGAAGCAGATTTCTACATGATAAAAAGTTCAAAACATTTCTCTTTTTCTAAGGGCATTTGATATGAAGCCTCTACTCAAACTACTGCTTATCTATATTGGGAGTTAGTTTATGTATTAGCATATATACGAGGGCTATCCAGAAAGTAACTCACATTTTGGAATAAAAAGAAGACAAGTGAAAGTAGACATTTTTTATTATATACATTTTGAAGTGACACTCTTACACTATTTTTTGACATAGTCGCCGTACAAGTTTAGGGACTTATCATAGCGATGAACAAGCTTACAAAGTCCATTGTCATAGAAAGTTGGCACCTGTGACTTCAACAATTTCTGCACACCAGCCTGAAGGTCTGTGTCGTCATCAAAGCACTGCGTTGCTAGCCAGGTCTTCATGCGGGGAAACAAGTGGTAGTCATTGGTGCAAGATCCGGGCTATATGGCAGATGGTCGAAAACCTCCCAATGAAAGGCCTGTAAAAGTTCCTGCATCCAGTTGGCAGAGTGCGATTTTAACGAATCTTGTCATTGATTTTTGCAACCAGTTCATCTGTCACAATGCTCGGTCTCCCACTTCGGTCTTCATCGTGAACATTTGTGCGGCCATCTTTAAACATGAGGCACCAACGCCTCACTCCACTTTCCCTCATCACATCTTTACCGTAAACTTTACACAGTTGTCAATGAATGTCAATCGGTTTAGTGTCTTTCGCCAACAAAAATCGTATGACCGACCTCACTTCACAACTGTTAACAAACTATTATCAACAGAACAGAAGCGACACAAACTTCACACGTCCACAGCTGGATGCGCACTGAACGGGCGGAAGTCCTTGCACAAAATGGCGGTGCTCGCCCCGCCCCTAGCAGCAGCCTGCCGAAACGTGAATGACTTTCTGGATAGCCCTCATAATACACTGTGTTCACAAAGTGCGTGTAACATAAACATGTGCTCAAATGTTTACAAAATGAAGATACTCTCACTGAATTATCATTTCTAACACCATCTGCCATTGTAGTCTCGCTGGCAGCCACCGGCAGTGCCATGTTCACACAAGTCCAAAAATGGCATTGACAGGTTGAGAAAGCATTTTGACCACCCAGGTCAACAGACCTCGCCCCAAGTGACTTCTTCATGTGGGGTTATGTAAAGGAAGAAATGTACATTTCACCCCTACCAAAGGGCCTACAGGATGTGCAACGCTGCGTCACAGCTGCCATTATCAGGATCACCCCTCCCAGGCTGTGTCTGCTATGGCATGAAGTGGACTATACGATAGATGTGTGCCACGTGACCAAAAGTGGACACAATGATCGTTTGTAAGATGCGAAATCATAATTCGGTGAGTGTGTCTTTCATTTTGTAAATATTTTGTTTATGTCTCTCTGCAAAAATACAACAGTTTGAAATGTTTCATGACTTTTGTATATACTGGTGCTTTCTGCTTTAAAAAAAAAAGAAAGTTCCCAGAAAAATAGTAAATTTCCCAGATTTTTCAACAAAAAGAACTGGTAGTCACTGTTAGTCACAGAGTAACATACAGACATATGAACTTCATTGCATAAATAATAATAATAAAAAAGAAAAGCATACCTCGCAAGTCTTTCATATTCTTCCCTGATTTCCTGTGGTGTCTTGGTCCTCTGAACAATTTCCCAGCCTTCAGTTTCAAGGCCTCTTGTGCCAAGATTATCATAAATAGCTCTCTGGTGTGCATCACTCAGAACTGAAAGATACGTATCAACATTGCATTGATATGATATAAAATTATATATAGGGTGTTCCACATAAAAATCTGCTAGTTTATTGTGTTTCTGTGTGCCGAGTTAAAGAAACACGCAACCAACAAATAAGCCCACTCATTTGGCTAAAAAAAAAATCCTGATGTTTCCACTTCTTTTCATGAATACTTCCAGACAAATCTCTGATGTCTTAACTTTGAGTGGAAATGCAAAAGCAACGGTTTCAGCTGCAAGAAACACCATGTTGTGAGGTGTTTCTTTTGACTCTATGAACATTTGTTGTATGTAAGGTTTACAAATAAGCAAACAATGCATCTTAATTGCAAGTACAAAGGAATATTTAATAGTCCTGGACTTGAACACACTTTCCACATCTGTGGGATCATTATTAAAAAATATTTCTATATGAAAATACAATAAAAATATTAAAAAAAAAAGGTTCCTACTTACGATATTGTGAGTATCCTTCAGTTTCAACCGCCTCCTTTTACAGGCAATTCTAGGCACGTGTCATTACCATGCCACGTCAAGTTTATCTTTCAAGGAAAAGGTTTTTGCAGGTTGGAATGGAGGTGGAGAATTTGATAGAACTTGTTCCCATTTAAAAATATATCCTTCACCCTTGTCATTATCCACTAAAATTTACAAAAACAGGTTAAACCTAATTAAAACTATAAAATCAATACCTCCTGCCAAACGTGCTGTCACCAGCTGATGCTCCCATGTGGAATTTTTTTGTAAATTTTAGTGGATAATGCCAAGGAGGAAGGATATATCTTTTTAAGTGGGAACAAGTTTTATCAAATTCTCTACCTCCATTTAAACCCACAAAAACCTTTTCCTTGAAAGAAAAACTTGACACGGCAACGCCTAGAATTGTCTGAAGAAGGAGGCGGTTGTACCTCCGAAACGTACCAGTTTCAAAGAAGGATATGTGGGATCATTGTAACAGCCAAATAAATGAATGGTTAGGGAGTAAAACTTGATAACCTACACTCCATTCAAAATTGAGTTAACATTAGAATCAGTTGCTGTACAATAGTGAATGAAGTGCCTTCAGTAATCCTTCTGGGTAGCCCATAAGCCACAACGTAATGGACTAACATTCTACTGTGCTATTCTCAGCTTCATACTTTTGTGGTTTATCAAGTTTTACTCCCAAGCCACTCATACGTATCACCACAGACCATCTCAATGTCTTAAAATTAGGACCGAGTCAATACCAATACATCTGCGCAATACTTTCTGTGGGGTCAAAATATCCTGGAAGGTGTGCAAAATTTATAATTTTTCTTTATTTGTGCAATAACATTGTGGGGAGAAGTGAATTTTGTGAACTCATGTGAAATTAAGAATATTTTAAAGCAACACTTTTATAGATTCGTGTGGTATAGTTCCAATATAAATATTATATACAAAGGTAAAGGTAAAGTGCTCCCCTGTGCATAGCACAACGCCATGAAGGCGTATAGGGGGTGTGGGGGTAACGCCCCACACTTTCTTGATCCGGTCGTGAGTGGGGGTGATGTGATCAGCATCACGCCCCTGACCGCCTTTACCCCCCAGGGTTTCCCCCAGGTACCCATGTTATTCGACGCTGGGTGGGCTATACTACCATTTATAAACATTCTTAACGATTTGAATTATTACAGTTCTCAGGAATTGGATAAAATTATAGACTCGGTCCTACTTAAAACCAATTACTGGTTGCAACATCTTACATGCCAGCATATAAATGCATAACAATGTACACTCATTTTTATTCAGTATATGAAGTAGGTTGTTTTTGCTGATTCATTTTTAGCTCCATGCATGGTAGCTTTCCAATAGGTAATCTTGAATGGGACACCCTGTGTTTACTCTGCAATCAAGGTAGATGAACAGAAATTTGTATTCAATTTTGCCATTAAAACACTATGCATTTGGAAATGTATTTTTAACTTAATGTATGTGAAGTTTTCTATTAAGTTTATAACATAATAATAATGTATGCAAGTTGAGAAAGAAAAATGGAAACATGCTTACCTTCATAAGCTTTCTTGGTCTTGTTGAAAAGAATTTCTGCTTCTTTCTTGTGATCTGGATCAAGGTGCTTGTCAGGATGGTACAATCTGCTCAAGCGTCGATATGCATTGCTGATTTCATCATTGGTTGCCTATAATAAATTATAAAAGTTATTATAAATGTTATTAACACAAGTTAACAATGTAAACATTTCACATTAGTTGATTTTCGTCACAAGTAATCACAAGTAGAAGAACAAAATTCATTAATACGGAATATTTCTGATATTGCGCTGCCAAAATTTTCTTACTTACTTACAAGTGACCCTTGTGCTTTTTCGTTTCAATGTGTAAATAATATATGTTCGCTAATAGTGCTTATTCGAGTTGGCACTGTGCATTTTTCACTTCGAAGTTCAGGTTCCGTGAAAAAATATATACTTCCTTACATAGCTGCTCTCCTGTACCGGAATCCATGTTCTAAACATGCAGTATTGCCAGGTCAAACTTTTGCTTCATAACATGGATGCAAGGTTATGTTACATTAATTGTTTCTGAATTTTGGGAAGTGTTTCCAAAAAAAAAAAAAAAATGCAGTGGTATTCTGCATGTAAATTAAGTTCATTATGTCTAATTTGTAATGGGGGTTCTTCAAACATTTCAGAACATTTTTTCCCCTTTCCTGAGCATAATTTTGAACCTTCAAATCCTTTCCCTAGAAATAACCATGAAATAGAATTCTAGATAAAGGCTAGAGGAGATCTAATATGCAACTATATGACTGCACGATACGATTGTCTATCCTGGATTTTCACAAAATGTAATGTTTTACCACAAAGGTAGAGTGTCCGTATCTGATAGCCCACAGAAAAGAAGTAGAAAGCATGTTAAGCAGTCAAGTGTTGTGTCTCAAACTAAATACAGTGGAATCTCAACTTTACATTTACCCTCATCTCAACTTTACATTTACCCTCATTATGCACGTTCTTATATTTTAAGTTCTTTTACCTTGGTCCCCTGAAAAACCTAACATTGAGGTTCCACTGTATTTCTTTAAAGTCATTATATCATGTATCAATCTATTATTTTTACACTATTAAGAATTTCATTGTAATAAATATGTGAAATAGGTTAAGGTTTGTGTGAAAACAAAAAAAAAAAAATCACATTTGTCTCCCTCACACCTTCCGATAACTATAAATAAGTAAATCCACATTTTAAAAAATTTCTATAAACAAATTCTAAACACCAATTTCTTCATTAAAAAATACAGTAGCAGGAGCCATGAACTGAATATGATTTGAGATTTGATTTCTCCCCTTAAATGTTTAGTGTTTCAAAGGAGCGATTTTACAATACCGGACACTTCTTCAATTTCTTTCATATTTCGCATACTCAAAAATTTAGGCCTCATAATCACGAATTTGCAGTTAAAATTTGGCGCTCACGTGTAGAACTTGCAAAATAAGCAGGTCCGTGATCACAACCAACACCCTCGATTTCTTAAGAAAACCAATGTTTATCGCAAGATTTTGTGTTTCGAATACTTAAAGAACGAAATATATATTCCTGATATTACTATGAACCTGAAATATTAACTATGTTAGCTTAACCTAACCGTGCATGGTTCGTAGGGCTACCCGTACATCGTTCGAGGAGTTTAAGGCTAATTGCAATCACGGCAACACTTCAGCAACAAACTTTGAGATAAACATTGGTTTTCTTGAGAATTCGAGGGTGTCGGTTGCGATCACGAACCTGCTTATTTTGCAATTTCTACAAGTGAGCACCAAATTCTAACTGCAGATTCGTGATTACGAGGCCTAAATTATTGAGTATGCGAAATATGAAAGAAATTTGGGGAAGTGTCCGGTATTGTAAAATCATAGTTTCAAATGATACAATAAGTTCTTAATAATGTGAAACCATATATCCACATGACATAATACAAAAAAAAATAGTAGTTTATTTCATGCACTGCAAGACTCATACTAGGATTACTGAAATTCAAATGTTTGAAATTAATATGACTCGGTCATGTTTTACCGTGATTCTATATTAAAATTGCAAGGTCACGCCAGAGTTTCAGTTCGATGCTCCATGCTCACATGAGTAGGTTAGGCAATATGGGCTTTGTGCTCATAACATTATAATTATGCTCCATGCATGCTTTATAGTGTTACTATTGGGATACAAACTGCTAACGTGAGATAGCTATTTATGCTTTTGTTGTTTGGTGGGTGAGGTTTAGATTTAGAGCTCATAGGGGATGGTTATGAATGTTTAATAACATACAAATTTAATGGGAATATTAGAACGTTCTTAAGAATAGCATACAGAAAACGATTCTGAAAGTAAATTTGAAGCTTGGAGAATGTAATTAGCACAGTTAACAGTTCTATTAAGTATTATTTACCAGGGAAATTATGATTTTAAAAATAGTTTACGCAAGGATTCTCACTTCCCAAGCAACCGTTCTTGGAGTCATCTCAGGCAAGGAGTGTTGGCAGATTTTCATGCAAGACTTGTATGAGGTTTTGTCCGTGTGACCAGATATTATGTGATCACGAAGGATTTAGGAATGAAACTTTAATGCTAAACCTGACCTGCCTAACCTAACAAAGGGAGCATTAAGAATTAATACCCCTTTGCACGTAGAAGGAGAACTCTGTTTCCAAGACAACAGTAAATGAATGGCTAAAAGCAAACAAACATGCGCATAGTAGTATATAGAAGGGAAAACTCATTCTCCAGAAACATAAGATAAAATGGTAAAACTGTTAAAGCCGGGAATCGGATTTCTTCAAATTTACAGGAGAAAGAACTTACGGAATTGAGTTTCTGTGTAATTTCGGAAGGTTGTAGAAGTGTTTTCTCACATTTTTCAATGTATTTGGCAGCTAATTCATGTATTTTTCTTTATAATAATGTCCGTCCAATGCACGAAAGCTGTTGCTTGCATTTCCATCCATGTACTTGAACCGGATGTTGCGAGCATCTGATGACGTAATCCCTGGTAAGTATTTCCAAACACACAGTTTTTTCACTATATTGCACAACCTAACCTTACCATGATTGTGCGTGGGGCTATCGTGAATGGTTTTTGGGGCTATGTGGGAATGGTTTTGGGGGCTATTCGTGGATGGTCATACTATCGCGAATGGTTTTTGGGGCTATGCGGGAATGGTTTTCAGGGCTATGCAGGAATTTTTCTGTTAAGAAGGTTGAAACACTGCCTTGCACTTTGCAACACAACGCTAGTCAAGATTTGCCCGCCATTTTGCATGTTCAGGAAGCGAGAAAAGAACGAACAATAATTACTCAATATGTCGACAATAGATACTAATTTCGTTAAAAAAGCGAAATCCCTTGTGAAACAATCTTTCGCAATGCAGAATAAGTTAAGTACGAATGTCAACAATTACAGAATAAATGAGTTACAGCCGATTCCCGGCTTTGACAGTTTTACCGATAAAATAAATGTTACCAAGGAAAAACAGATATCGAACTATGACTATGAAAAAAATGCATGTATAATTCCAAACTAAACTCAATACACTATCAGAACTTGGGCCACTCTTGACATTAAAATAACAGGCCAAAGTTCTTTTTGTTTTATTGCGATTTAATCATGCTACGAATGCAATTTTAACACGGTTCGATTTTGATTTACTTCCATTAACACATACTGCAGAGTTTTAACAATTACTTATGATTTTGTTCAATATATGCTTTCGTAGTAGGTTAGGCAGACCAGGTTTGGTTCTCTTAGCATTAAAATAAAGTCTATAAATGCATTCTACTAAGGTTCTGATTTACTTCTACATTAATTCCCACTAGCCTATGATACTTGCAGTCGCTTGTAAACGGAAAATACATTGTCAATGGGAAGCACGCATGCTTGCGTAAGTTAATTTTTAATTATTTTTTTTCCAACATAAATGACTTTTTTCGAAATCCAAACAGAGCTAATTTGTTTAAGGAAGTTTCAAATTTTGTGTGTCAATGATTGCCAAAATTCTACAATAATTAGTCTTCCTGCTACGAGAATTTGAAAAAAATCATTAAACCATCGGAACAGTAACCAAATAACATCCCTAAATGCTTCCAACAACTGATCTCAAACACCCTTCAAGCTTCACATGGAAAATCAGTAGTATTAGTCTGACATGACTCTAAACCAAGAATGACTGCTAGTGTAAGCTACTTTTTAAATCATAATT
Source organism: Lepisma saccharinum (assembly GCF_977018435.1). Lineage (NCBI taxonomy): Eukaryota > Metazoa > Arthropoda > Insecta > Zygentoma > Lepismatidae > Lepisma > Lepisma saccharinum. The sequence continues at coordinate 34,578,016 of NC_139257.1, forward strand.
TTCCTGGTAATTGATAATCAGTGAAGCTCTAAATTGTGCTAATTCGTTTTTCCAAGCTTCCAAATTAACCCCCCTATCATTTTTTGTACTCTAAAACATTACTTCCATGTAACTAGTGGAAATCTTTAAACAATCTGAAACACATATATTGAAAAGTCTTCTTCATCCTCTTGCACAACTTGTAAGTAAAAATCATTGCACATTAAGAACTCAAAGACACCTCTATTAGCCAAGCCGGGATTCAAAACGTGCGGTACAGAGCGAGCACTTTAATCTGTAAACGAATGATCGGGTCCCCACCTCAGATTACGTTCCCCTCATTAACTTTCTGTCGGTGGACCATCGATATATTTCCGATGCAGTGTGTATTCATCGAAAACAAATCATCAAATTAATATTTTCCCGCGTAGCTACTTGCAAAAAATGTATTTAAAAAGTACAGATTCATTGCATCACATGCAATCATCCACAATATTACATTTTATGATATTTATAATTCTACACCCTACTTTCTACACTAAAAATGTCATTACTGTATATTATTATTTTATGTATCCATTGCTTACACTTCGTGGAACGTTTAAAAATGCATAATAATCTTCTTCTATTGCACTCCCTTCTTCTGCTTCATCCTCCATGCTGCTACTCGCCATCACTTGTTTTTAAGCTTTCGCCGGTCTTTAAAGATGGCACTGAAAAACAAACGAAACTGCAGAGGCGACAATATCCCTTTATTAAAATTTTCAATGTCGTGATTGGGCTCATGCCGCAGTGGCAAAAACCACTACTTATAAATGGTTCAACGATAAACTCCTTATTCGACCCTGGTTTCATCACCTAAAAATGCCTCGTGAAGTGATCACTTGTATCCTACGCCTTAGAACGGGACACGTGACCACAAACGATCATCTGGCAAGAATTCACCAAACTCCCTCTCCCAATTGTACCTGTGGAGAACATAAACAAACCCCCACCCATTTATTTTTTCAATGCCCGCTATGGAATACACAACGTCAGGCACTCTTTCACAGACTCCTTCGAAAAAAGGTTCCATTTCCTCTCTCCTTGCCCTCTTTACTTTCATCACCTTCCCCCTCTATTATGTGGATTCTCTATGGATTTGCTCGACAGTGTGAACTTCGCTTTTGATATCATGCCTCATCATTGCAGTGTTATAGTGACAGTGAAGTGAAGTGGAACAAAATATTGTGCTGTTTATATTAGTGCGCGAATTTCCAGCCCTCAATGTTTTCAGACCGTTGCCCAAGACTGCTACCATACAAGCGGTGAGGGGCATGAAGAAGAAGAAGAAGAAGAAGAATGTCGTGAAAAGAAGTACGTGACTCTTAGGGCCGTATTCATAGTTAAATCTCAAGACAGTGTGTAAGAGATTCTTAGCCAAGACGATCTTGGGAAGGTAATCTCGTCTTGAGACAGTGTCGTTTCATAGTCGTATCTTGAGAAACTCTTGGCTAAGAGCCTCTCTTCCCAAGGAAAGAAACTTTCTCTTCGCCAAGACGACGATCCTGAGATACGATTGCCTGAAGTGATACCAACTTAAAAGAACTGCAAGAGAAATTGTCAAAAGAAACAACAAAACACATTTTGAAATACATTAATAAATTACGTGAAGTTATGAACAGAGTCGTAAAAGTACATTTATTTCGATAAGTGATGATTTTGTTACAGAAGATGAATTACTTTCCTGGCTTTGTATGTTTTTCTTGGGTTAGCGATAGGGTTGTATGTTGGTAGTAAAACAAAAGAAAATCACGCAGCGGTGTGCAGTCAAGACGTAAATTCACAGCAAGCTTCATGTTTTGTTGTTCATATACGTTGATGAAAAAGAAACAAGAACAACAAAATAATTATCTACTCACGGATTAAAACTTATAGATACTCGAGTTTGGATTCAAATTAAAAATTAACCAGTAATTAGTCTACATAGAAACGAGTTACATCAAAACTCAGCGTACTCAATTCTGCGTTAATCTATGCTACGCAATTTTTTTTTGTCTTGAGAAAAAAGTGTCCCCCCCTTTTCTTTTGCATACGATCTCTCTCTTTGAAATTCTATAAAAAAGAAATGGGTGGTCCGATTCTAATGAAATTTTATTACAGTGCAACCAGGAAGGTTTTAAACAATTCTTAATTTTCAGATTTTTAAAATTTTGTCAAAAAACTATTCTTATCAATTTTTGCGGAACTACTTCTCTTATAGTATTGTAGTCCTACAAATACAATTTTGGTCTTGCTTTGAAGGTCTTTGCATCTGTTTTTCAAATCCATTATCATTGTCAATTCACATTGCAAAACAGATTTTCAATCAACGGAGTACAGGGTGTCTACCAAAATAACAAATCCAAAATTCTTGATCTTTCCTCCCTTTTTCTTAACCTTATTTAATTGCTCACTACTTAGGCATAGTTGCAAATTTAGATATTTTTATTCAGTGAAAAACCCTTACCAGAAGGCCAGTGAAGATGAAAACTGAAGCTGTGCTTGACTTGCTTTAATTATTAATGCATGTAAAAATTAATGCTCCAGATATCATCTTAGATGGGGAATGGCCACATTACGTTATGTAATATTTTTACAAAACTTTATGCATACAAAAATTTAATTCTTAAGAACCAAAGTAAACAAATTTTAAACACAACTCAATATAATTTAAATTTCCAAATATTCAATATTATTAAATCCCAGGACAGGTATATAACAATTTAACTCGCTACACTGTAAAAAAAAAAAAAAAAAAAAAAAAAATAGCAAACATTCTTGACCACAAGCATGATTTCTTGACTATCTTGACTGGTAGACAGCCTGGAGTAAATATGTACATGGAACGTGTCCAACACTGTTAGCACTGAGAGCCTGCAGTTTCTATGGTTCAACGGACATCGCTGCATTGATATGTGCGAGAACCATTTCAATTCAACTTTTTTGGGACACAAATTTGATACATTATATATTAGAAAAATCAATTCATTTGTGAATATATATCCATAAGCATAAGATAAAAAATAAAAGTTTTAGTTGAGCAAAATGGGCATTTACAGCTGCAGGCATGCATTTGAGGAATCTTATGAACTTGAAGGTTACCAACCTTACCACTCTTTCACTGTAGCATCAATCTGTTTGAACATAATTTCCTTACATCAGTCATATCCATAAGCATAAGATAAAAAAAAAAGTTTTAGTTGAGCAAAATGGGCATTTACAGCTGCAGGCATGCATTTGAGGAATCTTATGAACTTGAAGGTTACCAACCTTACCACTCTTTCACTGTAGCATCAATCTGTTTGAACATAGTTTGAACATAATTTCCTTACATCAGTCTAATACTGGGATGCTTCTCCATTTTCTACCCAAGTAACAATTTGCAACAAATGAGAAAGGGCTATCTAGTCCAAACTTACCTGCACATTGTCATGTTCTTTTCAGAAAACCATAGAACAGATGTTGTTCACTTTGTTAATATTTACAATTTTTTCCTGAAATCTACTTGATGTCCTCTTTCCACATACATAAAATACAAGAAATCATGAAAGAAACTAAAAACTTCAGTAAATATCTGATATTCCCCGGACACCTATATCTTCTTCGTTTTGTCAATTTTTGACATTTGTATTTACCTATCTGCTTCGCAGAACATTCTTTAATTCATTCACGTTTTTTTGGTCAAAGTAATTGTAATTCTTTTTAATAAAAGTGTTTTTGTAACTGAAGAACGTACGTTTCCGCAAATGGTTTGTGGGGCTATGCGAGAATGGTGTGTGGGGCTACGCATATTTCTTTCGAAACCAATTTTTAACTATTGTAACCTAAACGTGACCCTACCTAACCTAACCTAACCTTACCGGGAATCGTTCATGGGGCTATGTGTCAATGGTTGAATTTCCGCTATGAAACATTCCCACATCACACAAAACACCTTCCAGATTTTAAACAATGCTACAGGAACTTATTACCGTTAAGTAGTTTCTTGTGTAAAAATGAAAAAATCTGTCCGGGGAATATCAGATTAGTACCAAAACTACTTCTATGGATTCGAAATCCCAAGCAGAATACTCATAATGAATTTCCACAATGTGCATATAAATTGTTCACTCCTATTCTCAAGAGTATAAGCGAAATGCAATGACATAATTCGACACAAGTACAAGTAAAATTCATCAACGAAGAAAGCGTAACATCTAGAAGTTGGAATTTCAAATGGGTGGTTACAATACACGTGAACAAGATATGCGGAGCGATTATAGCCTGGCATTTAAGCACAAAATGAGTGTATAGCAAAGGACATCAAATATTCAGAATATGTTAAGAGCTAAACTTTTGACAGAAGACAAAATAAATCTACTGTCATTTAATGAATATCTGAGATGTATCGAAGTTTAATGCAAAAGTGTATAACAATACACTGGGTGTGTTTTTTATTCCATCATAAAACAGAAGGTACAAGATTATGGGATTCTCGCATATGAGGAGATGCACAAACATTACCAAACTAATTTATCCCACTCCCTAATCACAGCCTCTCTGCCTTTGCTCATTTACGCTGTACCATAGGCTATAGAAACAAAGTGAGAGTCCATGGTCACAGTAAAATGTTCCAGCGAGCTATGATCAATTGAAGGGCTTGGGTGGAAAACATGGTAAGTGACATTTTGGTATTTTTGAGTTACAAAGTAAAATGTGCCATCCTTCAATTTTAGAGTGAAATTGCCATGTCATACAATTTGCATTGAACTCGGTGAAGCCTTCTGAAATTGGTAAACACAACACAAAAACAATTTATCTACAGTATAGCTTCTAATAATATTTTTTCATAATGAACTCGGAAATGACCAAGGTGTCACTTAGCATGTTTTACACACAGAGACCTTCAATTGCTTCCTATGAACATTTCTCTTGCATAAGTTACTCATTATTTTTCAAATCGTATAAGGAGTATATATTTTTTTACCCAGTCAATTAGAGTAACATTAGCTTGATGGTACACTATCATCAGGCCTTTTCCCATTAATGAATGATATCAAGAGAATTTGATGCACTTACTTACCTGAGTAACTCTCAACTGTACCAGGCTATACTGAATAGTTGAAAGCATATAATTCCTGTTGTAAATAATTTTTGGTGTGATACCACAGATTTTTATGTTACTTTTTTATCGATTGTCTGTGCATGTGTGCACATGGTGCATACATACTCCCTCCTATGGCTTCCAAGAATATCCACATGTTACAAATTTATAAAATTGATTGATTGATTGTTTACTTTACTTCGCGTTTTGTGCTTCTTGGCTAATTTGCGAAGATGGGGATGAGTGATGAAATTGATGAATGGACATTCACAAACAACCGAGCCCGAATGGGATTTGAACCCGGGAGCCTTGGCGTCGCAGCGCAATGTGCTAACCACTCAGCCACAGGGTCTGGCACAAATTCATAAAAGAACCAAAGGAATTAAGATAGTTAATTTTCCTAGACACATGGACATCACTGAGAAACATTAAACTGTGTAATAAATAAAAATCAAAACTAATTTACAGGTAAAGCAATAATTTATTTTGAGAATAATCTTGTTCACTGGTCATACATAAAGGAAGGTAACATTTCATTATTTTCTTTGACTCTAAAAGAAAGGGGAAAGAACATAAGTTAAATGAAATTATGTTGTCCACGTATACAAAATACACATGTTTTTGGTGACATTAAAACCATGTAGTAAAATGCATGGTTTTAAGGAAAATACAGTTTTGCAGGATAACATTTTGATATTCTTAGTATCAATGCACACAGCACTTGGATGAATACGAATTTAACGTCATGGAAAATGCTAAAACAGCGTTCACAATAAAAATCAAACGAAGATACCCAGGTGGCATCTCATAAAACTAGGATTCCTACCACTATAATTCACTGTCACACACACATGCTGACGCAGAAAATTGTGTGCGAGAGAAAAAGAGAAACATTGAAAACTGAGCGAATAGTCTTTGACAAAGTATAAGCTGACCACATTGTTATATTCATATGAACAGTCTATTCACAAGAAGCTCCTTTGCAGCTCACCATTGTTACGATGCACACGTGTAGGCTCTATTTCTACAGATATGATATCTGAGGTTCCTTGAAAATTTCAACATCGCCACTGTATATGATACCCATATTGTGGAAAACTGCACACGCGATAACAATGTCTCGAACTGTTTCCAAGTCTTCTGGACAAACGTGGAAAACGTTGCTTCCATATCCCAAAGGTACTTTCCACAACATTCCTCTGCTGAGCATGGGCATAGTTGTACCTCTTTCAGGATCAGTTGGTGGGTCTTGGAATGGACTGTAGAGGTATGGTCGAGCTGAGCTGAATATCCCTTGCCATGAAGAATTGCATCTTGTCCTTTGGAATATCAAATTATCATAAATACTTCCTGCCCATCTAGCCACGAAGTCAAGAACTCCCTTTTGGACCTGCACTACCTGAAAAAATAACAACAAAATATCCTTAAGACTGTGTTGTGCGATGGAAACACATATGTTAACAAGATTAACTGCATTTATTACACAAACTCATAAACAACGTAACACTTTACATTATAACGAAACTACGTTCACCATTCTAGGTTCTGTTTGCACAGACTCTTGTCTAGCAACCGTAGCTTGTTTCTTCTTCCTCTAGGAGGCAGCACTACATTCCTCCCAGAGTTACAAAAGAAAAAAAATTAACAAGGGTACCCGTATCTGTCAGGGGGTACCTTAATCCTGGTCGATCTTCTAGGCACATGAGGAGTGGATATTGGTCGTGGAGCAGCGTCAGCGTCTTGGGGTTGATGGTCATCAACGTGGGGTTGAGGTGGGGTAATTTTGGAATCTGAATTTCGATTCTCCAGCGCGCCTTCTGGTCCGGGTGGACTATCATCATCACAGGTTTCTGGATGGTTCTGTTGACTGTGTGTCCTGTGACGAATCCAACGTGAATGTACCACTCTTTGAGTTCCATCGGCAAAGCGCACTTTGTATAGGTGAGTTCCACCCAACCTTTCTACAATATCTCCCTCCTTGAAGTTAGGTGACAAGTGCTTCGGTGATTGAATCCATACAGTTTCAGTAGGTGAAAATGTCCTGTATGGTTTGTTGTGGTTGCTCCTAGGTTTCAAGAAAGGAGGAGCTTCTGTCCTCTCGGCATCTCTATTATGATCACCACGTATACAGTTCCACCATGTTCTTGGACTGAAGGTGAGGACTGAGGCTGCAGGAAGACTACGTTCCTCTCCCAACCGGGAATTCCTCAAAAACAGCAGGTACTCTGCTAACTTTGCATCGAACTGTAAAGAAGTCAGATGTGGATGTTCATGCAACACCTTCAACATGCCAGTCTTCACCGTGCGTACGTACCTCTCAGCAAGCCCGTTGCTAGGACTGTGGTACGGCGGTATTGTGATGTGTTCAATCCCGAACTGTTGGCAAAAGGAACGGAACTTTAGGCTGATAAATGCCGGACCATTATCCGAAACTATTGTTTGTGGAATTCCGAGAGTCGAGCATGACTGAAGAATCCAGCGTATGGTCTCCGGTGTATTTAAGGAAGATACTGGCCAGACATCTACCCAGCGACTATAAGCATCCACAAGTAATAGGAACTTTCTCCCAGCCAAGAAGAAATGGTCTACGTGGAGTCTTTGTCCTACAAATCTAGCTTCCGGCCACCTATTATCTGGACCTTTCTTGATCCTGGAACGTGTGGATTGGCATGTTTCACAAGTCTGGATACAATGTTGTATATCCCTTGTCATCTTGGGCCACCATGCTTGTGATCGTAAGGTCTCCACCATCGTCCTTTCCCCAGGGTGGTTCGAATGAAAGAGTTCCACAACCTTCGAACGAAGCGATTGTGGGATGACTAACCTCCCCATCCACCACAGACATCCTGCTTCTAGCGAGAGAAGGTTTCGCCTTTCGTAGTAAGGGTAAATATTGGAATCCTTTATCCGTTGATTAAACCTTTTCGGCCAACCCCTTTCTACATATATTGCAACTTCGGTTATCACTGGATCAGCATTGGTGTGATCAGCGATCATCTGTAGAGAAATTGGCGCTCTGGTGCCTGTCATGCTGTAACACAATGTAGCTTCCTCATCTACTGGGTCTTCTGTGGGACAAGGTAACCTGCTGAGCATGTCCGCCACAGGTACACGTAGTGACTGCGCCATAATGTTGTGTGATGGAAACACATATGTTAACAAGATTAACTGCATTTATTACACAAACTCATAAACAACGTAACACTTTACATTATAACGAAACTACGTTCACCATTCTAGGTTCTGTTTGCACAGACTCTTGTCTAGCAACCGTAGCTTGTTTCTTCTTCCTCTAGGAGGCAGCACTACAGACTTATCTCACAATTTAAAATAAGAACATGGAAAGTTGTAAAGAAAATTCATTTCACATAAATTAATGCCTAACCACAAATTAACCCAATACACATACCTGATTATTAAAATGTCCATATCTTGTGCATTTTGAAATGCAGAAAATACTCATTTCTGAAGTTAATAACATGAAAATAACTGTGTTTGTAAAGGTTTTTCAGTATTATTCAAATCTAAACAATTGCTACATACCTGCCTAAACTACTTGCATAAATGCACACGAGCAGGATGGTAAAATTATTCTCATCAGAAAACCTGTTCAGTTTTTGCTTATAGGCACATGCAGAATATGATTTATGTAAATGCATGTGTGTACTATGAGAATATCGAAATTACAAAAGCAGAGTTTGGACCTATATTAATTTATGTCAAATAAAAATTATCTGAAGGGATACAGCCTCTTCTGTGTACACCTTTGGAATGGAAAATAGAAGAGAAATATTCATGATTTCACAATTATGCTTGTTCAAATATGTTCATGTTAAATCATATATTTTTGTGTAATCATATATACTGTAGTAATAAAATAAAATCAGCAACTAGCTTCATTCACCAGGTGATGAACCAAGCTTTGGGGCTATTTTCACCAGGTCTTGTGATTTGTCACTGTGGAAATTTATTTTTAAGACACAAATATTTTCTTGTATTCTATCTTTTGCACTGCATGTTAGGGAGGGCAGTTAGGTATTCCATGTGTGTGTCTAAAAATAATCAGAAACTTCTATAGTGCACAGGTTAGGTAGTTTGATCATAGGTTTGATTAACTGTTATTGTCTTGTTTATTTTCCCAAATTAGTGTGAGTAATTTGACATACATACATTGAAAATGTGTGAGATATATCTGGTCTCACCACATTGTGCCAGTAGTTGCACCCAAAATAGAAATAGTAGGTACCCTTAACAATCTGTACTCCCTCAAGAAAGTAAATGCCTTGCATGTTTATGTTAAATGTTGAGGTTTTTCACTATTTTTAGCTCACACAGATGTGTCATTGTGAAATAAAGTACGTCTGTTACCTTACTGTGAAACAGCCTGAGGGCTTCGTGCAAGTGAATATAGCACCCAGCACGACATTCCACAACAGGAGCTAAAATTTTTTGGAGTGTTAGGTTTGGAGTTGACGTGTTCTTTCACTCTTTTTGTGTGCACATAAACGGTTTTTTACTATTAAAAGGCGGCGAAAGTAACCGTAGATGGAAGGTTTTAACTTACGCCGGTCATACTTTGGAATCAAATACATCCGTTATTTGTGTTTTCCGCGAGTTGGAACCAATTTAATATTACGTAAAACATCGAAATCTGTCCATTAAAAAGAAAACAAAACAATTCTCGAGGGAGTACATTGGGTTAACGGCACCGAAATCCTGTTGTATTCCATTATTTTGCTACACAACTGAGTAACAAATCGATGCACTACTTCAGAATCAAATAATGTTCATGCAGAAGCAATATTATTATAATACAGGATTACACTTTTCTTTATGAATCAATAAACCGAAGAAAGAGAGGCAGTACAACCAATTAACAAGGTTTATGTTTCCTCAAACTAAGATAATTACGTAGAGAGTAGTTCAATTTACATACCTGATGCAAAACTGAGGCATAAAAACTGGACAAAACAGCTGTTGCAATGACAAAATATTCAAAATATCCATCCTCTTCATCATAGTTTCTAACTGCAACGTCCATTTTTATTTTCTCAAGAGAACATTCTGTATCCCAAGAGACCTGTTTCGTTCTCTTGGCGAATACAGGATCTTAAGAGACCGAATATCGCTCTTACGCTGCCAAGAAGTGTCTATGAAACAGCGAATCTTAAGTTGGATCTTGAGAGAGAACTATGAAACGCCAAAAGTGTCTCTTGGCACAGACTGTTCTTATCCAAGATGGTGAAGTAAACCGTCTCTTGGCTAGTGTCTTGAGATACGTTTATGAAACAGCATGGCGTCTTAAGAGAGGTCTCAAGACGCTTTCCTTTCTTGAGAAACGACTATGAATACGGGCCTTAATAAATTATTTACAACATAAAACTCAGTTGGTTGGAGAGAAATTCGTCTAGTATCCACATTCGGACTGCAAATGTACTAAGGAGTAAGATTGTGGCCGAGCGCATACAAATCCAACGAGAAGCAGTCGAATCATAAAATGCTAAAAGCTTGGGGAAAACATTCTACATACGAGGGGCAGTCAATAATAATCTGCACTTCTGCTGTAATTTTCTTTAGGTTAACCATACTGTAGTTGGCAGTGGCGCAGGAACGTTTTTCATTTGGAAATGAAGTTCATCAAGTTCATCTTCTTATTGAAATGAACAATTTTATGCACATTTTCTGATAGATATTTTTTGTGTATTTTATTGACCGAGTATGGGCTTCGCAGATAGCCTAGATAGCCCCGAATATACGCCTCTGATATATATATATATATATATACACACACACACACAAATACACATACTTTCATACACACGCGCGCGCATATATATACTGCGCATATACTACTTGAAAGGTAGTACCTATAGGTATGATGTGAAGACATCTAGGACATCAGAAATATTCCATTTTAGAACAGCACACGAATTTCCTGTTGTTTTTTTTAAATTAAAAATTGGCATAAATAATTTTTATTTCTTTGTTTTCCTTAGTATGTATGGTCATTTTGAAAAAAAAATTAAACCAGATAACAATTGCGAAAATTATAAAGCTCTGGACCTAGTTCATGGGCTCATTTTGAATTTAACGAAACGGAATGTCAGGAGTTCGAAATGTGAAAATTGCGAACAAAGATACATCTATTGAATTTTTAATGCAGGGCGAGATTAAAGGGGTGAGGAGGATCCCCCCATCCTCTATCTTCGGCCATCCCAACCAGGAATAATCGTCTCTCACCAACTGGATATAGAAACCATATTAGCTATTGAATATATCATACTTATAGAGTCCACATCAGTTCAGTTCGTTTTAATTTTAAAGTCCCATAGCTAAGCATAAAAATATCTTTAAACAAATTATGGCAGATGTGTACCACATACAATGCCTTTTAAGAAAAACTAAATATGCTGACCAAGGCAGTAATTTATTTTATTAAAAACATAAACTAACGTAACGTTTCAACCTTCTAGCAAGGTCTTCTTCAGACTCTGTATCAAGTACAAAAGTAACCAGATACAACAAAAGGGCATTATATATACACAAACATTACTCCCTCCAGACTATTTAGAAAGTTGTTAGGAACTTTCTAGCAGATGACTTTCACTTGCCAACTTTACTTTCACCTAAAAGGCTAAACACAATTACTTCCATATAGAATGTGGTTGGACTTTCTCACGCTCTTTTCCCTTCATTTTTCTTCCTTCTCCTCTCCTCTTTCTCTCTTGTCCTTTCCACTCTTTCCAACATCTTCTTCCATTCTTTGTTTAACTTCAGTCCCCCATTCCAGTTAATTGCACCTTTCTTCTCTATTTCCTTGGCTTCCTTCCATTTTCTCACTAGCATTCTCTTCTCCCTTCCTATCTGCTTAGCCTCATCCCACCCTATGTCATGTCCTGTTTCTCTCGTGTGTTTAAATATTGCATTTCTCTCTCTCTTAAGTCGTACATCATCCCTATGTTGTTTCAACCTGTCTTTCAGCCTTTTTTTTCGTTTCTCCTATGTACACACTCTGACATTCTTTACATTTTACTTCGTATATAATCCCTTCCTCTTCCTCTTCTCTGTTTTCCTTTTTCTTGTTAGCATTCCTCGCTATTCCTAAGATGCTTCTCCCTCCCTTCCTGTAAGTTTTAATTCCCGCTTTCCTAAGCACTTTGCATATCTTTTCTGTGGTCTTCCCCATACTCCTTATTCCAAACCTTCTCTTCCAATTCTCCCCTGCCCGTTTTCTTACTTCTTCTGTTTATGTCCAGTCTATCCTGCTTCTCATAGCCATTCTTTTCCAGCTGTTTCCATAGGCTATTTAATTTGCCTTCTTTTTCACATTCTTTCATGCATATTTTCTTGATTCTGTCATCCATATTCTTTATAAAATTTCTTTTTGTCACCTCACTTACATCACTTCTTTTGTGGCAGAATACCCCTGCTGCACACTTCTTTTGATGCCAAGCGGTTTCAATTTCTTGTCCTCTTTTCCTTTTCATCGATATATCTAGATAGCTTAACTTGTCTTCTTCTTCTATTTCAAGTTCCAATAATATCCCTCTTTCTTCATCTTGAATTTCTTTGGCAAAAATGTCAAGCTGCCTCTTCGTTCCCTTCCATATGCCAAAACAGTCGTCCACATATCTGCAAAACAGAATTATTTTGTCACCTCCCTTTTCTATCACTTTCTTTTCCCATTCATTCATAACCAATTCAGCCAATGCTGGGCTTAGACTGGAACCTATATTTAGTCCTTCACTCATTAACATTATTTTATCTCCCATTATACTGTAACCGTTATTCCAAATGGTTTCCAGCGCCTTCACTACCCTTTCACTATCCCATTCTCCTATAATTTCTTGTCCCATTCTCTTTTTAATAATGTCCAAAACGTGTCCCCTCTTGATACTCGGGATGCCTTTTAAAAACCATGTATTCGGTATTTCCTCAGACATCTACAGGGTGTTGTATTTTTTTAAAAAAATATTGAGTTGAGATGGTTCCCGATCAACTCGTAAAAGGTCTAAGTTTGGAACATTTGTAAAACATTTGACAAAGCATTTATTTGTAACATACCGGTAACTACTCGTATTTGTACCTAACGACGTTCTTCAAGCACTGAAAGTACTATCATTACATATACAAAACCGAAATCCTTCAGATCTCAGAGCAAGCAAGGAAAGCCAAACGCTCGAAAGTTGTTTTATTTCTCTTTTCAATCTTCGGTGGATGATATAAAGAGCCGGCCAAAGTTTCTTTTCATATTTAGTAGTATTAAATACATATACATGCATGTTTTAAGGTGACTTGTCAATTCCTCGTTTACGTAAAAAGGTGAACTTTAATGTAAACAAAAGCATGTGCGCATTACAGTTAAAGATTTGCGCATCTACAAATAAAATCCAAAACACATTTCCACCTTGCCGGCCTCTGTCGCGGAGGGGTTAGCATAGTGCAGGCACGTATCCAGAGGGGGGGTTTAGGGGAGTCGAGCCCCCCCGAAAGTTTTAGGTTTACACTAGATAAAATGAGGTTTTTGGTTTCTTGTGATGTGAAATAAAATAATGTGACAATAATTTAAGGAGAGAAATAATCATCGAGGCACGGAGAATGTTCCGTAACCCTGTTATTGATAATAGCACGTATCCAAGATGGGGCACAGGGGGCTCGACCCTCTCCCCAGAAAATTTTTCAGTTTTCGTTAGATAAAATTAGGTTTTTGGCTTCTTGAATAATGTGAAAATAATGTAAGGAGAGAAAGCATTATCGAGGCAAGATGAAGCATGTTTTATACCCCTGTTATTGTTAATAGCACCTATCCAAGGTGGGGATGAGGTGACTCGAGCCCCCCTTCCTCAGGAAATTTTTAATTTACACTAGATAAAATTCGATTTTGGCGTCTTGAATAAGATGAAGATAATAAATTTATAAATCTGAGAGAAATAATTATCGAAACAAGACGGAGAGTGTTCTATAATCTTATTATTGTCAATAGCACGCATCCAAGGTGGGAATCAGGTGGCTCGAGCCCCCCTTCAGGATTTTTTTCTGTTTACACTAGATAAAATCAGGATTTTGGCTTCTTGAATAATGTGATGATAATTTGGGAGAAATAATTATCGAGACAAGACGGAGAATGCTCTATAACCCTGTTATTGTTAATAGCACGTATCCAAGGTGGGGTTGAGGTTGCTCCAGCCCCCCCCCCCCCCAGGAATTTTTTTATTTTACACTAGATAAAATTAGGTTTTTGGCTTTTTGTGACGATGAATTAAGGAGATAGACAATTATTGAGGCAAGACGGAGAATGTTCTATAACCCTGTTGTTGATAATATTGCACGTAAACTTTTCTTGCACTTTCGGTGTTGTCGAAGCGCACTTGAGCACTATGTAGAAACTTGTTAGCATTTGGAAGCTGCACAACAAAGGTAGCGCCACACGTAGGGCGATTCGTTGTAATCTCTGGAAGGCGGGAGAGGGTACGTTCTTGAATGAGAGAATGAGTCAACTACTGGCAATATTAACGAATCGTTTTTATCTGCGGAACGTTCTAGAATATAATGAGGATATAAATACGCGGATTCAATTTTTCTGTTGATCTGTACAAAGAATTGGTTAATGAGATTTCAGAGGTAAGTGTGACAATTCTTACAGTCGATTAGTGATCAGTCAGCGTCCTCTGGTTGCTTTATAAGATATAGTGATTCGAAAATGAAGACATTGACGACAGCAGAACTTCCGAGGCCTCAGTGTAGTGCTAGTTCGGGTCGAGGGCCGAAGAGATCAAGGTCTCTCTCTCTCTCTCTCTCTCTCTCTCTCTCTCTCTCTCTCTCTCTGTCTGTCTCTGTCTCTCTCTTTCTCTCCCTTTCTCTCTCTCTCTCTCTTTAAAGTAAATATTTCAGCACTGTAGTGTTGCCCACGAGACGAGACTGTGGCCTGTCTCGTCTCGTGAAGTCTCGCGGAAATGCTGTCTCGTCTCGAAAATATTCGTTTGTCTTATGACACATGGTCAATCTCGTCTCGTCTCGAATTTTTAAAAGCCTGTTCCGTCTCGTCTCGTGGGCAACACTAAGCAGTACCGGATATTGGAGTGGTTTATTAAAACAGAAATAAGCTGCATAGATAAACTGAAAATCAAAGTTTTGAGTGATGATTTAGTTTATCTAGAACTAAATTTCGTATATGAAGTCCGAGAATTTCATGGTATAAAAAAATACTTTTGTTTAAGCCTACTGGGTTCGAAACACATTCAAACACTTAACTATCATAAAGAGACAGCCGAAAATTTTATGAATGTCGAGAAGAGAAAGCAAGATGTTGCATATGTAGACATTTTAGGTGGAAATTGCAGGCTCTACCAGGACCCAAATCAGGGCTCTACCAACTGAGCCACCTAGCCATCCTTGACTTTAACCGATTTTTCGTTAAAATGTCTACATAGTACATGTCCTGTATATATCAAATCGTAAGGTGTTGCCTGTATAGTGAACAAGCACAGAAAATATAGGAGAGAGAAGAAAACTGAGGAGCATTCCCACCGGTTGAGAAGATTTTTTTTCTGTGATCAACAAGAGCTACTACTTCGAGGTGACAATGACAGTGGCCTAATAAGGGAGATTTCACACCGTGTTGCCTGAAGATTAGGTTTGTGCGGCCATTTGCGTCGCTACGGTGTGAAACGTTGCTGTTGATTGGCCCATTCCAATCGACATGTGCCGCGTGTCCCTTTGGTCTGAAACCTTCCCAAGTCTTGAAAATCCAAGTCACAAGGATGGAAAATTAGGGCCTTGTTAAGGTTAGGTGTGAAAGCAGGCAGACAACAGCACCCTAAAGGATCATATCCAAACCTGGAGGAAGAACGCATCTTACTTCAATCTCCAATACGGAATGATAAAAACTTCTGGTGAGTTGATTTTAAAAAAATGTGTCCGAGATAAAGAGAGGCGTGCCCAGAATTTTTGGAAGGGAGAGGGGTTACGCATACTATTTTTGGTCGTCAGTCCTGATTTTACCAATTTTTTCCTGTCTTTGACATTCCTCTTTCTTTTCTTTTTTTTTTTTTTAAAAAAAGGAATATTGGGTCAAATGGGGTTATGACCTCACCAACCCTCCCTTGGGTAAGCATTTGATCATACTGGGAGACGAAACATTAGATGTGTTGGGAACGGAAGGGTTTTCACTGTGCATTAATTGTTTCGTTATCCACCTGTATTCGAGAAGACTTCCTTTGTTTCGTGCCGATATATGACAAGACAGCAGAAGCTGTGACAGGCATTTTTGAACACTTGTGAGTGCTAAGTCCTGAATCTGAACAATTTGGTGGGTTTCGGCTTTTATAAGAGCTGCAAACATGGGAGGACAAGACACGTTAGTGGTGTTCAGGCTCGAATCTGAGAGAAATATTCGAGAGCTGTCTGCGTTCAGTTCGCAGCCCACAATTTGAATCTCGCGTTGGCGAGTGGATTGTCCATCCCGTGCATGTGCTTCGTAAAAACACTCAAAGACACCATAGACGTTTTTATGCCTGATGAGAAGAAATGGACAAACACACATACTGAGATGGTTCCGGCACACAATGTTAATGCATGGAGACAGAGTCGTCGAGTGGTAAAAAATGTTCCGATTTCACGTTCTGATTAAAATGACAGCCTTACATTGGCGACGATTTAGGGGATAGTTGCTCCCCATTTTTTATTTTCTTGCCTCAACATTATGGCCTCTTAATGTTAAGCCTTGTCTACCAAGAGAAAGTAAACTTTCCTTGCAACGCCCTCCGCACCCCCCCCCCCCCCCCGTTTTGGAACCCAATTGTGAGGTTCTTACTTCCCTTAAAAAAATGGTGTTGAGCCCCCCGAAAGGAAATCCTGGATACGTGCCTGGCATAGTGTGCTATGACGTCAGAGGTCCCCCGGTTCGAATCCCGGCTTGGGCATGAGTGTTATTTGTGAGTGTCCCTTCATCATACCATCACTCATCCTCATCTTCGCGATTAGCCAGAAGTGGCAGAAATGCGAAGTAAAATAAACCAAATCACTCAAACATTCCCATCTTGCTCAAAGACCTTGTGAATTCAATCAAAAATCTACCAATATCTACCAGCCGAATGTGAAATGTCCTAAACCTAACCTTAAATGATTAGAAAAATAATTTAGAAGTTTTAAACATACTTTTACTTTCCTTATACCCCCAGTGCATTGCTTTCATGCAGAAAAATTTGCAAGACATTGATTGAAGTCTAGTCTAGATAACACAGTGGCTTTGAGAAGCCAACTGGCAAACCATAGGACCCGTCCATTCATTTGACCAATGTAATTTTCTTCCAGTTTGACTTTAGGGTTTAACTTCAAATGGCGTTGTGTTTGTGTTGCATTCGACATCAAAGTCAAATTTAAAGCCATTAATGTCCAATTCCAAGTACTATATCTAATACTTAGGTAAAAGTAAGTTGTCGTCCTCTGATAAAATCACAAATTGCACCCTGTTCTAAAGTCTAGGAAACGGGAACCTTTCATTTGGCGTAGGAATGACATCGAGATGAGACGAGTCGAGAATTGTCACAGCCTCATCTTGCCTCCTGTGTGGTGAGTTTGAGTTTGTTTGAGTTGGTGTTTTAAGCAGTGGCGAAGCGTGCTGTCTCTGGAAGGGTAGGCACAGGACGGAGCAGGGTTTGGGGGGAGGGGAAGATGTGATTTTTTTTAACAGTAGTATGTTAAAATATAGCCCCTAGAAAATAAAAGATAACATATTGCCTGAATCTCGTCTACTTAAGTCGGGATAGTGATTGTAAAGGATAATGTAGTGATTAACGCTCTCGCCTTATAATCAAGAAGTAGAAGGTTCGATTCCTCCTGGAGGCATTGGTTCAGATTCTACGTACTTTAATCTAGTCTCGATTAGATATCTGATAATAAAGGCGCTTCTGTCTCGAAGGTCAGAAAAAAGTGACAATGAGACTCGATGTTCTGACCACGCGTCACCCAATGAAAAAGAAGTTCTGTCAGGCCCTAGCCATCTTACATTTGTTAGATTAAAGCTGCTCGTAAAAATTATTTGCTACTTCAATAACAGTATTGTAAATGTTTCTCGCATTACAGAAATGGTTGGTTCACTTGATCGTCACTTAGCGTTTATTTCTTTTTAATGCTGACCTCCGCGGCAGATTGGTTATAACAGCGTGCTACGACAAGGGCCTCAGGTTCGAATTCCCACCTGGGCATAGGTGTTCTTCGTGAGTGTCCCTTCGTCAATGTCATCACATTATCGCTCATTCTCATCTTCCCAATTAGCCAAAAATGGCAGAAAGCCAAGTAAAATAAACTAAATCTATCAATCAATTATTTCTTTTTAACTTTTTTATGCATATAATTCTTCTTCAACAGGCGACTTTTTTAAAAAAAATTATAATATGATTTAGAAAATGATGAAATGCTAAATGAGAACACGGACAGATAAACACACAGTCATAAAATTTCAGTAACACGGATTTTCTCTATACATTTGCATTGTAACGTACTTTGCCCCATTTTAAAAGTAGCGCGTTTTCAGTTATGTCACTAATCATGAAAGGAAATTTCGTCTCAATATCCCTTTCCTCAAAGAAATAAAATACTTTCCCTCTCTGAATCGAGATTGGTGTGGGTCACATCCAGCAGCTAACACTTCGCGAAAAGCGGTTCCTCAAAAGAGCTGAAAGCAGCAAACTTAACACTGGTAAGCAACTTACATGCATTATTTGCAGTTAGAATTCTAATAATGCCTACTTTGATAGGTTAGGAGGCCAGGCTTAGAGGTGTTAGCAACACATTTTCGCTACATGTTAGCAGCTGGGTGTGCTCCGCTCCCGGCACAGCTCTGAATCTTCCATGGATGGAAACACTGCTACAACAAGCTCTGTACGTCCACTGCCTGCTTCGTCACGTGCTCGTACCAGTGTTGCCACAATATGTAAGCACAATTTCCCTTTGCAAGGGGTAAAATTTCCCTTTTTCGCCCATTTTTTCCCTTCATCTAAAGAATTATCATTATTATTATTAATATTAATAATAATAATAATAATAATAAATATTATCGTTGACCCATGTTCATATGTATGTATAAATTGTTAAAACAATTTGTGACAGTCAGATTTACCGACGTCATTATTATTATTATTATTATTATTGTCCATAGCGGCAAAAAAATGTGTTGATTCAAAGCGTTGAGAGTTTTAATTTGTAAGAATACATATTTGATTTTTGCCAAGCCGACGGGAGGAACGAGACGTTCGCGTGTCTTAAGGGTGAGCACCTGAAGGGTCACGTTATGCGTCTAAAGCTTAGGAAATTCGACCGTAGTGACAAACATTTAAATATCTCGGTTTCCAGCGGTCAGATTCATGTGAAACTTATACCAGCGCAGCAGCATGTGTGCAAGGACGGATGTGTG
The DNA here is from genome assembly GCF_977018435.1 of Lepisma saccharinum. Lineage (NCBI taxonomy): Eukaryota > Metazoa > Arthropoda > Insecta > Zygentoma > Lepismatidae > Lepisma > Lepisma saccharinum. The sequence continues at coordinate 34,597,512 of NC_139257.1, forward strand.
GAGTTTCGTCGCGATCAAGCAACAATTACGGACGCCAGATCAAATCGGTTGTAATTGATCAGTTTGTGGACACCGGTTGCAATTGAGCTATGGGCGACAGCGAGGCTGAGGCTTAATCCGCAGAAACTCAACTTCGAGCACGGCTCGTCCCAGTTGGGAGACAATAGAGCAAAGTGGAATGACCTCTTCGGAAGCGTCACTTCAACGAACGCCTAGCGTCTTTTTCAAAATCTAAATAAAACGAAGGACATGGTTTTTCGATACACAGTCTTACCGCGATCCTTGTAGCGAGAGTAGCTCCGTGCTACCTCTCCGTATACAGTTTTGCCGCGATTCTTGTAACGAGAGCGCCTTCGTGCTACCTCTTTGTGTACAGTGGACTTTGTTGTGTTTTGCGAACACCAGTGTGTGATAGGCAGTAAGTCTACACGAGTGCGCCTACCTCGACCGCTGGGAGAAGTTGAAGCGAGACCGTGTTTTCGTGATTACCTTACGCCGTTTATAATTTTTGAGAAACGAGGAACACCGGAAACTATGGCGGGCTAGAGGAAGAAGAGAGATGAGGGCGTTACCGTCGATTCGCCCGATGTCAGAAGAGACTACGCCGATGATGCCTACCAGCCGCCACGGAGAGAGAAACGACGAGCCACGCCGATAATGCCTATCCGCCGCCACGGAGAGAGAGAGAGAGACGACGAGCCACACTGATGATGATGCCTACCCGCCGCCACGGAGAGAGAGAGAGAGAGACGTCGAGCGCCGCCCTGTCGACACTCCGATGATGCCTACCAGCCGCCACGTTGACGTCCCGACGCCCAGACCACGGAGATGTTCACCGATCCCGAGGGGAAGAGAAACCGAGGAACCAGACGTATGAACACTTTTCGCATCTTCATCGTCGCGACCAAGGAAACCTTTCGTGTGAATACTATATGTTTTTATAACCAACCAAAGGTTGGGTATACATCCCCAATACATACAGGCAGCACTCCACTCCAACCGAAGTACAAGGCCAATTCAATCCAGGTAAAATTAATATGAATAGACATTCCCAGATATGTTAAGATTAACAGAAATTAGGCCTAATTAGTAAAAGTATGATAAAACATCAAAATATTAAGTAAATAATAAGCCCCAGACCAAAATTCAGTGGTTATAAAAAAGACAACCTCTTGTGGATAAACAGAATTCAGAGAGCACATGTTGCATGTCATGCAAATTTTTTATTAATACAGATATTTTCAGGATAACATTTGTGCAAGCACAAATTAACTTGCTTTCCCTGAAAATAACTCCAAGTCACAATTATTAGTACAACTAAACCACAAAAACATAAAAAATCGATGTTTTTGACAAAAGACAATCGGTCTCACAGCACCAGAGCCATCTGGTGAGTGCCAGTGGAACTAGCCCCGACTAGGCTGCCATCTAGTGGATTTCTTTAGGTACTAGATAAAGGCAAGTAACCCAAGGTGCTGTGGACCAATCAGATGGCCTCATGGGCGTAGCTACCAGACAATAGGACTGAGGTAGCTTTTATCATGAGAGGAAGCCATCTTGATTTCACTCTGTGTTGATAGTTTTTACAGTTAACATCGCTCCAAGTTTTGGGCCTGAGTAGGCCAGTGGAGAGAGGGACAATGGAGTAGCCATTGTGTTCCAACATGTGAAATATCTACTAAGTGCTTGGAAATAGTCCTGTAGTGTATAATATGGACGAATTACAGCACTTAAAGTGCCTTAAAGTGCATGGAACCAATATCCATGAAAATTCGGAAATTTTCAATACCACATGGTGAGGACAATGAGCCTTCAGGAAACCATGATGCTTTGTATCCAAAGACATCCAGGATTATTCGGCCCATCCTTTGTGATATAGCTCCCTGAAACAGTCCATGTGCAAGCCAATACCCATATGTCTTAAGATACCGCTATATTTTTAGGGCAAATCCACAGAAACCCCCCATTTATAGTTGGAGTGAAAAGTGTTTGTTTCAAGGCCCATGTGTGATGAGGTGGAAGCAGAAGATGTAAGTACAATGCTTTGGTTACCCATTTTGTTGGTCCCATGTGTAAAAACAATCTTATAAGTTTGTGCAGTGCTTGTATATAAGTAAATGTCTTAAGTCCCAGAATATTAAATGTGTCTTTCCAACATCTTGATCTATTAATTCATATTTGGGCGGGTAAGCCCGGGAAGCGTGCTTCTCGCTCCGGAATAAATAGGCTGAAAGTCCCTATGATAAACCAGCAATCACTCCTCGGAATGGATGCTAGTCTACTGGGGACATCCTCCATGTTAATGGTCACTGGAGGACAGCGTAGAGCTGCACGGGGATAGGTGTGTCCAGGTTGCATAGCCAGGTAGTTTCGTAGGTTCGATCAGGCCCAAAGTGGGTGAGTAGGTTAGGTTCATCCTTCCTACTATTCGGCAACGTAACCTGGAGGCACGTATCCCTGGACCAGCCGCGTAGACGAAGCCATTCAACTCCCAAATCTATCGTCTGTCTTCTGTCTCTCGCGGATCGCAAGATTATGAGACTCAGCATCGGCACTCCCCAAATATGAATACCAGATCAAGGTCGTTGGAACGGCCAGCAGGTCGTGGGTTCCCACCCAACGGTAGTGCAAGTACCATGAATAACCCCCAACTTGACCTCATTGTAGCAATGCTCCAAGAGCAATCGAAAGTCTCTGAAAGTGTTAATCAGAAACTTGATGCACACGGTCAGAAACTTGATGCGCAGGGTCAGAAACTTGATACGCAGGGTCAGAAAATTGATGGTCAGGGTCAGAAACTTGAAGCGCAGGGTCAGAAAATTGATGCTCAGGGTAGGGAATTTGCCAAGGCATCGGCGGAAGTAAATAGGAAACTTGAAGCCGTAAGGACGGAATTCCAGGCCAGACTGGACTCCATTCACAATGCCACCACGAAGACCTCAGAATTGTTAAATAAGCAAGTAGCGTCCAATACCAATAGAATAAATCAGATAGAGATCCAATGTAATGACTTAGAGTTAAGGTTAGAAAGGGATTTTACACAAGTGTCAGGCCAGATTTCGCAACTGAGGGAACTTGTTGGCGAAGTGCAAGGCGGTGACAACCAGACCACCACTGCTCAGATTCTAGGGAGGTTAGATGCCCTAGAAAACATTTGCAGAGAGCTCACTTGCAGTGACCACATGGTCACGATCGAGAACAGGGTTCTCGAGCAAGTGAGGAAGGAAATGCCGAACTGTCAGGCGGAAGGCCGCAGATCGCATGAATGCATTTCCGAGGGCCAAGTCACTGAGCAGCGCACCTCCTCACAACAAAGGGTTGGTGAGGAGCAGCTGCCAGCAGAACAAAGGTCTGACGATGCAAGCCTGATGAGGATTCTTGCTTGCCTGGAAGGGATGGAGAGACGAATAACTCAGTCCGCCCTTCCACTTACGTCAGCCACCATGCCCGTCTCACCTGCACGGAATGTGTCTGTCCACCAGGCCTTGTACAAAGCCAAACGACGAACTAAGGGTTACGAAAGCTCTGACCAGAGTAGTGGCTATGTGTCTCCCCCTAACAAGTACCACCCACTTGGTAACTCCCCGGAGTCCAACTCCGAAAGCTCGGATGCCGAAGTCCGCAGCCAGAGGAACAGGAAGAACCGGAGGAGGAACAAGAGCAAACCTAGGGTTAGGTTTGCTGATCTCAAACAGCTCCCAACCTTTAACGGGCAGGGGAACAGGCTGGCCTCCGATTTTGTGCAGGAGTTTGAGAGAGATCTCACTCTCCTGGAGGTAGATTTGGCGGAAGCCCTCCAAATAATCTCGTTCTGTCTACGGGCAGTGGTACGAGAGGAACGAACGAAAGTTCAAGTCCTACTCAGATTTCAAAAGGCAGTTCCTCTCATATTTCCAAGGGGATGGGTGGAGAGCTTCTTCCCTTGCGAAGGCTCTCAACGAAAGGTACGACCCATCCCAGCACAGATCAGTGCACAAGTATTTCTGGCGCCAAGTCAAAATGATTTGGCTTGTGTTGCCAGAAATCGCCGACAACCAGGTTTTCACCCACGTTGTGCAACAGCTGCCGCGCAGCTTGAAGGACCAGTTAATCCTAGCTCCCTTCGTCTCTCTTCAGGAGGTGGCCAACTCCATACTTCGGTATGAGAGTGTGCAAGTGCCACGATATCCTGAGAGGGAAGTTGCAAGGCCAGCACGACCCAATTACGGGAAAACCACGACTCGCATTAACCGGACCTATGTGAGTCGTGGTCAGGGTGAAGCGAGCGGTTCGTCCAAAAAGGAGGACGCTCACATGTGCAAATCTGCGAGGGGCTCCCGGCCTAAGGAGTACCCAAACAGAACCAAGGTAGACCGGAGAAAGGGTGGAACATCCCAGAGTAAGAGTTCCGCCAGCTCACACGGGTCTTCCGAGCATCTCGCTGAGGTGCATCCAAATGTGCACAACCAGGGAAACTAGGTAGGCAACGTCCTGACGTGGGGAAGGGCGATGCCAAACCTAAACCTGTCCCACAATGTTCAGATTCATGCAAGCACACGCCACTGATAAATCAATATCAGGCAGTGGGTGATTCAATGTTATCACGTCTTGCGCAAAGAAAATTCGGTATCCTGTCCAAAGAGACAGTGATGGTAATTACCACATCGGACTTTGCATATCTGGACAAACCTCAGCGCAGTTGCTCAGTGCTTTGAGAAGGGAAAAGTGTGTTCATAAAAATGTGTTATTAATGGTATCCACAAATGATATACTCCGAGGGAAGGACACCAACCAGGTGTTCCGGAACCTCCAGGATATCATTTACACCCTAAAGAGGAAAGGTGCTCAGAAGGTCATTGTTCTGACCCCTCCACCAGTTCCCAGGTTAGCCAATGAGAACCGACACAGGTTCTGGGCCATGTATGATTCATTAATTGCGAATATATTATCTCTTGATGATAATAGCAATGTAAGGGTTCTGGATTCCTCATCGAAATTTGTGCACAAGGGCCAAGAAATGAACATGTCGTTGTTCGAAGAAACCATGGGTTACGGTCAAAACATGAGACCTGACCTGGTTCACTTCAGCCCCCGAGGTATGGATACCATACTCAACGCACTCGATGAGGTAAAATGGTTCACCAAACCAGGTCACACACCCAAGGGTAAACAAATGGAACCTCAACAGAGCGAGATGAATGCCATTCTGCCCTATGAGCAACCCTCGGGAAACTAGCCAGTGCTACTCTCGCAGGGGGTGATGGTGGCCAAGGTGTAACAATTCCTACTCGGTTAGTAAGCATAGAATTTAATATTGAGGAAACTCATTGATACATATTTTGTACATTTTTCACTTCCTCAAGGAATCGTAGTAGACAATGGTCCCCAGTTTAAGGCCAAGTAATTCACTCAAACCCTTGAAAATATGGGAATTCAGGTTCTGTTTATACCATCATATCTCCCATCCGCCAATCTGGTTGGGAGGACCCACCTCGAGATGGGAAAGCTCTTAAAGCTCATGTGCAATGAAAGCCATAAGACATGGTCAGATAAATTACCAGCAGTGGTTAGCATTATCAATCACTCGATCAATGACACCACGGGGTACGCACCAGCAGAACTTAGGCTACATGTTTCACTCAGGAACCCCGTTATGGAACACTTTCATATTCCTACAGGTGAACAAACCGAATGGGATCAGCAATTGTTCATGGCTGTATCCCGGACGGCCGAAAGGCGAAACAAAGCCAACTATAAGGTAAATGAATCACAGCAAAACAGGACTGTGATCAAAGTGTACGACTTAGTTTTTCTTAAATCCCATCTCCAAAGCAAAGCTCTAGAGGGACAGACCCACAAATTATTCCACACCTTCTTCGGTCCATTAGTTTGTAGTGATCAGGTGACAGACAACATATTTAATCTTGTTCATTGTGTTAGCGGTAAGAGCCTACCCAACCAACATGTCAATAACATGAAGTTGTGGAGGTGTAGCTATAAGGTGTATAGTCATTACATTGAGAAGCTCAGACTACTACATCCGGTGTTAGCTTCAAGAGTACCTCAAAGAAGTTAATTCAAGCCAAGGGGCCTCTGAATTCAACGAGGACTCAACCTCAATCCCGACGGGGTGCAGCCGTTTCCCTACGACTTGCTTTGTCTGTTGGTAAGACGAGTAACTGCGCACAAATGGCTCCACCCTCGTACCCTTGTGATACTTCCCCATGGAAACTGTAGATGTCTGCTCGTCAGCTCTACGTTTCTTCCTAAACCCGATATCAGTAGGACCTAGGAGAGAAGTACGCGACGGTATGGCTCCTGCGCTATAGTATTAGTCGCATAAGAGGTATTGGTATCCCTCTAGCGCATCCAGGGTAAGACGCACGGATAGGAGTGTACAACAGGTACAAGATGAGGAGAAAAGGCTACACATTATTTGAACACTAGTATTAATATATGTTAAAGGTCAGAGGTTGTGTGGATGAGGTTCTGTCTGGTCTGTGACATTCACCCATTTGTACATAGGGTAGAAAAATTTATGTCAAGATCGTGTAAGGGATTATTTTATCATTGTATGCAAAAGTCAATTTCATTGTTGTATACAAAAGCCTATTTCATTGTTGTGTACAAAAGTATTATTTCAGTATTATATGCCAAGGCAATTTCATTGTGGTATAAAGGGTAATTTCATTATTGTCTACCAGGGCCATTTCTTTGTGGGACACAAAAGTGAGTCCAACCGTCATATAGAGATTTATTTCCCTATGAGTACAAATCTATGCTAGATCACTCACTACCAATCAAGCAAAATATTGTTTAGCAATCATTGGGTATTTGCACTACCGATGGGTTAGGTTCGACCAAACCAGGGTTAGCGGTAATAGAAATATGCAAGCACCCCCAAACATATAGGGTTGTTTATGAGGAACAACCCAAAACCAACAAGGGTAAGGTCAAAGCCTACGTGTGAAGTGGGGCCAGTGAGTACATCACTCCAACTCCCCCTCAGTGTCACCACAAAACCCCGGAGCAAACATACAAAAGTGCATGGTGTCATAGGCAGCAGCAGACCCCCAAGCATATTATACCAGGAACTAGAGACAATCTTTTCAGCGTTCCAGCAATATGGGGAAGCAGGAAGTGTGTCAGGGATTCGTAATCGAACATTGACATCCAGGAACGAACCACCATGACAATCCGACAGACTTCACACAAGGAGTGCATTCCACAGATTGTTCACAATCCCAATGGGTAGCCAGGTCGAAGCATTGTTCCGCCAAGCGAGCAACAAAAACATTTGCTGGCAACGGATGCTGCACAAAGCCAGGCGACAGCGAGCTCCACCTAAGGAGATATGGAAGAACAATTGTGAGGTGACCAAACGTGGACAACATACAAAGGTGTATGGTGAACATTTCTTGAAGGTACCGCACCCTCAAGTGAGTGAGGGGCAGACAGTAGATACATATCTAAAAACTACTAAGCAGCTCAGTTCGAATACAAAAACTGTATTCAGTGCGACAAAAAACAGACATTAAAACATGAATAACTAAAATTATTTATTGAAAACTTTTAAGTGTGTGTTATATTATCCATGTATATACCTTCTAGGAAATCATTCGATATATCGAACAGAACAGTATCTCAAACATATATCCAAGTGACGGGCAAGAATAATTGCAAATTCATTTTCTTTCATATATATGTTCTTTTCGGACCAGCGTGGTCCTAACGATTCAGTGTGTATATAAATATTTTGTGTATGTATTTGGGTATACTGTATTAAAAGGGTAAAGAAAAATGATCCGCTTCACGTATCCTTTTTCTTTTCCCGAGGGCCCGGGATATGTATAACCAACCAAAGGTTGGGTATACATCCCCAATACATACAGGCAGCACTCCACTCCAACCAAAGTACAAGGCCAATTCAATCCAGGTAAAATTAATATGAATAGACATTCCCAGATATGTTAAGATTAACAGAAATTAGGCCTAATTAGTAAAAGTATGATAAAACATCAAAATATTAAGTAAATAATAAGCCCCAGACCAAAATTCAGTGGTTATCAAAAAGACAACCTCTTGTGGATAAACAGAATTCAGAGAGCACATGTTGCTTGTCATGCAAATTTTTTATTAATACAGATATTTTCAGGATAACATTTGTGCAAGCACAAATTAACTTGCTTTCCCTGAAAATAACTCCAAGTCACAATTATTAGTACAACTAAACCACAAAAACATAAAAAATCGATGTTTTTGACAAAAGACAATCGGTCTCACAGCACCAGAGCCATCTGGTGAGTGCCAGTGGAACTAGCCCCGACTAGGCTGCCATCTAGTGGATTTCTTTAGGTATTAGATAAAGGCAAGTAACCCAAGGTGCTGTGGACCAATCAGATGGCCTCATGGGCATGGCTACCAGACAATAGGACTGAGATAGCTTTTATCATGAGAGGAAGCAATCTTGATTTCACTCTGTGTTGATAGTTTTTACAGTTAACATCGCTCCAAGTTTTGGGCCTGAGTAGGCCAGTGGAGAGAGGGACAATGGAGTAGCCATTGTGTTCCAACATGTGAAATATCTACTAAGTGCTTGGAAATAGTCCTGTAGTGTATAATATGGACGAATTACAGCACTTAAAGTGCCTTAAAGTGCATGGAACCAATATCCATGAAAATTCGGAAATTTTCAATACCACATGGTGAGGACAATGAGCCTTCAGGAAACCATGATGCTTTGTATCCAAAGACATCCAGGATTATTCGGCCCATCCTTTGTGATATAGCTCCCTGAAACAGTCCATGTGCAAGCCAATACCCATATGTCTTAAGATACCGCTATATTTTTAGGGCAAATCCACAGAAACCCCCCATTTATAGTTGGAGTGAAAAGTGTTTGTTTCAAGGCCCATGTGTGATGAGGTGGAAGCAGAAGATGTAAGTACAATGCTTTGGTTACCCATTTTGTTGGTCCCATGTGTAAAAACAATCTTATAAGTTTGTGCAGTGCTTGTATATAAGTAAATGTCTTAAGTCCCAGAATATTAAATGTGTCTTTCCAACATCTTGATCTATTAATTCATATTTGGGCGGGTAAGCCCGGGAAGCGTGCTTCTCGCTCCGGAATAAATAGGCTGAAAGTCCCTATGATAAACCAGCAATCACTCCTCGGAATGGATGCTGGTCTACTGGGGACATCCTCCATGTTAATGGTCACTGGAGGACAGCGTAGAGCTGCATGGGGATAGGTGTGTCCAGGTTGCATAGCCAGGTAGTTTCGTAGGTTCGATCAGGCCCAAAGTGGGTGAGTAGGTTAGGTTCATCCTTCCTACTATTCGGCAACGTAACCTGGAGACACGTATCCCTGGACCAGCCGCGTAGACGAAGCCATTCAACTCCCAAATCTATCGTCTGTCTTCTGTCTCTCGTGGATCGCATTTTCAATCGCCCATAAAGACGCCAGGATGCACCTCGGAAGCTGAGAGATGGTAATGTATTCATCTGTGTGATTGTCAGCACGTGACGGCCCGATTGATTTAGAGAACGCCCTTGAAATTCGTCAACATTTTGAAAACGCCCACACAACTCGAAACTTCATATCAAACTCCCGTCGCGCTTGTCATTTGTAATTTATTCGTCTCAGGTCAATTTTTCTTATTCCATGTGATATTTTTTAATGATCTTAAATTCATGGTTGTTTGTGCTCCTTTGTATTTGTTTAAAGTGCGTACCATTAGAGTAAAGCGCCGCCCACTTAATTGTTTAATCTACTGGAGGTTTGTTCATTTTTTTATGTGTCAGTGCTGTGTCGCTGTTAGCTAGGTCAGGCCGCATGTGTGATTATTTGTTAAAAGTATTTGCCTGGTAATATGAATTGCTCGTCGCGGCGAAGTGTTTAAGTCCCGCCTGCTAGAGAGTATATGTTTGCGTCACTCAACGGAGGTTATTTGTTATGTTTGAACTACGTGAGGTCTTGTAAAAGGAAAACGTCCGCCCACGTGAATGTAATTGCCGTTGAGACGCCTTTGTTTATGCTGATCAAATAATGTATTGTCACCGCGCCGACTAGTTTCTTTTTAAAAAAGGTGAACTTAAGTAAGGGCTGGCTAGGATTTGAGTAGCACTGGAGCAAAATCACAAATGACCTGATTAGACAAAAAGTAAGGTAAAATTAATTGAGAATGCAATAATTAGGGCTTATCGTCATAACACCTGTACATGTCATGTATCATTCTTTGTGTCGATGACCCCGTGAGGATTGATTCTGTGAGTGAAAGAGGGGAGATGTAGTAAATTGATCTTTGTTGATTATGAATAGAATATACTTTTTATTTTCATGTTAATTTTGGGCTATATCATTTCGTACGCATGTCGCTACCCGTGATTTTCAGGTATGCAGCTAGCCGCTTCCCGGCTACAGGTAAAGAGGTGGTAATTTGAAAGTATATATGTTTTTTTTATTATTCGATACGGCTAATTACTATGCACTGTTGGTCACCGGTTCCTACACACGAACTTAACCTGGACCGTAATGCTATTTTGCTTGTCCGAGGGAGATTTTGCCGCCTCTATCTTGGTAGTGGTAGCATTTGTTTTCCTGGGCAAGGGAGGGCGTTTCACAAATTTAACTTTTAAATGCTACTACGCCAGTGGTCTCGGTTCGAATCCCGGCATGGGCATGGCTGTTTGAGTGTCCATTCATAAATTTCATCATATCATCACTGATCCCCATCTTTGCAATTAGCCAAAAGTGGCAGAAAAGTGAAGTAAAATAAACCAAATCAATGAACAATAAAATCAATAAATCAATAACTTTAAATGTCTCTTTTGGAAGAATTAGATTTTATTGCTAAACCAAGTCAATTTTTTCGTTTTGAGATGAAAGCTAAAACTAAGTTGGCAGCTTTAAGTAAGTAAGATTTTCTTAAGTAAAAAGTCAAACACACAAACAGAGATTGGATTTAGGGAGGCCAATGCCCCTTGTCTTCATCACACCATCAGAAGAAAATTAAAAATATTCTACACAAAATGCAGGTCTAGTAAGGCGTAGATGAAACGTCACTTCCTTTAAGTATGAAGAGTTTGTGTGGAAAATCACATTTTTGGCTCCAATCAAAATTTTTAAATTCGACGCATGTGTATGGGGGTTATTCCTGAGTAAACAAAAAAAATATAGTACATACCTGAGTAAATGTTCCATTCTGGTAAATTTCACATATTAGGTGGAACTTCTAAAACGCAGCAAGTTTTTTATTAGTCACTTCTTGCCACTCCGCACGGAATTTTTTAACTCGTTTCCGCTGTGTTTTCTCATCTTCCGATAATTCTCCATGACGTTTTCTAATATATTCTGGAGTTGCAGATCGTTTCCTTTGCTCCCCTTGTTCTTCCATTGTCCAAGACAGACACAACCTTCCACCAAACACTCGCACACGAATAACCCAGTTGGCCTCCCCGATGGCACAGTGGTAGCGTTGCCTTGTAATCAAGGGGTCCTGGATTCGATACCCGTGGAGGCACAAGTGGTTCGGATCCCACTTTAAACTGTAGGCCCAGTCCCGATTAGCCTAACTTGGCATAAAGTGGACTTAAGACAGCAACTCAAACCAAACGAATAACCCAGTGTCCAATGAAGACTGAAGAAAATATAGTTTGGGACAAAGAGAACTTTATGGTTTGCACGTGCAGTGTTGAGGCAAAATTCAGTGAACCGCGGAAAGCTTTACATAAACAATAGACTCCCACTCTCAAAGCCGGGACATATGGGTGAATGGTCAATGACCTCCGGCCCCAAACGGTAGCCAGATGTGGACCAACCCAAATTCCACCCTTCCTGTTAGAACAAAGTATAGGACAAAATAAAAGAAAAAAGATCTCATTTTCAAAACTGGAATCACTTATAAGGTTTAATATAATTAATTTTGAGTTTGTCTTAAAATTTCCCTGAAAATCCGCTATTTTTCATCAAATTTCCCTTTTCCCTTTTCACTTATAATTACCTCCAAATTTTCCTTCATGTGGCAACACTGGCTCGTACACGATCGGCACTCTTCGGAAGTCAGGGAGAGAGGGTGAGAGAGAGAAAAGAGGCCGGCCTCTCAGGTTACATTACAGGCGAACGTACCCCTGAAATTATGCTTTCCCGCACGAATCACATAGGTTGTTATGGGACCAGCTGAGGCACTCTCAGGCGGGCCTCGCTGAATGCTCAGATACGGTTCCAGGCAGGGTTGCAAACTTGCGGTAATTATCGGAAAACAAAGAATTTCAGTTTTCTTTTATTAAGCGTCGTTTAATGAAATTTATAAGTAATAAAATAATCCGTTATAGACAAATATATTAGGGTAGGCCCGGCCTCCGGGCCTCATAGGACGCTTCGCCACTGGTTTTAAGTCCACTTTATGCGCAGTAAGGCTAATCGGGGCTGTACCTATGGTTTAAAGTGGGATCCGAACCACTGTGCCATGTGCCTCCACCGAGTATCGAACCTGGGACACCTTGATTACAAGGAGACGACGCTTCCACTGCGCCATTGGTGAGGCCCTCGTGTGTGGTGAGGTCCTTCTCGTTCTTGCTTGTGGTTTTCTTTTGTTTCGGTGTCCACTCAGAAGTCGTTAAAACTTATTCTATGTGTATTCACTTCATGGGCTAATAGGGACTGAATCTACAGTTTAAAGTGGAATCCAAAGCTCTGTGCATTGAATTGTGTAATTGAAGGCGAGATATCTCGTCCTGACCCACGAAATGTTTAGTATAAGCAACACGTAGATTGTGTCACACCACTCAAAGTTTCACAACGTATATCTCATTAAAGCAAAACTTTTCTTAATAACGTTTTTCTGCATTATATCTTGTTTCAATGCTGTGAACCGTCGAAATACGGAATTATATTATAAATAGATTAAATCGGGTAGCACAGGCTCGCAATTGTTACTAATGCATTAACTTTGCTATTACAATAAACAAAATACACGACATTTTGAAAAAAAAAAGTCAATAAATTATACGCTTGGTATGTCTGATAAGACACACAGTAATTTAAATTAATTTTTACCAATTTCTTCAAATATGATACCAGAGTTTCGAACGAGATTATCACAGACATCAAGTATCGCCTCGCTTTGATTTTGCAGAGATTTATTTCAGTCTCGTTTCGAAATTTGAGAGGAAACACAGACTTTTCTTGTTTCAGTATCATCTCTATGAATTACAGGAGTACATTGTACCCCCCAATGTCTCGTCTCATTTGTGTAAGTATTTCGTTTCGGAAAATTCCATTTGAAAAATTCAAAAGAAAAGGTCAGTCATATACTCTTCTGATGAGGATTTATATACTATCTTTGAATCGATGCGACCACTTCTTTAGAAAAGTGTACACCCCCCCCCCCTTACGTAAAGGAGCATTCATCTGGAGCGTGATTTTCTGAGAGTAAACTTTATCTGATTCCATCGTTTCACAGAAATTTTACACAATTTTCATCTCCTTAAAGAGGTTTCCAAGAACACAGGTCAATGAACTAATTACATAGTAGCAAGCACAATGTAGTACAATAAGTTTACAATGGTTTGAATTTCTGTGGTAGCTAAGTAAGATAAATTAGCCTAATGCTTGTAAGTTATAAACAATACTATACCTAAACCTTTTTTATTGAGCGAATTGAAAATATGTTCCTTTAACAGTAGCACCTTGCGTCTGTCAAGTTATCTAAGGATAACAACGGAATTTACTAATTTTGGTGGTAACCCCTGTACCCCCCCCCCCCCCCCCCGTTCCTGCGCCACTGGTAGTGGGACCACAGGCAAAAGAGACCCGCAAGTCCCGACTCCCATGCATCGTGCGGGCTTCATTACCGCGCTTTCCAGATTTCACCAGCGTGCATCAGACTGGTGCACCATAAATGACGTCAATTTCGGTGAAATACGGAAAGCTTCATGCTGCAGCAAATGAAAGCTAGATTCAGAATGCGTGGTCATATTCACGTTTATTAGGGGAAAAATCACTGATTGTGACTAAATCAGAGAAGATATTTCATAAATATTATATATTTTCACTTAACGATATCTTCCATGAGCACTACGAAATTAAGTGGTATTCTTTTGTAATGATATCGAATTTTGCAAATGGATGTTTTCCTGCAGAAGATGGATGCATGTTTTGATGCATCGGCATACTTTATTACACTTTGCGTGGAAGTGAAGGAGCAGTAGTATTTAAAATGTCGACAGTTTATGTCTGTATCCAGTTTATTCGCACGAATCAGAAGAAGCTTCAGTGCAGAAGACGACATTTTGATTCACCAGCCGCACCAGCTGGTGTAAATTGATGACGTCATGGTTTAACCTGGTGAAAGCTTTGGTGCACCCCGGTGAAATACGGAAAGCCAAAGCGTGCATCAGCGGTGCACCAGCGCGTCCACTGGTGGATTCTGGAAAGCGCGGTTATGGCCCGAGTTGAATAAGTGAAGGGGAAGGTGGGCGGAGAATTTTGACCGAAGGTTCTGGTGCTTTGCTTCATCTTCGTCACTGATGTATCTTGTTGTTACTGGGTAAACATGGCCGTGCCACTCTCTCGTTGCATCAAAGAACAGCAACGAATAATGATCCGTTTTTTTTGTGCTGGTGTACTAGGGTCCAAAATCCAGCAAATGCTCCTCTACTGAGCAGTGACATCACAGGGTTTTCAAAAGGGGGTTGCATATGCTTTCCTTAGTAGTCAGCCCACATTTTGCCATGTTTTCCTGCCTTTGACATTCTTTTGTTAGGAATATCGGATCAAAGGGTGGGTTATGATACATACCAACCCCGCTCCTCCACCTTGGCACACCACTGCCACTGAGCACATTGTGTACCTCACGTAGCACATATTTTGAACAGACAATTTGGCAATGCATCTAGAGCAATAATTTTCATCCTGAGGAGCGACAAGAAAATGGGAAACTTGTTTTCCACACTGACAAATTGTTCCTTCTCACTTTATTGAATGGGTTCTGATTGGAGAATTCATTCCCCAATTCTTGGAGGGAAGCTATTATTGTTCTCATTCTGAAATCACATAAAGATCGCAAACAAAAGTTAAATCAAATAAGCAAAGTGATGGAGCGCATCGGCAACAAGTGCTTCACTTGGTTCTTGGAGGCCTTGATCAGTAATTTTCAAAGTGGGTTTCACTCCGACCGCTCCACATTTGAGCATCTTGTGCATGTGGAAACACATATTAATGATGCTTTCTTGAACAACGAACAGTTAATTGCAACCTTCTTTGACCTCCAAAAGACCTGTGACCCAATGTGATGTATCGATATCTGTAAGCAGATCCACTCTTGGGGTATTCATGGTTACCTGACATATTTTATTACATAATTCTGTGTGACATACCTCCACACCCACCAGTGTTGGGGACTTCTTTTCTAACCCAAATCTACAAGACAATGGCATTCTGCAGGGTAGCATCCTGAGTGTGACTTTGTTTGCTATAGAGGTCAACAATGTTATGACAAGTCTATTATACGTAGACGGCTTCGCAATCATGTCGCCAGCCTCCTGTCAACTCCAAATGACGATAAACCCTTTAGTTGAGTGGTCATCCAAAGCTGATTTCCGTTTCCCTTCAGGGAAAGTCATGTATGTTCATGTCTGTTGTCAATGCATTTATCATCTTGGACTGATCTTTGTATAGGACGAATGTCACTGTGCTTTGTGCATAAGGTCCACACTATTGGCCTCATTTTTGTAAGACATTAATCTGGCAAACTCATCTCTGCCAGCTGAAGAAGTCTTCAGTGGTGTATTCTCCAATGCTATCGTTTACCGCCTGTGAACCAACTGTTTCCATGTATGTAGAAATTGCAGGACAATTTGAAGTTGTCGGACGTCTGTTTTTGATTTGCACTGTTGTTTTATTTCTATTATATCTAATTAATATACAATAAATATATACAATAAATATGAATTGTTATGCTAAACCAGGTCAAAATTTCAGAATATGCCACTGGTACTCTTTTCTGCGAGTTCTCAATCATCTCCATGTGTTAAGTCACACATTTTGGGGTCCTGAAAGAACTCTTTTGACTAGTGGACTCCCATTAGGTCGAAGCTTGATTATTCCTTCGCCCATCCTTCTTGATTTTGCATCCTCAATCAGGCACATAGCCAGTGGGAGGGCTAAAGGGGCTAAACCCCTCCAAATCCACAAAATATTTAATTTAAAATAATGTACAGTAAAAAAAAAGGTAAAGTGCTCTCCTGTGCTTAGCACCACGCCGTGAAGGCATATAGGGGGTAATGCCCCACTTTCTTGATCCGGTCGTGAGTGGGGGTGTTGTGATCAGCATCACGCCCCTGACCCCCAGGTACCCATGTCATTCGAGGCTGGGTGGGCGCCGGGGCCGCTTCCAACGTTAGAAAAGTTTCCGGGTTTGAACCGGCCAGGGATCGAACCTGGGACCTTGAGCATGGTAGTCAGACGCATTACCGACTGAGCCACCGCGGCCACTTAATAATGTACAGTGGTAATTAATTTTACTATCATGCTGGCATTTGTCTGTGTTGTGGCATTTCCTACTGTCCAATCGTCAGCTTGTATGTGGAGGCATTTTAGACCTCATTTTCTCTATGAAGACAATGGCTCCTTATTCTTAATTATTACCTCCATCTGAACTGGATGCCTTCGTATCCATCATACCACACCACCAGTAGTGTATCAGCTGCCCCCGCAACCCCCGCAATGCAGGGGGGCCCCGAAATTATCTCTCTGCGCTCCTGAAATTTTATATAATTTCAGAAATTCAACAGATAGTGTCAGTTTTTTTAAAAAAAAAAATAGGAAAAGATTTACGAAATTCACTTCGGTGAGCACTAAATAGAAACACTCATCTATTTTTTTCTTGTCGGTGAACTTAGAATAGGCTACATATCAACAGAGTTACTGTATTGTACGTGCGAGTCAATGGGCACCGCAAAAAAACTTCGACTGTTTTTTTCTTGTGTGGGATGTGATCGAGAGGGTTCCCTGTTACATATCATAAGACGATGTCTGCAATGATAAGCAGGGGTGTACTGGCTCAATAGAAGGGGCCCTGGCAACGTAACCTGTGGGCCCTCAGAAATGCTTGTGCACATCGCTTCAAATCGAAAAAAAAAATCCCTCATCTCCCACCTTTATAGATATACTGTTCGTCGGAATCTTTAGAGTATAAATTATATACAGTTATGAATCCAGAAGAAAGATTCAGTTGCTTGACGAGTCTGTTTTCTATTGCCACGCAATGAGTGAGGCAGTTGCCCTCCCACTTTTGCGTCCGCACTATGCTAAACCTTATCTATTAGGTCAGTCAAAAAGTAAATGCAATCATTTTTTTTTACTTTTCACAACAACAATAGAAAACTTACAATGATAT
Organism: Lepisma saccharinum; assembly: GCF_977018435.1. Taxonomy (NCBI): domain Eukaryota; kingdom Metazoa; phylum Arthropoda; class Insecta; order Zygentoma; family Lepismatidae; genus Lepisma; species Lepisma saccharinum. The sequence goes on from NC_139257.1 coordinate 34,614,890, forward strand.
CATTTTCCAGCATAGTCCCCCTGCACTTCAATACACTTGGCCCAACGTTCCACAAGCTTTCCGATACCCTGAGAAAAAAAGGTTTTCGGTTGAGCAGCAAGCCACGTATGCACCGCTTCATTCACCTGTTGATCTGTGTCGAATCGACGACCTCCTAAAGCATATTTAAGTGGACCGAACAGATGGTAATCCGACTGGGCGAGATCGGGACTGTATGCAGGATGCTCTGACATCTCGAAGCCCAGATTCTGAAGAGTTTGAGCGGTGTTGGCAGCTGTATGGGGACGCACGTTGTCATGCAACGAAAGAATGCCTTCCGACAATCGACCTCGTCGTTTGCTTCGAATTGCATGCTTCAACTTGTTCGAAAGCATATGACTGTATCGTTCACTGTTTATTGTTGTCCCCTTTTCCACATAATCCCTTCTAAGACCCAGAAAAGTGTGAGCATCAGTTTTCCTGCAGAGTATTGACACTTGACTTTTTTTCACTGGAGATTCAGGGTGTTTCCATTCCATGCTCTGGCGTTTGCTCTCAGGTTCGAAGTGATGGATCCATGTTTCATCTCCAGTGATGATTCGTTTCAAAAAGGCTTCACCTTCATTAGCATGTCTGTCCAATAATTGCTGACAGATTCTCACACGATTTAGCTTCTTCTTGTCAGTGAGTTCTTTAGGGACCCATCTCGCACAGACTTTATGAAAGTTGAGCCTGTTATGGATAATTTCATATGCAGAACCATGACTAACGTGCATATGATTTGCCACTTCATCAACAGTCACTCGTCGGTTATTCAGAACCAGCTTACGGACTTGCTCAATGTTGTCATCAGTAGTGGATGTGGCTGGACGACCTGCTCTTTCCTCGTCCTTCACACTTGTTCGACCACTTTTAAACTTTTCAATCCACTGGTAAACACTTTGCAGTGGTAAAACATTGTCACCGTATTGTGCTGAAAGTCTTCTATGGATTTGAGCTCCTGGTACACCTTCAGACCACAAAAAACAGATTACAGAATGCTGTTCTTCTGTGGTGCACACGGACAGTGGTGCAGCCATGTTAACTTGGCAACACTGCAGAGCGAACTGAAGTGATGACGCTGTAACCTGCCACAGGCGAAGACAACGATACTATCTATCGGCTTGCAAGCACAGAAAGCTGTACAGCCAACCTACGGAAGAAAAGAAAAACATTGCATTTACTTTTTGACTAACCTAATACTAAGGGAAAGTAAACTGCCCTCGCACCCGTAGTTTTGGAGCCACTCCGACACAATATCCAATAGAACTTGGTAATTCATTAACTTTTACCACTAATATTAGTTTTATGTGTGGTATTTATAATGTAACTTTCCATCTCACCAAATTTTCAAAAGGGCCACAAACCTTTTCATATATAAATAAGAACTGAGACAAATTTCCCACCTAATCAACACCTGTTGTGTGTTTCAGATTAATTTAGATATTTTTAGCTATATTGTGCAGCTGATGTAGCTGTCGTTAGGGCATCTGACTACCATGCGAGAGACCCAGGTTTGATCCCCAGCAGGGGAGAACCAGGATTTTTTCCACCTGTTCAAGCTGCTCTGGCGCCCACCCAGCGTTGTATAAAGTGGGTACCTGGAGTAAACTCTGGGGGGTGGCCGTGATAAAGAAAGTGTGGGGCCCTAACCCCACACCACCTATACGCCTAGCATAGCATAGCACAGGGGAGCACTTTGCCTTTTTTTAGCTAGTGTGACAAGGTAGTTCAATTTTCTGCCAGGAAATGTCTTCATGATTCGTCACCAGAAAAGCTTCAAGATTTACTATAGTAATATTCTGGTCCACATTCAACCTGTCACGAGCCTTCAGAACGTGATTCGCTTTTTTTCCTTGAAATCTGGCATGAAGAATGTGATGAGGTAACGGGGAACAAGCTCCACGCTGTCAAGTCCACCACTGGTGCATGGCATTCCTCTAGCATCCCTCCCACAGAGAAGAGAAAATACTAATTTGGCTTCACATTGGACACAGCCATATCACCCATAGTCATTTGCTACAAGGGCTGGGCTATCAGTTCTGCAATGTTACTTCAAGTGCTAGAATGTGCACTTTTGAATTTCCTCAGACAAGATTTTAATCTTCCTGACTCCCACTCTTCCATATTGGGAGATGATGACAGCATTTTAACCAATGCCTTTAGATTTTTGAGAAGCGTGCACACTTTAGAAAAAAATAAGACTGATGATAAAGAGTAATAATGATAATGCAATTATTGCTTTTCCAAATAGAAATTTTAATTTTCCGTAAATTGCAAATTAAAAAAATACAGTTCAATTTCTAAACGCACGTTTCTTTGATTTTTTTTATAGTATTCATGTCCATAAATTATACATATTTCACATGTAACATATTTACATTTTCACATAATAAAATTGTACCCATTTATTGACAATTACCTCACGTGTATTGCACAGTACCATTTTTGTAGACCATCTCTTCTAAACCTATTCTCTCTTTTTCCATGGAATAAAAATGTACCCTTACAACTTCATCATCTACAGAAGATGCTACAGCACATAAAACATTGTTGAACATCTACATAAATATGAACCATTTAATTTGTTATAAATTACACTAGCTAATCATAATTGCAAAGTAATACATAGACAAGGACCTTGATATTACAATTCTATAATATTTTTCATGATTATGCTCTACACCTTTATTAGTTCTACATTTATAATTTTGGATAAAAACAATTGCTTTCGCTCAGAAGCATCAGGGATCAACGATTATCAGTCATGTGTTATCATTGCATATGTTCACATTCGTTTATTTTTAAATTGCATACAATATTTGTACTCAAGCCTTCTTGTTGTAAATTCAAAACAATACAACTTGAAATTAAACTATTATCTATAAGACATACAATCTTAAGGAAAGAACAAACAATTTGAAAATAAGAAACTGCAAATTTATTGTATTGCTGACCAACTTATTACCATTAATATAGCCCCTAGTATACATGGGTTTCATCTGCATCATAAACCATTGCACTGTGGAATTGATAGGGTGCAATCTTCATATAAATTAATGTGGGGAAATTACAAGTTTCATTCATGATGGTAAACTGTACTGGGTTAGTTATTCAAATAGCGCCGATTCTTTGAGAATGAAGCTACTGTCTCTTCATAAATTTCATTGCATCATCACTAAAGTCACATATTTATGGTACCAAGATTTTGGTACGAAAACTGGGCACATTTCAGGATCGAAAGTGGTACGGAAAATGGCTTTTTGGTGATAAAATGGTGAATATAACCCAGAATTTGATTTTAAAAACTACACTTTGTTACACAAAATAAAGATTTTCTTTCTAATAGTACATCCATGTAGATAATCCAGTCAAAACAACCTACAACAAGGACTGGGGGTTTGTCATGCTAACCACGTGTCACCCCATAACTGGTTGGTTGATCTCCCACCTCGGCAGGTGGGAATGAGGCCGGCAGTCAGTAGGTAGACCCTGGCCCTCACCGGCTGTTGCACCACAGGTTATTATTATTATTATTACAGTTTTTTAAAAAAATAATAGCGACACACCATCCTTACATCAGTTTTCATGAACATCAACATATAAAAAGCAAATGAAAGCAGAATACTATTGGGTTTTATGGGACGTCTTTGTCCACGAGTGGTGCTAGTCACGTGTTCCTGTATTGTTAACCCCTTAAGTGGGTGTTTCGATTTTATTCATTGAGTTACAAGCAGGTTACCCGAGCTGTGTTCGGGGTTGCAATGTGTAACGTTAAGTGGGTTGCCCGAGCTAGGTTCAGGCAGGAAAGTTTATTCCAACTTCAGATTGGGTAATGCGAATTGTTCTTGGGTATTGTTGTGTACACTATGCGGAAACCGATGCGCAGTTGTTTTTGAGATAGAGAGAGAGAGTGAGAGTGTGTGTGTAACTGAAATGTAAATGTGAATTGAAACTACTGCACTCATAATTTAAAGCAATGTGTCTCACTACATTGTCAGGGAGGGAGGGAGGGAGGGAGGGAGAGGGGGAGAGAGAGAGAGAGAGAGAGAGAGAGAGAGAGAGAGAGAGAGAGAGAGAGAGAGAGAGAGAGAGAGAGAGAGAAACTTAAACCTAAATTTGAATTGAAACTACTGCACACATAATTTAAAGTAAATTGTATGTTGAATCTTAAAACTCCAGTTCATCGAGCCCCCAGTCCACCCCTGTACAAGAGGGCACATGGCTCTGGACAACATTATGACATTACATGTCTTGTAAATGAAAGAAAGGTGAATGAACACACAAACATACAAGCAAAATGTACAAAACTGTACAAAACGAAATGTATCTAAGTATGTACTACTGTATATCCATTTAAAGAAAATAATTCCCCGCTGCGGGAACATTGACTGGATCTGAAATGCACAAAAAGCTGCCAAATTCAAATGCCCGAGCACAACTCGGGCTCCCCGCTTAAGGGGTTAATACACCCTCCAGATGGTGCTGAAATCATACAAGCATTCAGTTTCTGAGAAAGCAGGTGCTGTGAAGGCGTAAAAAGTCTGTGCAAGGAGCTTCTTTTATCGGCTTTAACTGACTACGTGGTGACTTTTTATTATTTGTGCAGTGACTGCGTATTGTTTCAACAGTGTCGCGAGATAGTATTGTTGCTGTCTGGAAACTGTGAATGAGCCGAAATGGGTAAAAAATGTGACATTTCACCCCGTACACAAGGGCAAATCCTTGCTTTGCATACTGAAGGCAAATCCCTGAGACAGATTGGTGAAATATTGAAAATTCATCATTCAACAACAGGCAGTTAATATAAAACAGAATGAACATCACAAATCGTCACCGACAATGTTGTGGCAGAGGGAAGAAAACATCACCTAGGGCAGATCGCAAAGTAAAAACAACAACATTGAAGAATCGAGAACTGAGTTCTCGCCAAATTGAGTCTGTTCTGCGAACGAACCTTGGAATTGATCTCGGTCATACCAGTGTAGTGTCTTGATTGCGAGAAGTGGGCATTACCAAGAAAAAACAGCGTAGGAAGCCCAAGCTAACACAGTCCCACGGTACAGCAAGACACGAGTTTGAGAGTCGATACACAAGCTGGACTGAGGATGACTGGAAACACGTGATTTTCTCAGATGAAAATACATTTAGAATTCTAGGAAACGATGCACGAGTGAAGTTGTGGTTAAGAAAGGGCAAGGAACTTCAAAATGATTGTATTTCTGAAACACAGAAATTCTCTGGGAGAGTAATGGTATGGGCTTGCTTCACAGCTAAAGGTGTCAGAAGGATCGAGATATATGAAGTATCAGTTGATTCTCGAAAATACCTACGCATTCTACAGCACAAACTACTGTCAACAGCCAGAGATCACTTTTCTGGGTCAAATATGGACTACTTCATCTACAAGGATGACAATGCATCATGCCATCGATCACAAATTGTTAATCAATGGTTCATGGACATGGATATTCCAAGATTTCCTTGGCCAACTAACTCTCCTGATATGAATCCCACTGAAAATCTGTGGGCCACTAGGAGTAGAAAACTGTGCAACAAGACATTTTTGAGTACTGTAATCTTGTTGCAAAGGGGGGGAGCCTACCAAACACTAGTGAACTGTTTTTGTACCTGTTGGTAAACCAAATGTTTGATTACCATGTGTATTACGAGCAAATTGCTTGTGATGATTTTTAGTTGTTTTGATGTTTATTTGCAATTTTTAAATTACACCATATCATTGTGATATTGTACGTTACATGCATAATTACATATATATGCATAAAAATTCAATATCATGTGTTTATTTGTTTCAAATTGTGGTGTAAATTAGGAGATTGTAATGGTCATTACCAATATACATTGTACAGTGATAAAAAAAATTCGTGTCAACCTTCATTCTGGTTAATATATCATTTGTAAATCGTGTCCAAGCAAGTGTCGCTATTTTTTCTTTACCAACTGTATACAAATGAGGGGCATACTGAAAGAAAAAAGCAACAATTTAAAAAAAATCAGAATCCATCAATACTTGTAAACAAAGTAAATCATTGCAAAATATAGACTTTACTGAACACGTCGAGGTAGTGTGACATCATTAACTTCAATCGCGTGGGCGCATTCAGTTGTTTAAAAATAGTTGACAGTGATGTTTAGTTTCTCAACAACGTGCTGTGATTGAATTCCTTTTGCTGAAATTCACAATAGATTTCAGCGTGCATATAGAGATGTATGAATGGGTGCTAGCTAGCAGTGTTAAGAGATGGGTAAAACATTTAAAAGGAAACACGAGCATCAAAGATTACCCTCCAGAAGTCGTCCACGAACTGTCTCAACGGAATACAACATGGAAAACAAATGGGTGCATTCTGATTAAATTTCTTGAACCACGGAAACCATAAATGCTCGCAATTATATCCAAACCCTTCACAAGCTCCGTCGTGAAATGCAGGATAAATGTCCTGGAAAGAAAATCATCCTTCAACGTGATAATGTACGGCCACACTGCTCAGTTCAACAGGGAGGAAATTGGTAACATGGGGTGCCTCATCCTCCCTACAGTCCCGACATTGCACCCTCTGATTATTCTCTCTTTGTTTTGTAAAGGAACAGTTACGAGGCCAACACTATCAGACGATGGGGGACATACAGAAAGCAGTGTGTTAGTGTCTGCAAGCAGCTGAAACGGAGTTCTACCGTAAGGGTATTTTCAAGCTTCCAGAAAGGTGCGGAAAATGCATGCAAAGAAATGGAGACACGGTTGAAAAGTAAAGAAAAGTCTGTAGATTATGATGTAGCATGTTTTTTTCTTTAATAAAACCAAAACTTTGTTCATGAAAAATTGTTGCTCATTACTTTCAGTATGACCCTCGTACTTATATATGATCGTGTGAATGTTCCTACATATTTAGTTTTATCCTACATTGTGATAATGAACAGATATTATGTCTTACTTCTCCCAAACAGTTGTCAGAATGGCATGCCGTTCTGTAACATCAGAAATAAAACACACTTGCAAGCATTTTTAGAACTCTTTAACAATAGCCCAAATATCCTTCACTTCAATGGGATGAAAAAGTTGTGACTTTGCAGCTATTGCAACCTTTGCTTACTTTTATCTATTTTGGGCTTCCCGGTGGCATAGTGGTCAATGCCATTGCCTTGTAATCAAGCGGTCCCAGGTTCGATACTCAGTGGAGGCACATAGGGGTTTGGATCCGACTTTACACTGTAGGTCCAGTCCCAATTAGGCTATCTATGCATAAAAGTGGACATAAAACCAAACATCAACTTTATCTCTTTTCTTGTTACAAATCAAGATAAATGAATGCTTTCTATTTGTTATTTTCCAGTTCCTAAAAATCTGTGTCACAACCATGCTTATTATAGTCAAATCGTCATCTATTTTTGCACAAAGAGCTTTCACTTGTTTGTTTTCTAAGATTTGTTTTAAGTTTTGTTTGTTTGCTAAGATTTGTTTTAAGTTTTGTTTGTTTGCTAAGATTTGTTTTATGTTTTGTTTGTTTGCTACGATTTGTTTTAAGTTCACTTTATGCTCAGAGGCTAATTCATTCAGTTTATTTTACTTCGCGTTTCTGCCACTGTTGGCTAATCATGAAGATGAGTATGAGTGATATGATGAAACTGATGAAGGGACACTCGCAAAGAACACCTATGCCCAGGTGCTGGGATTCATAACTAGGACCTGTGGCATGATAGAGTGCTGAGCTGTTCTAAGCACTCCACCACGGTAGTCTGCACAGAGTAATTGGGACTGAACCAACGGTTTAAAGTAGGATCCAAATCACTGTGCCATGTTTGATTGATTGATTTGGTGTTTTAAGTCCACTTTATGCACAGTAAGGTTAATCGGGACTGGACCTACAGTTTAAAGTGGGATCCGAACCACTATGTGCCTTGATTACACGATGTCACTGTGCAATGTACTCCAACTGCCCTGCACCTGGGACCTCATGATTACAAGCTTACAGCATTACCACTACCCGGATTGAATATGAGGTACTTGCGAGACAAACAACGGTCCTCATTGAATACAGTTTTTGCTTAATTTCAGGTGCGACGGTAGTAAAACATATCTGCAAATGTGGAAACAGTCCAGCACCATAGCCGTGGAGTCTGTCATTAGGCTTTGGGTCACGCTACAGGGTGCATGCTGGTTTGAATCTCCTGGGGAAAGCTCAACGACTTTTCTCCTGGAATTTTGGCCAGTGTATGGGACCGTGGCAACCACCGTGAGGAAATTGGGGAGCTATGAATGAGAAGTGTAACCCATTAATGGAAAATCTACAACAATGACTGGAGGTTCATCGTGCTGACCACACGTCACCCCGTAACTGGTTGAATGATCTCAGACCTCTGCTGAAGCATGTGGGAGTAAGTCGGCAGACACTAGGTGGACCTTGACCCTCAAGGGCTGTTGCACCAAGGGTTAAATGTACAAACAAAGCGAATTCATACATTTATCTAATCTTACGACATCTGATGGCAACGAAATGGTATGTACCAGGCTACATGCTTACCTGCATTCGCATACAGGAAGAGCAGAAAAAAAGGCTTGTAAACAAGGCAGCAAAAGTGTGTTTTACAGTCTGCCTTTTACTCAGGTAGGCTAACTGGGACAGAACTTACAGTTTTTAAGTGGGATCAGAAGCACTGTGCAGTGAGTGTGTTTTCCCAACACTGCTGAAACCCACCTATACAAATTCACAATTGACTTTGATGCCTTGAGAACAAATTCCAAATGTAACAAGTAAAATTTTCCTTTCCAGAATGCTGAAAAGTATTATGGCATCAATTTCTACACATAAAAAATACTAATTAGACCATAAAATTTTACAATACAAGGCAACATTAAATTTTCACACACTACAAAAAGAGGCAGTTTCCCAATAATGTTAAACAAGAATTTTTATACATGATAATTGAAGTATAACACTCACTATGAAATTTCTTTAAGATTTGTATACATAAACACACAAAAAATAATGAAGACTAACTTGTCTTTGATTAAACCTTGAGTAAAAAGGCAGGGCATTTTCTTTTCGGCAAGAGTAATTTGTTTCATATACAGCAATACAATTTTTTTAAACATACACAAACTACAGAAACTCAAAAGTTTCCATGAATGTGACAATTCTACAGAATACTATTTGATATCATGAACAGTACATTATTTCTTATTACAATGAACCACCTTAAATCTTGTTGAACATGAACCATATTTACCTCCGTCATTGAAATTATTCATACTCTTTCATTTCATTTGTGAACTCATTATTATATCACTGACATTTTTGTCATTCACAACGCCATGAGAAAAGAAACAAAGTTAAGCCAAAGTAAGCCATAATGGAATGGAAATTATGCATTTATTTAGAAATGAAAACCGAAGTAGCTTTCGGAGATATAAGGACAAGTAAAGTTGTTAAGACATGCAAAAAAGGCAAAAATAGTACACAGTAATTGCAGCTAATGTTTGAAGGTTGTCTCAATCCAAAGTCTTACATCATGCAGGAACTTTCATGAAAATAATATGTGATGATAATAGAAAAATAAATCAATGTAAAAAGAGGCAAGATTAAGGCAACTTATTTGGAAAAACTGGTGATGTATCTGCATAGACTTTCCCTTGTCACAACTTCTGTGTAAATTTCAAGTCCACTTCAGGACTGTCTTTGGCCACCTCTAGATATTTCAATACCAATGCTTGGTAGCGCAGTTCGTATACCAATGTCACGGAATATAAATAATCCAGGCATCCATCTCTGGTTGAGCCGTAATTTACATAACACTTCAATACATACATCTCCAATCTGCCATAAATAAATTTACGTAGCTAGTTTTTTATTGCAGTGCAGTGTTCTACAATTAATAAAGTATTTAGGACTATTTAAACATGTCTCTAATTTCAACAACTTTTGATTTTAGTTTGGTTTTTAAAGTCCACTTTATGCACAGGAAGGCTAATCAGGACTGGACCTACAGTTTAAAGAGGGATCCAAACCACTTGTGCCTCCACAAGCTTACTGTCAGCCATTCAAGCAGAATGAGGCAACATATTCTCGAACCATGTACTTTCGACCATGGTTGAGCCAACACCACTCTGATCCCATGTTGATACTCTTCCCAATTTCCACTGACATGCATGACGATACTTGAAAATTCAAATTTAAAGTAACTTCTCTCCACAATGGCATTACCAATATCATGAAAATTATGCAATTTCCCCTCACAAGTTTTCCACAACAGAATTAATTTGAGGTTAATGCGAAGACCACACTGACCAACATGCATGTAAAAAGTGTATCTACAGGGTGGTGGAAAAGTAGGTAGTCTTTCTTTTTTATTTTACAGGTTGGTGATTTGTAATGGCAAGCAACCTGACAAAGTGGATCCTGAAGAATTTACTGAAAATATGAAAATGAAAAATCTGTGCTCCAGAAGTGAAAATAATACTACTGTTGCCCTTTATATTGGAATTATTGGCTTAAATTCAATTCTAAAATGTGAATATTTTGTAATTTAGGCCTTTAAAAATGAATGATTAATATTAGGGATGGGCCGATATGAAATTTTGGCCGATACTGATAAAGTACCGATATAAAATTTACCGATACCGATAACCGATATTCCACCAATCCGATATAAAATTAGAAATGGTCCTTAAAGAACCTGAAATGATCATTGATATCCTTAATAAATGTGTGTTTCAAGGTGACTGCAGTGCAAAAGAAGTTGAATATTTAGACATTTACCTTTTTAGAAAGAAGGGCATGAAGATTATCCATAAAAATTACAACAAAATGTTAGAATTTTGTACTAAATTATAAGATATTTATCGATATATCGGATCGGTAAAATAATCGGTAATTTTACCGATAAACTGATACACTGATATGCCTATATCGGCCGATACCGATAGAGTACCGATTAATCGGTCCCATCCCTAATTAATATAATTGATCTGGCAACAACTTATCCTATCCTAACATGGAACTGACCAGTTGTTGCAGATATAACAAACATTTCTGTAACCAGCGTCACTATATTTTTCGTTACCCATAACTCTTCATAAATGGGGTTTTCCATAAAAGATTTGATGGTTCAAGTGAGCATAACACCCATATTCTTTCAGAACTCACAAATATGACACTATATATACACAAACACACACATATTAAACTTACAACCCTAAAGCGTGTATAGAACCCTTGAAACCCACATAAATAGAAAGAATACATTAAACAAAGGGCATCCTGGTCCCCCTACAGTGGATGGCAAGAAAATTTATGAAAGATTGCATGAACCAACACAATGTGCACACCTGCTACCAAACCAGGGCCAAACCAGGGACTCACATACATTTCTTTTCAGTGGATCAGGGAATAAAGATGATGATGACTCTGATGAACATACAAGGAAAACTAAATATGTAAAGCTTGATAATAATAATGTACACAATATTTCACTAAATATAATGCTAAGACCCATCTTGTGGAAGACATGATGAATTCACAATAATACATAATAAATGGCTTAAACTTGAAAATTGTACTGACCATCATACACAGATTTTCACTTTCAGGCACAAAGCACAACAAACTAAGAATCAAGCTATAAATTAAATTCACAATAAAATGTGCTAACATATTCATAATTGCAAGTTCATTTAAATAACAACAAAATAACAATATTGCATAAATTACCCATGAAATCATTAAAAAATGGTGGTCTAAATATTTTTGTGCATAATGTGAAGAATTATTTTTATTATTTTTCCCAATATCCCCCCATAGAAAATAAATTAATTTATAAATATCTCTTGGAACAAAATATATATACACCTCTCTTCACGATAGTGTAAAATTGTGTGGACTCGACCATACACTCCTCGAACTACCAATGGCCAAATTGAAAAGATACGTTATCGCAGAACCACCGAAGTTTATTTAAGTACACATCTCCATAAAATCACAGAATCACAATCCATGGGGTTTCACATGTATTGTTGGTTTCCTAAAAAGACCAAGTAACCACTATCTACTGGAAACATATTTGGTTGGAGTCCTTTCGATAATTTTATGCACAACACGCTGAGGCTGATCATACTCCCGAGCCTTATTGTACAAGAGAACACCAACTATTACAATACTCGTTCCGAGTCCGCTGAAAAAGGTGACTGGGTTCCCAAACAAAATCACTGACAACCATATCAGAAAAGCTCTCTTTCCTGTATTGGCAACACTGTAAAGAGGAGAGAAAGGGTTACATTGTGGTTATACATATGATATATTGCAATTATTATTAAAAAATATATGTTCGCTAAGTGGCTTAAAGCAATTAAAAAAATATATTCACCACAAGCAATATTGATGAAAAGTAGATTAATAATTAATTTACTCATAATTTCCAGGATATTAATAGTACATAAAAAAAGGTATTGGTTAGTATGGGTAATTAAATTTTCACCAATATATCAGTACCGGTTCCCATCTTCGAAGGCAGGATATTATCTTATGACTAGGGCTTGGAAGTTGATGACCTTAAAATTATTAAAAAAATGATCTGAAATTAATTTTCACTCTTCATATACGAGGGCAAATCGGAAAGCCCTTGCGCCTAATTTCCTTCTAGCTTGTTATAAGTGTTATTACAAAAGCGAGATATACGAACCATGCAGAAGGCTTTCTTGGAACAGCCCTATTGTAACTTCAGATTTCTTCCACGGCACGGCGCTGTTATCAGTTGGCAAAGATGGCCAGAGTGCTCAGGAAGTCCACGCCATATGAGCAGCAAAGTGTTATTCGTTTTTTATGGTGCAAAGGACAAACAGCCACAGATATCCATAGGGAAATGGAGCCAGAGTATGGGAATAAGTGTTTATCAGTGCGAAGTGTGCATGGTGGTGCAAGGAGTTTGAAAATGAACGGGAAAATGTGGAGGACAATGAGTGATCGGGCCGACCTCGTTCAATTTGCCCTCGTATTACAAGAGTACTTGAATAATTTGATAAAACTCATTGTTTACTGGTTTAAACTACTGAAGCAAAGAGGAAAAGCAATTAAGTGGATATGTAGTTTTTCTCTGTTTTTACTTGTAGGTTACATATACACAACAAGGTTTATCTGTATAAGTTATTCACCTCCTTTCAGAGTGAGTCTAGCACGTTACAATAGTCGTTGAATATCTGAAAATACAGTTGCATTTCGAGTTCATCAGATTGTAATTTTTTTGTGTTGAACCCAGTGCTCGAAAATTTTTTTTCAATGCTAGGTGCCAGCTCTGAAAATCAGGCGCAAGGAAACCACCTACTAGCAATTGTGCATACTACAGTATGTTTCAAAAGTCATGCAATCCAAACTTTGAAAATGTATATTATGAAAATCGTAAGAGATATTTACACTGGGTTTTCTGCACTAAACTAATCCTGTAGGGTTCATAAATTTATGTTAGCATTTATCTAAATAAAATCAATTAATTATTTTAAAAAATACATTGTTAATTTGCTGAAAACATCTGAGAACTGATTTTCAACAATAAATACCAACTCTTAAACAATTTGTGGGATCATTTGTTGGTGTTTGACTGGTTGTAAAACCGTTGCTTTGTGAGGTACAGCAGAAGCAGGACATTTTTATTGGAAAACCTCTTGCACATGAGTGTAAGAATGAGTAGTAAAATACTCTTCAGCAATGCACATGCACTGCTCCAATGAATACGCCATGCTGAATCAATTAAAAAAAACAGGCACAGTAGCAGTCAAGAGTCCAATTTCGGCACAAAATCTTGATTTACGATTTTTCACGTAAATGTGTAGCCAATACTTAAGACACATGTTCCATGTGACCGTTGGCAAAATTTCGAACTGCTAGTGTTGCCATATACGGAGATATGTCCCAAAAATGGAATTTTCACTCAACCCATAGATTCGTCAGTAAAAAAATGTTGCACATGACCAATATTGGTCGCAAATGACAGACTGACATGACATCAGTCCTCAAATGTCTAATTATGAAACTTCGATAATTTCTTACATATTTTTCTTAACTCGGAAGTTCATTTCTGGAAAAATTTGAATGCTGCCTTCAGTTTATATTATAATTTAATTATAGTTTAATTTATATAATTTTCTGTACGGAGTGAACTGATAATTTTACGCACTGAAAAATATCTCAGTTGACGAGGCTTTATAATGCAGAAAACCCGGTGTAAATATCTCTTACGGTTTTCATGATATACATTTCCAAAGTTTGGGTTGTGAAACTTTACTTTTGAAACACTCTGTATAAGATGCTGAGCATCACGGTATTCAAAACATCGCTAAATTATTTGAGAAAGCAAAAGTTGGGGACAAAGGGTAAGAAATTATTACTGACTCTATGGAATGTTCACAACATTGAAAAAAAATAATTTGCTAACTTACGCTGTACTGCAATTTGAACTTAGAATCATCAAAATTTCGTACATATTACAGCATAAGATCACAGTCGCCAGGCTGAAATTTTTAGTCACCAAGGTGACCGGGATTTTTCGAGCCCTGTTTGTACCTAAATTTTACTATAAAACCACAGATTAGAGCGATAAAAGTAACCTCAAGGGAACCTCAAAGTATGCTTCACACAAAGTATTTTGAAATTTTCTGTAGGAAAAATAAATTTACAATTAATCATTTAGTCTATTGCCAAAGAGTTCGGTTAAAAATTCTCGGCCCGTTCCAAAAGTTGCACGAGTTTAACATGTTATGGTAACTGGGTGTCCAATAAGTGCTCTCGTGCATTTTGTGAGATTCGTTATACTGTCCCAAAAGTTGCTTTCAGTGCATTTTGTGCAAGAACAAGATTCACCAAATGCACAGGCCAGGAGGCTGGATTGTTCGGTGAGAATCATCAGCTGCTTGCAGATGATGCATGTGCATGATGGCTTCAAACTGCACTAGTTCGGAAAATGTATTATAACTTTAACAAAGAGCGATATGAAGCAACATGCACAAGATGAGTGTGCCGCAACTGTTCTTACAGTGTGAATAAAATGAGCAGCAGTACAATTTATTTCTGCCAGGACATGCATTCCGCTGGAAGCCATGTAGAAACTTTCTCTAAACAAAATGCTGCACCTGCACTTTCGTCTAGAGCGTCCCATAAGTCTGTAAAATAACTGGCGTCACCAGATTCACAAGCCCAGTTATATTGGATGAAATCGTTTGTTTCATTAAGACTTTCGGAATGCACCCAATATTGTGATTTTGCATTGACCCTATTTTTGATTGATGGCACACTTGCTAAAAACTGAACCTCAAAAATTACAAAAAAATGCTACAGAAACAGCAAAAGGTTACTGGAAAGTTACCTATAAGCCAAAAAAGGACAATAGCATATTGGTTACGTGCGTATTACTCATTATCTATAAACAAAAATACGTTAGAGTATTGAATTTCGTTTACTTACGTAAGTGAGTATGTATTCATTGTAAACTACGTTTCGGAAACCTTCTTGAAGGGCTTTCAACGGCCACTCAAGTACACTGTGGTGGTGATTTTAACATGTTTTTTCATGAGTTTTAAGGGTTTTTAACAAAGGTAGTTTTAAATCTGTATATGTCGAGCACTATGAAGTGTTTTTAACCCAAACCTTTCACCTAGTATCCTGACATGACACTTCTCTGACGTGGCTTGATGTTCCGAGCCTAAAATACGACCACCTGAAGAAAGAAGCAGTAAAGTTTCCGAAACGTAGTTTACAACGAATACGTAAGTAAACGAAATTCAATAATCGAACATATTTTTGTTCAGAAAAGGACAGAGAATGAAAAATAAAAACAGTGTTTTCTGGCTATAACTGAAGGGAACGGGCTACCATCAGGTTTTGCATTGTCTTCAAGACCCAGGAGAAAAGATGATCAACTTCTGAGCCGTACTTAAATTTTATAATAGAAAAATTTGCAAGCATGAAACCTGTAAAGGCTATTTTCCAAAAGCCTCGCCCCTCTCCCTCCCAAAAAAGAAACATATCTAAGTTGGTAACAAACCTGTGGGTAACAGGACTAATATAGTCCATAAGAACGTAGGCTGTAATGCTTTGGAAATGGAAGAATATTCCATTTAGAATAAAAGCTGAGAAAAGTGCAGAGTCCGTTGTTCTCCTCACTTTCGACAGGTCAATAAGGAACATTGAAGCTGGAATTTGTATCACGATGGAAGCCACGCTAGTGTAAAACTGTAGTTCGGCTGGACTGTAATGCAAAAGAGTAGTTAGAACTTAATTGGCAAAAAATACATTTTTATCCACAAGTAATTTGTCTTAACTAATACTTTCTGATAAAAGTAGAACATGTATCCAAACTATGGAAAAGTATCTGAGACATCCAGAGATAAAGCAGTTTTGTTTATACGAGGGTTGATGAAACTGTACACAATGGACAGGCACTTGATACCCCAGTCTTTAAAAAAGACTAACAAAATAAGCAGCTTGTTGTGTCACTCCAGTAGGACATAACCCTGACATAGGGTGTTCCCATATCAACATGAAAACACAATTGGGTTAGTCTAAAATTGATTTAATATTTGACTAAATACAATTAGAATGACTACCATATCTCTTTGACTCTGCATATTAATTGTCCCCACCATGTGCTCAGTCAATGTTCGTCACAAAGGAAGTTCCCACAGATCACAATGCACTGTATTATCTCACCTTATAAAGAAACACAGGAGCTGTCCATGGTACTCTTGCCTTCATCTTAATTCTTCTTTCTTCCTTCCTCACCAAGATTCCTTAACAGAGTGTAGATTCTTTTTCACAGTTCATTGTACACTTTGGCGCCATTTCATTTACCATGCTAGGAGAACTACCACCTCCACCTATGAATGTTCACAACATACAGTCTTTGTGGCTGCGGTCGCTCAGTAGGTAACGTGTCTGACTACCATGCTAAAGGCCCCGGGTTCGATCCCCGGGTGGTTCAAATCCGGGAACTTTTCTAACATTGGAAGTGGTCCCGGCGCCCACCCAGCATCGAATAACATGGGTACCTGGGGGAAGCCCTGGGGGGTAAAGGCGGTCAGGGGCGTGATGCTGATCACATGACCCCCACTCTCGACCGGATCAAGAAAGTGTGGGGGTAACGCCCCACACTTTCTTGATCCGGTCGTGAGTGGGGGTGATGTGATCAGCATCACGCCCCTGACCCCCTTTACCCCCCAGGGTTTCCCCCAGGTACCCATGTTATTCGATGCTGGGTGGGCGCCGGAGCCGCTTCCAACGTTAGAAAAGTTCCCGGATTTGAACCGGCCGGGGATCGAACCCGGGACCTTGAGCATGGTAGTCAGACGCGTTACCGACTGAGCCACCGCGGCCAGTATTATTGAGAATACGAATTAATATGCTTAACAAGTTAGGAGAATAAAATATACATTCTTAAATTTTCGCAATTTACAGTAATCTTGTAAATAATATTAAAAAAAGTATTCTTAACTCTTGAGAGAGAAAGCTGCATCATTAGTGCATCACAACTTCACATTTGTAATACAGGTACTCACGTTTTCCGCGAAGCTGTTTTAAGTAAAATTTCTATTAATTTCAGTAGCCACTGCCACCATACTCGTTGTTGTGTAACAAATTCCAACGAGGATGGTCGCAGTGGTTACCGAAATTAGTAGAAATTTTACTTAAAAGAGCTTCGCGGAAAACGTGAGTACCTGTATTATCTATTACCGCGTGTCTCATTCCCATAGTATGAATTCACATTTGTAATTTGCCCCTTTTCTTATTCCAGACAGATAGACAGAACCTTAGGACTGGAAATGGTACTGAAATATTGGGTGTGATTCAGGTAAAAGCGCAATTTCCTTCAACAGCTAAAAGCTATCAGTTATATTTCATTTTGGAAAATCTAGGTAACAAGTAGTAACTTATTTACAAAGGGGGAGTTTTATACTAGAGCTGAGATTACACCACTTTGAAGCAATTCTGATGCCAATATTATTCCTGGTTCTCACCAATATTGATACAGATGATGCTTGAAAATTGTTTACAATATTCATTAATATATCTTCTGTTATTACATGTATCAATTTACCAGGTTTTAAATACCGACAAAATAGTACTCACCTTTTCTGCGAAACTGTTTTATTTCTAGAGCTACTAATTTCAGTGATCACTGCCACCATCATCCTTGCAACTTGGTGCATTTTGTGGAAAAAGTGAGTACTCTTTTCTCGGTATTATTCTACTACCGCGTCTCTCATTTCCCAATTATGAATAACCAGGTTTTGCTTTAAAATATTAAAAAAATACATCAGAATATTAAAATAGCTATCATTTAATCACAAAATCAATTTCATTCACACCATAAGAAAAGAAAACAAGTTTTGCATAATTTTCAGTATAATTATTGATTTTAATAAATTTCAACTGATCCTTTCAGATAAGATACCACTGGTATCAGTGAATACTGATACACTGGCATCAATATTAGCTTAGCCCTATACACTCACGGTATACAAACCATGGAAAAATGAATACCCTATTGGCCCGAATATAAGCCACCCCCACATATAAGCTGCACCCAAAAATGTGAAGGAGAAAAAAAAATATCCGATATAAGCCAAGGGAAGAAAAGCAAATACTCGTAACCATATAACGGCAGATTCAGGGAAAGAACGAACACAATCTTAATAAAATCAGAGTATGTTATCAAGAATGCTGACAGATTTTACAATGCCCACTTTAAAACAACAATGCTATTGTTGCATTTCAAATGAGAAATCAGCACATTTTTAACACAATATGATTTGGCGAAATCTCATAATTTATTTTAAGGTCGCGAATATAAGACGTATCCTAAGTTTTCACAATTGAAATTTGGATAAAATGTGTGGCTTATATTTGGGCCAATATGGTAAATAAATATTATAAAAAAACAAGGAAAAGTAAAAAACTTACCATTCAGTTATATTTGTAGCCATAGCAGCAATAAAACCCCTGATATCAAAACTTAGTTCATTGGATGAACATAAAGCTAAGCCACCCATCACGGGAATTAGGGAAAGATTTACATATAATCCTGTACGCTCACCTATAATAAAAATAGAAAGTCCTCATGATCACGTGTACAAAAAAACCTGGAACCTATACATAACGCAAGAACTTAAGGATATAGCTTACTATAATAATAACTTTAACTTACCATATTTCAGATTTTATAAATTAAAATTGGGGTGTACACTGTTTGCAACAAACTTCAGGGTCGCCACATCGAGGAGCTCTTGTAGTGATGCAGGTAAAGCCGGAGATGTGAAATTGTGTGATATTGTCATGTGTAGTACCAAAATTGTATGTTTCCAAACATGGGTTGATTTTCAAAGCTTGATCTACTAAATCCCCTCTATAACCCCTAGAAATGTGTAATAGGAATTCTGAATCACTCTGTATAATTACAGTAAAATTTAGAATTAAAGATAACTGTGTCTAACATGCCAAAATATTTGCAAGAAGAAAGTGGTAAATCCCAATAACCACTTATTGTAGTAGATTTCCACATGTGTGAGTTCAAAACATGACCGCATCTTCTAGAGTATTTAATATAAAATTTTGTCTCTAATTACTGATAATAATCATTATAACAAATTGAAGTACAGTTCTACAATCAAATTTAAATTTAACTTCTCAGTTTCGAGAAAATTTTACAAATCTTACTTTGACGTAAATAAAGATTAACATTAGTAGTAATCTGAAATTATGAAGAATGGTTTCAAAGTAATCAAACATTTTGCAGCTCAAAGCTGGTTATAAGCAAGGTACGATTTTATGGAGGAGATCTTTGTTAAATGCAGAGAGTAACACTTGCGGAGGCAAATTTATCTATCGTTGCTACCGACTATTAAGCATTCACTATTGAAAGAATCACCCACTATAAAGAAAAATTTTATTTCTTCCAGGGAAAGTACACATTTTCCTGAATTTTGCAGGAATTCCAGACTGGTGGGCAACATTCCTAGTACTAAGTAATTATCAATCTCTCCACCCCATCCTTTCTTATAAGATACAAAAATTCACCTCAATGCCTAAATTTGAAAATCCTGAACAAACTATTCCTCGGTTTTGAAAATATCTCTACAAAATACACAAACAAGTGTAACTGTCATGAGTACATAGATAGTTCAACACTTAAAAAATATATACATACTTTACCTAAAAGCAATTTTGATATCAAAACTGTAAAAATGGGTGCAGAGCTCTTGATTGTCTCTGTAAAACTGACAGCTACATAATTAAGGGCAACTAAACCAAGGATCACAGTTGCAAATCTGAAAGAAAGGAAGAATGAAATAATTAGCAACAATTTTTATGCAGCAAGTTTTTCACCCTTCAAATAAAAAAGTAGTGTGGAACTTCGATTTTATGTTTTTTTTGGGGACAAAGGTGAAAGAGCTTAAAATGTGGGAACATTTAAAGTTCGGGAAAATGTAAAACCAGAGAAAGTAAAATCAGCTTTCCACTGTATAGGAGGAGGTATCAAAAAGTTTCGAGACTAGTTCTGTAACACGCCAACAGATGGCAGCGGAAGGCTGCACGCACCACAGGCACAGGGAGCACCAACCTTCGTAAGTTAGTGTGCGAAGAGACATCGTCCTGTGTACATTGTGAGCTGTGCAGCTGCGTGCGTTACCACGTCTGCGATTTCATCATGGACAGCAAGTTAGAATGAGCGAACGTGAAATTCTGTGTGAAACTGGGCATATCCGCCACAGACACGCTTGACAAGTGTACTGCGATGCTGCAATCAGTCGTGTGAGGTGTTTTGAGTGGCACGCGCGCTTCAAGAGTGGAAGAACATCACTGGAAGACGACGAGAGATGAGGACGAGCACAACACCCGAAAATATCAAAACCATTTGGCAACTTGTGCATGAGGATCATCGGAGAACAATCCACACCATTGCTGTCATTGTCGGTGTGTCATACGGAACAGTGCACGCAATCCTCACATGTGATTTGGACATGCGCCGTGTTGCTACCAAGTTCATCCCCAGGAGCAGAAGGAACACCGCGTCCAAGTCTGCCAAGAACTCCGTCAGCATGCCATCTTCCAGTCTTGAAGCACGAGTGTCTGTGGTGGATTTGTCCAGTTTCACACAGAATTTCACGTTTTCTCTGTTCTAACATGCTGTCCATGATTAAATTGCAGACGTGGTAACGCACGTGGTCAGAAGAGCACCAGCTGCACAGCTCACAATGTACACAGGACGATGTCTCTTGGCACACTGACTTATGAAGGTTGGTGCTCCCTGTGCCTGTGGCTGCAGCCTTGAGCTGCCATCTGTTGGCATGTTACAGAACTAGTCTCGAAACTTTTTATACGTCCTCGTATATTGCATTGATGCATAAGTTCGTAGCATTTGTGTTTGGTATGGCAACACTGCTGTGTTAGAACTTTGATTATCGTCTAATGTTCATCAATTGGAGTAGCATTGTTGTGCTTGTGAATATGCATTGAATTTTACAGATTTGAAGAAAGACTGTGTTATTTATGGACTAAAGAACAATATGTGTCCAGTGGGGAGGAAAAAAGGATTTCCGACATTTTCTTCTGTCTGAGCAACATAGATGCAAAGGTAGCAGAGGCAGCTTGAAACATTTGTCCCTTGTAGGGAGAGAATGCCAACAGGAAAAGCAGGTCAAGAAAATGGTCTTGTCGTTTCAAAGAGGGCATTTTTGACGTAAGTGTTTCTCCATGTTCACCAAGTCCATCGGGCTATAATGAAGACAGTTTAAATGCTTTAATCCACGAGGATCCACATCAGTCGACTCGAGAATTAGCAAATGTGATGAACTGTAACCATTCAACCATCGTGTGTCATATGCATTCCCATGGGTAAAGTTTAGGATACAGCACACTTTAAATTAAAACAACCAAATCAGCAAAAGGAAGACAGCATCAAGTGCTGCGACACGATAATGCACACCCACACTCTGCTAACATAACAAAAGCTGCTATCCAGGAGCTTGGATGGGTGGTTATTCCACATTCACCTTACTCTCCTGATTTTTCACCCTTGATTGCTACCTAATCAACTCTCAATCCATCAGTCTTCAAGGAAGCTCTTTTGGTGACGAAAATGCTCTTCAAACTTGGCTGGACGATGCCTTTAATCCCAAATCAGTTGATTTCTTCAGACATTGAATTGAAAAACTGCAACAGCGTTGGTAGACAGTCATAGATAATGAAGGAAAATATACTACTGATTAATTTATGTATTTTGTTCATCTCAAATTAGTATCAAATAAAAATACTTTTGCCACGTTGAAAAAAACTTCTGCATCAACCCGTTAGAACTTTATCTAATGTTAAAATATCACTTATTATATAGTTTGAATTATCTATCATACATTCTTTCATAGCATTCTGAACACACAACAGTTTTACTACAAGAAAACTAAGAGCTCCCTCATTTTACAATAACAACTTTCCCAGATATACTAAGGTCTAAATCACCATCCCTGAGACCTTCTGTAAACAAACGGTCTCACCGATTCGATGTATCACTCCGCGTCAGCTGATCCATGACCGCAATCATCTGCTGTTACACTCATAGTTCGCCGCACCTATTCATTTTATATAAGAGCCTCTGAATGTGAGAACCCGCTCTCAAAACATCAGACGAATATGCAGCTGCATACATTGTTACTCTCCCGGTCATTCTCTCTTTCATAACCCTTAAAACTGCAGACACTGACACACCACTGCACTTGGATACCAACTTAACCACTTCATTTACTGGTTTCTCAGGATACTACTGACAGAACGTTACATAAATATTGAGTAGAATCTGTTTCTCACCCCTTTGCAAAGGCTGTCCTTGCTGGTGTTTTGAAAACAAGCTCGGAGAACACGGAGACTTTCCCTCACGCATAGAACTCGGCATGTTATTTTTCTAAGGCTAAGTCAGGCAATATTACTAAGTTGCACTACTTCCTTGCTGTTCACATGATTATTTTTAGAAAATAACCAATGTTATAAAATATCATTATGTACACAAATCTCTAAGCTCATTGAAAGTTATATTACTACAAAATGTTCACACTTATCTTGCCTTGCCATGTCACCAAGTTATTTTACGAATTGCACTATATTTGGCGGAACAAAAATCGTTATTAGGATGCTTGTCAAAGTTTCCAACCGCAATAAATTTACGAACTTTTTGTCTTGTTTTGATCATCATCAATATATTTATTGGACTTACAGCAATGCATATGGCTGTTTATGCCCATTATATATTTTATTTACATAAGATACAATTTACATAAAATCTACAAACAAATTTCAAATACACTCCTATCTATATCATCCTTAGAAATATACATTACCATGTTATATCATTTTGTCTAAAAAATGCAAGTAAAATATATTCAAAGAAAGAAGCCAAATTTATGGGAAATGATTACTGGTGCAAAGAGTTAACCATAAAGGTGAAGCAATAAGTAAAAAAAGAAAGAGCATTGGGTTTAAAGTGAGACGTCATTTGCGGCAGCGTATCCCATACTACAAATTAGCCATTGTTTTACCTTACGTAATGAATCCTGTAACAACGCTGGATTTTCGTGTGGATTATTTTACTTCTATGAGTTTGCAATGCTTTCTGCATGCAGGTGGTTTTGTTTACAGAAGGTGTCAGGGTTTGTGATTTGACATATAGGTAAGTTAAAGAACTTTACATACCACTCTCTAATAATTCTTTGCTGCAATATACGGGGTGTTCGGCTTATATGTATAATAAAAGAAATTGCCATAAATTCTTTATTTATAGATATTTATTTATGAAACTCATTATCCAGATGGAAGAAAGTGGGATTTTTTAATTTTAAAGTTATGTCTCATAAACCTCAACATGGCTTCCACTGGTGGCACGATAAATATAAGGTCGGTATTCCACCTCCCTCCATGTGTTTTGAAGCATTGTTCACTGCAGCACAAATTCTGCAAGATCATGCACCGGTGTACATTACACTTTGTCCTTAACAAATCCCCACAGAAAAAAAGTGGAGTGAGGTCTGGGGATCTGGGAGCCCACGGAAGAAAAGTTGATCCTCTTCCGATCCATCCATTAGGAAACTGCTCATTCAAAAAATTGCGAACTTCTCTGGCATAGTGGGGGGTAGCAACATCTTGCTGGAAAATTGTTCCATGAGGGAGTTGAGGCACAGCATACAATTGTAACATATCAAGGTAAGTGTTGCCATCATGGGCTCAAAGAAAAAGAAAGGGCCAATAGTTTTGTTATGGAGAACCCCAAATCAAACATTCCATTTAGGCAAATCCTTCTCACACTCAATGACGACCCAGGGATTTTCTGACCCCCAGATGAGGCAGTTGTGCCTATTCACCTTACCAGATATGTGGAATGTTGCCTCATCTGAAAACAAAGAGATTTGAGAAATGCATTGTCAGTGTCAATCTTTTCTAACATGTCAATAGCAAACTTTTGTCGCACTTTTCTGTCTTCGGCAAAATCTTCTGATGGAGTTGCATCTTGTATGCCCGTAGGTGCAATCTTTTGCAAAGCACGGTATGCACAGTTGTTGGTGGGATGTTTAGTTGTACACTAGCTTGTCTGATTGATTTCCGGGGACTTCTTTGGAACACCTCTCCTCTGACACTACGCTTGGCAAGCTTACCTGCTTTTGACAGCAGACTTCCAGTATCTCAAAGTTGTTTGTCCCATTTCATAATTGACAGGTAACTT
The DNA here is from genome assembly GCF_977018435.1 of Lepisma saccharinum. Classification (NCBI taxonomy): domain Eukaryota; kingdom Metazoa; phylum Arthropoda; class Insecta; order Zygentoma; family Lepismatidae; genus Lepisma; species Lepisma saccharinum. The sequence goes on from NC_139257.1 coordinate 34,639,667, forward strand.
GGAGCAGCTGTCCTCGGTGGAAGGCTGTACTCACGATGAAAAAGGCACTGCACACGCACCACAGATTTACATTCCACAAGCGACAACACACAGAAAACCTTTTGCTGAGCCGTTCACATTGTGACTCACTCTTCACAGCGTGGCGTGACTTTTCTGCGCATCTCCACTTTGCACATGCGCACGAGTGGATTTAAAATTTCCAACATTGCTCTTTCAATGGTGCCAACAGATTCTCATTAGCACAAATACTTTTTACGTTATAATTTTTTTTTTATTATATATATAAACCAAACATGCTGTATTAATAAACATTAGCACAGCAAGGATTTTTTCTTGGGGAAGGGCATCATGACAAAATACTGTAACTTTTTCTCTCTTGGATTTGCACCACGTTTGCTTCATCTGAAACTATGAATATTTTAAAGGAAATTTCTTGTAGATTGACATTGTAGAGTTCAATGTGGAACATTTTACAAACTAACAATTTTCAATATCAGCATCGGTACTCGTAAGAGTATATATTTGGTCTAGGAATTAATTCGTGCGGTTGTTACGCACACATTGAAGCTGTAGTTCAAACACAAAATACATAAATACCTTAAGAAAAATATTGTCCATCGCGAGCCACCACTTCCACCCATCTGTCAGGCAAGTTAGGGATTCCGTGCCGAAAGAAGTCCTCATCCTTTGAAGCGATCCAGTCAGAGACCCATTTTTCGATATCTTCTGAAGAAGTGAACCGCTGTCCAATCAAATCGTTATTCATGCAATCAAACAAGTAGTAGTCCGAAGGAGCAACGTCTGGTGAATACGGCGGGTGGGGTAAAACTTCCCATCCGACATTTTCTAAATAGGTTTTGACCGGTTTTGCGACATGTGGGCGAGCGTTATCATGTTGAAAAATAAGTTTATCATGTCTGTTCTCCCATTCTGGTCGTTTCCTGGCCAGAGCTTGCTTCAAACGCATTAATTGTCGTCGATAACGTTCTCCATTAATAGTTTCACCCGGTTGCAGCAGCTCATATTACACCACACCTTTCATATCCCACCATATGCACAGCGTAACCTTTGCACAGTGAATATCATGTTTCGGTTGTGATGGACCTGGTTCACCTGTCTTCACCCAGGCCTTTTTTTGTTTCGGGTTCTCGTAATGGATCCACTTCTCAATGCGATGCAAAAAACCCTTCCTTTTCTGTCTTTGAAGCATCAATTCGCAAATGGTTTTTCGTTTTTCAACATCTCTGTCTTTCAATTCATGTGGAACCCAATGTGACATCTTTTGAATCATTCCCATGGCTTTGAGGCGTTTGGAAACTGTTGTTTGATCAACGCCTAATGCTTCTGCAAGTTCTTCCTGCGTTTGACACGAATCCTGATCGAGCAATGCTCTCAATTCTTAGTCTTCAAATTTTTTTGGCTGTCCAGGTCGCTCTTGGTCTTCCAGGCCGAAATCACCACTTCTAAACCGTGCAAACCACTTCTGACACGTTCGCCCAGCTAGCGCATGGTCACCATACACTTCCACCAAAATACGATGACTTTCGGTAGCACTTTTCTGCATGTTAAAGTAATGAAGCAGAACACCCCCCAAAAACACTTTATCTGGCACGAACTGCACCATGTTCAGTTGACTACAAAATGCTGTTGTTGACCCGTCAATCAACTACCCTATACTACGAACGATGCACACTGAAAGAAGTTTTCAACGCATGTGTGGATACACAGAATTGTGGGACGATACGCTCGTTACGCCATCCCTTGTCCAGGCGCACAAATTAATTCCTAGACCAAATACATTGGTATCAACTCAACCCAAATTTATTATAATGACATACAAATTACTGTCTTCATTATCATCATTACCCTAAATATTTATTCTTGTTTCTCCCTTCATTTTATCTTTTACATAATTAAAACTTTATACTCGCTCTCTGGGTGATACTTGAGCAGAGACTTGGAAAATGATAGAGACAAAAGAAAGATGCAGGCAGTGGAGATGATTTTTTAAGGACTATATTGGGGAAGACTAGAAGGGATAGAATAAGGAATGAGGAGATCTGACAGACAGTGGGTGTGGTGAAGCTTCAGGACAGGATAGATCAGGCACAGATGAGATGGTTCGGACACATGAAGGGGATGGGTGCAGAAAGACTACCAGTAAGAGCTTACAGTGCACAAGGAGTGGAAATAAGGCCAATGGGGAGACCAAGATGTCGGTGGAAAGTGCAGATAGCGGAGAGTGTTAGGAGAAGAGGACAAGATTGGAACACCATGGAAAGAGCAAATAGTGGACAATGTTTATTATTTATTATATCAGGTCTTACCTCGTACATCCTACTAACATCATGTGCCTGAAGAATCCTGGTGGACGAGTCAACCTCTGAATTGGTTTGTACATACCGCAGGGAAGGTACATCTGAATAAAGCCACATGTAGCAGTCATCAGCATCTGACATGTTCCTGTAGGAAAAACTCAACTGTAGAAAAAAGTGCAAAAAGTACTTCCTGACGGCGTAGTGCAAAACATTGTCACCTTGTAATTAAGGGGTCCCGGTTTCGATACTCAGTGGTTCGGATCCCACTTTAAACTGTATGTCCAGTCCTGACATATTGCAACAAATTAATCAATCAATCAATATTGACTTATAATAGAAAAGCATGTTTAATGGTAACATCACAATTCAATGATAGCACCCTGCAGAAATCTCACCACAATTTCATCTTTTCATTATTAATAATAAAAAAATCAAACATCACAATTTATCATCAATAATATTATTACAAAGTGGTATGTTTAAAAGTACACTTAATAGTTTACAAGTATTCGAACTTGATTTCTACCTAGAGCACAAATGAGATTAATTTCACAGCAAGTTACAGAAACAGCCTTCAAAGTGGAGAGCAATTTTGAACATCAGAAAGATGTGTATCTTCCTCTCATAGGATTGATTGATTGATGTGGTGTTTTAAGTCCATTTTATGCACAGTAAGGCTAATTGGGACTGGACCTACAGTTTAAAGTGGGATCCGAACCCCTATGTGCCTCCACCGGGTATCGAACCCGGGACCCCTTGATTACAAGGTGCGGATGCCATCTCCTAAGAGAAGTAGGTTGACATAACATACTTAGTGTATTACGATTGATTGAGTTTGTGTTTTAAGTCCACTTAATGCACAGTAATGCTAATCGGTACTGGATTGATTGATTTGGAGTTTTAGTCCACATTATGCACAGTAAGGGTAATCGGGACTGGACCTACTGTTTAAAGTAGGATCCGAACCACTAAGTTCCTCCACCAGGTATCGAACCTGTGCCACTATGCCATCGGGAGGGTCCATTTAGTTTATTAAAAAAGTCTTAATTAGAAACCATTAGGCTATATATAAATAAAACTCAAATACACATACATATGGCCCGACATAAAATATTATCTCTCAGTTAATAAAAAAATTGGATGAATATAAAAGCTTTGAAAAAATCAAAAGTTGAAATTCTATAGTGCAAAATTCTTGGCAGTTCAACTTATTTGCATAAAAAAACAATTAAAAAATACAGTTGCAAAAATCAAGAAAAACTAAATGTTAAGGACAATATGTACTAAAATCTTCCTAATGTTTGCTAATTTATTAATTGGCAAATATTCTTACAAAATAAAAAATAGAATTTCCAAAAACAAGTACTAAACTTGTCCAAATTGACATAAAAATGCATTTTGTAATTGAAAGAAAAAGAACAATGAAATTGTTTGGTGAAAATTCTGAGCCTGTCTTTAATTTCTCCTTCACAGACACTTTACATATTTTCTTGCTCCAAGAACATTTCGCATGTTCTCTCTTTAAAAAGAACATGATGGCACTTACAAACAAATTGTGACCGCATGCACTACATTAAACAAACATAAGTTATTGTCCATACACTTACCTAGAACCGTTGGATCACCTTTCATGTATGTCAATATGTATTTATTAAGGAATAAAGTACATGCACTGAAGAAATACCACAACACGAGGAACGAAATGGCACGAATATTAAGCAGCCCTCCTCTTGCGTTCATAACCACAGTTTTGTCCCTGGCCTCTCCGGAAAACTGCGCATTCCTCTCTTTCTGATCCAGGTTGGAAAGAGTTTCCATAACAGAATCGATTGAATTTTCCGACGAGGTGCTGTACGACACATGGTTAGTTTCATTTTCGGAATTTGGTACTGTGGAGTCCCCACCCAAGAAATTCCTGGATGAAGAATTTGAGTTCAAAGATGATTTTGCAGGAGATGCTTGACCGATGGAAGGCAACAGTTTTTTTGGTGATGCTGACGCTTCTTCAGCCATAACTGTTTCTGAACTTCGTGTACGTCAACCAAACATGATACCTGTGAAGTAAAGACGACAAGACTGAATAATTATATTTTAAAAGTTTCAATATCAGAGATGAATCAACATTAAACATCTTATGTGTTCTTGTTAGGGGTATGCAGGACAAAAATTTCTTAATTCAGGGATCAGAATGGGAAATATTTTAAATCATGATATTTGGGTCAGGAAATTATCATGATATTTGGGTCAGGAAAATTTCCTGACCAGGTTGAATTCTCAAATTCTAGACACCATTTTCCCTTAATTGATTTTTTTTAAAAATAATTTTTGAGAAACTTACAATTAGGGGCGCCGACTTGTCAAAATTATTGGGGGGGGGGCTCTGATCAGTGAAATAAATTAATGAATGACTCACTCCCTCCCTTTTTTTAAGTTTTGGCCTCAGTGATCGGAATCTCGTAAAAGCCCATGAATTCCTCAAAAATATCAAAATTTTCATTCACAGTTCGAATGCAGAATGTCAATTGTTCACATTCCCGACTTTTAATATCTGCTACCAAGGAGCGCATATTCATAATTATATACTTACGTTAGTAGATAGTAATAAGTCATGTGTTTTGCTGTCTCTGGTCATAACCCGCCCAACACCCTTCCCCCAAAGTTTATGGTTTAGCAGTCTCAGCCCCCCAGTGTTGATGGTCTAGAACATTTCAAATGTGTATTTAAAGTTAAGTTCATGTGGCACAATTCAGAGTAAACATTACAAGACAAGAAAAGTAACACATAAGCTCCTCTTAAGCAAAATTATTTGGGGGGCTTTGACCTCACATCGTTAACATTGATTTGATTTATTTTATTTTTTTGCTCCGTTTGGCTAATTGCAAAGATGAGGATGAATAATGATAAGACAGAATGTATGATAGGACAATCACAAACATACAGGGTGGTGGTCCAAAAGTCCTGGAACGGTCACATATCGTGAGAAATACGCATCGAATCAGAAATCGAAAAAATACGTGTTTAATAAGTGAAAGAAAGCTATTCAATGATATCACACTTGATTCTCCACCCCCGGCCTCTGGGGGTGAAGTGGGGTGCAACTGTGAAATTTTAAATGGAACCCCCCATTTTGTATTGTAGAACCGGAAAGAGGACTTCATTTCAAGTCCAACGAGCTATCAACCATCCTCCTAGCTCAATTAGGAACGGAGATATGGCGATTTTAAATGGTCTACCCCCCCTCCTTCCATATACTCTGTTGAAAGGTCTTGACGTGCAGATTCCGAATCTGCAATCGTTTTTACTCTAGCTCAATTAGGGGCAGAGTGTCCCTTTGAATTTTTTTTGGGCTTTATTATTTTTTTAGGGCAAAAATTTAAAATTGCCATATCTATGTTCCTAATTGAGCTAGGAGGATGGTTGATAGCTCGTTGGACTCGGAATGAAGTCCTCTTTCCGATTCTACAATACAAAATGGGGGTTTCCATTTAAAATTTCACAGTTGCCTTCTGCCCCACCCCCTGGGGGCGGGGAATCAAGTGTGATATCATTGAATGGCTTTCTTTCACATATTAAACATGTATTTTTTCGTTTTTCGATTCGATGTGTATTTCTCATGGTATGTGACCATTCCGGGACTTTTGGACCACCTGCCATATGAATGACACATGAGCCCACGGATAATTACACTGGCCTTGAGCCAATATGGCAGAGCGTCCTTAGTCTGTAAAATGCAGTCCTGGGTGTACTATGTGGAAGAGAGCTTGACATTTGGATGTCTTCGGAAAGGGTCAACCTTACACCTCAGGAAAGCGAAGGTTTTTATAATTCTGCAAATGAATGTAGAAGTAAGTTTTAAGTAACTAATTTTAAAAGGGCTCACGTCACTCTTGACTTCAATCCCTTAAGATGAGAGTGACAACTCTCGAAAGCTCGGAAGCCTATCCAATGTGGCCACTCTAGGACCTTGAAAAAATTCAAGTATAATTCCAGGTTTTTAATGCAAAATTTCCAAAAATTCAAGGGTACAAGGAGATGTTTTCTCCCTTTAATTTAAAGTGCGAAGTTTACAGTTGCCATTTCACATACTTAAGACTCGAAATATATCTACAAACACAATTCACAAATTTCACGGGATATATTAATCTACGAAAAATTGTTAATTGTACATGAATTTCAAACTCAAATTTACCTAATCAACTCAACATATCTTGCAATAATCTTCCGTCTGTCAGATAGATTGTTTTGCAAAGGACAATAACAAAGCAAATGGATTGGGAGAATAATGTTTTATTTTCCATGCACCTTTCGTTTCCTTCCTCGATAAAAAAACTAAACTGTGAAAAACTTGCCTCAGGGCATTAGTAGTAGGATCAGCCCGGTTCTGCAACATCAATTGGCGTTCAGTGTTGCCAACTCACCCCAAGAATATTCCACCATATGATATTTTACAGGCGAAGCTAACCTACGAATGGGAGTTGGCAACACTGATTAGTGGAGGTGCACGGGTTCAAGGACATCAATTGGCGTTCAGTGTTGCCAACTCACCCCAAGAATATTTCACCATATGATATTTTACAGGCGAAGCTAACCTACGAATGGGAGTTGGCAACACTGACTAGTGGAGGTGGCCGGGTTCTGCAACATCAATTGGAGTTCAGTGTTGCCAACTCACCTTAAGAATATTTCACCATATGATATTTTACAGGCGAAGCTAACCTACGAATGGGAGTTGGCAACACTGGCAACATCATTTGGCGATCAGTGTTGCCAACTCACCCTAAGAATATTTTACCATATGATATTTTACAGGCGAAGCTAACCTACGAATGGGAGTTGGCAACACTGATTAGTGGAGGTGCATGGGTTGAAGGATATTATTTGCCAGTGTTGCCAACTCACCCTAAGAATATTTCACCATATGATATTTTACAGGCGAAGCTAACCTACGAGTGGGAGTTGGCAACACTGGCAACATCAATTGCGGTTCAATGTTGCCAACTCACCCCAAGAATATTCCACCATGATATTTTACAGGCGAAGCTAACCTACGAGTGGGAGTTGGCAACACTGACTAGTGAAAATGGCCGGGGTTGCGTCCGAATCAGCAACAGATGTCACCTAGAGCGCTGTTCCATCCGGGACTCAGCCAATCTCCGTTGTCCGAATTTGCGGTAGACGTGGAGTTGGAGGGAAGAGCAGAGAGGCGCGACAGATGCACGCTGGCGCTGTGACGCTGCGCTTGGCAGCCATATTCTAACTTTTATTTTGTACAGACAATATTTACTGATTAGAGGATGTAAAACTCAGTTATATTTTAACATTTTATCGATAATACTGAATGCAGAAAAATTGTAAATGATGAAATAGCGTGTTATATTTTTAATATGAGTAGTAAATAGGTGGAAATTATTGTCATGTTTGTTTGCGCCCCAGAGCGCGGTGGGTGAAGTTCGGGCTGACACCTGGCGGGAAAAGTGACAGCCGTACTACAAGGGGACATGCAGATTCGGACGACTTGGACGTGACTTCGACGGCACGCGAGAGCAACGGGAGAGAACGGGGTGGAGCGCTTGCCAATCCGGACACGGCTTTTGTAAACCTCTCGGGAACGATGTGCCACACACACACGTGCGCGCGCGCGTGCCTGTATTGTGACGCAAGCAAACAAACAAAATAATAATAATTGTTTTTTTAGGATTCCTGGCCCCTAACCCCGCCAGGGTGCGTGGTGCCCAACCCAAAAAGGTTCTAACGGCTGCGGTTATAGATAACCACACCTCTGTAGAGTTTCACGTGTTTTTTTTTTCTCTCAAACTTCCATGAAACTCTACAGAGGACCTCCGTAATGCATGCAACGTGTACTAACGACTCTAGTGTTATTTGATGTTGTAATATTTTTGGATATAGAGTTTTATTGTGAGATAGATAAAAATATTATGTTTATTATAATATTTTCTTGATGAAGATGGAGAATGTGTGTGTTATAAAAACTAAAGTTGCATGCTTTTTTTCCTAGTGTGTGTGCTTGATGTTCGACAGCATCTGAAACGATAAAAATAATTTTATTGTTAATTTTCTCATGTAAAAACAACAAAATTTTGTGCAAATTCTGATTGTCTTGTGCTATAGTGCAAAAACTGATGAAAAAAAAGATATTGTAACTGATAACTAGTGAAATTGATATTGTAACTGATCTGAACTAGTGAAATTTGTATTATTATTGTGCTAGCACAAAATTCTTATTGTAACTGATTGTGCAAGAAAAAGATATTAAAAATCTGTTAAAACTGCTCTGTGACCCTCTCGTTCTTCACGTCGTGAACGAAGGACTTCTCTGCAATCAGGATGACGCTGCACACGGTATCATCGGGCAGCGCGTCGTGGAACTCGCAGACGATCTTGATGTTGGTGCGATCGTTGACCACCACCTGCTTCCTCTTCGTCGTGTTGATGACGAACATCGGCCTGCGGATTTTGAATTCGCTGGGCGTGTAGTACACGTCCACGTTTCCCTCGGTCACGCGCTTGTAAGCCGTGTAAGCTTCGTAAAGTTTGAGGTAATTGTTTTTGGTCATGTCGAGGTTGTAATTCTCGCGCGGGAACACTTCGTTCCTACCATTCTTGAGATAAATGTTCTTGATCTTGCAGTCGTCGAACTTGCTGGAATCTTTTTCCTGGTTGTTATCGCGCCCGGTCTGAAAGAGCACTACGACGAAATCTGGCATGTCGAACTGTATGTTGTTGAACTGCGTCGTCACGTCGAATTCCATGTGACTTCCCGACGCCAACTTCTGCACGCACTGGTAACCGTGAAAGTGAATCGGCACCTGCGGACTCTTCAAGATCTCCGCTTTGTACTTGAGGGCGTAGTTCGTCTCGTATTCCACGATCGGCATTCTCAATTCCATGCTCCGTATGACGCACTTGGCTGCTTCGGGTAATGTGTTGGCTATCGGCGTTCAAGTTGGTGTATCGCATCAGTGCGTCGTTGTCGTTGGCCGCTCTTCGAAACGTGACGCGCAATCCACCCTTCCACATGATCTTTTTGTAGTCGGAGAAGAATCCCGGCAGCAGACGCATGGGAAAGAGCACCGTGTGACTTCTCGTCGATATTTTTGTTCCTGCTTCGAACCCTCCCGCTTGATAGTACACCGCGTCTGTTTTGGATAATTTCAATGTTCCCACTGCCGTCGACGTGATGCCTGGATAATCTATTCTGTCGATGACGGTGTTGTGTTTCCTCACCTCCACCTGCGAGAACAGGTGAGGCACGAAGTTGTCCACGAGTTTCAAATTTGCATTGGGCGGAAACGCGTCCCCGCTTTTCTTTTTCACCACGTCGAATTGAAGGTAGAGGTCCGCTCTGTGAGGATGAACGAACCCATCGCCTACGTCCACGTCGTATTCGATCTCCCGGTTCGCTTTGTTGAGATTGGCGAACATAGGTTCTATTCATACTTTTTCTCACGTAAAGGCGTACGTGATGAATCCGCAAACAGATTTTTTCTAAGTTTTACCGTTTCCAAGATAACCCCACTTCCGGTCGCTATTTTGGATTTCCGAACATAGGTTCTATTCATACTTTTTCTCACGTAAAGGCGTACGTGATGAATCCGCAAACAGATTTTTTCTAAGTTTTACTGTTTCCAAGATAACCCCACTTCCGGTCGCTATTTTGGATTTCCGAGCATAGGTTCTATTCATATTTTTTCTCACGTATAGGCGTACGTGATGAATCCGCAAACAGATTTTTTCTAAGTCTTACTGTTTCCAAGATAACCCCACTTCCGGTCGCCATTTTGGATTTCCGAGCATAGGTTCTATTCATACTTTTTCTCACGTATAGGCGTACGTGATGAATCCACAAACAGATTTTTCCTAAGTCTTACCGTTTCCAAGATAACCCCACTTCCGGTCGCCATTTTGGATTTCCGAACATAGGTTCTATTCATATTTTACTCACGTATAGGCGTACATGATGAATCCGCAAACAAATTTTTCCTAAGTCTTACTGTTTCCAAGATAATCCCACTTCCGGTTGTTATTTTGGATTTCCGAGCATAGGTTCTATTTATATTTTTTCTCACGTATAGGCGTACGTGATGAATCCACAAACAGATTTTTCCTAAGTTTTACCGTTTCCAAGATAACCCCACTTCCGGTCGCTATTTTCGATTTCCGAACATAGGTTCTATTCATACTTTTTCTCACGTAAGAGAACAGAACGTGTCCTACGGGGCAAGTTAAGGGGTATGTGCATGGCCAAAGGGGAAGTTTTTTTGCGCGCTCAAGCATGATTTAATTTTATTATATTTTCAGATTGACCACAAAACAAGGTGTTGACAGGCAGTGTGTATATATATTGTAAGAAGATGTTTCATTATCAACCTCTATTTTTTGCTGTACATCCTGGACACAGCGTTGCAGGTTAACAAAGGATTTTTGATCAGTATATTTTTTTCTTTCTTAAAACTGTTCGGTTACTCGCTCGTTCCTGACATCATACACAAAAGTTTTCTCCGCGATAAGGATGACGCTACACAGAGTGTCGGCAGGCAAGGCATTGTGGAACTCGCACACAATCTTGATGTTGGTGCGATCGTTAACAACCACCTGTTTTCTCTTAGATGTGTTGATGACGAACATGGGTCTGCGAGCTATGAACTCGTTTGGATTGTAGTACACGTCCACGTTACCGGAAGTTACTCGTTTGTAAGCTGTGTACGCCTCGTACAGTTTCAGGTAGTCCTCTTCTGCGATGTTTAGGTTGTAGTTCTCACGTGGGAAAACTTCGTTTCTGCTATTTTTGAGGTAAATGTTCTTAATCTTGCAGTTGTCGAACTGGCTTGAATTTTTCTCCTGATTGTTACCTCTTCCTGTCTGGAAGAGTACGGCTGCAAACTCGGGCATGTCGTATCGAATGTTGTTGAATTGCGTGGTTACGTCAAATTCGAAATGATTGCCGGAAGCAGGTTTTTGCACACACTGGTAGCCGTAAAATTGAATGGACACTTGAGGATTCTTCAGGATGTCGGCTTTGTACTTGAGAGCATAGTTTGATTCGTATTCTACCACTGGCACGCGCAGCTCCATGGACCTTACAAGACACTTGGCAGCGTCGGGTAGTGTGTTGGGAAGCAAGGTAGTCCCGTCCGGGCCCAAAGTGCCGTAGCGCATCAGTGCGTCGTTGTCGTTGGCAGCTCTGCGAAAGGTGACGCGCAAACCACCCTTCCACATGATCTTCTTGTAGTCCGAGAAGAAACCGGGCAGCAGACGCATGGGAAACAGTACCGTGTGACTTTGAGTTTTGATTTTTGTACCTGCTTCGAACCCCCCTGCCTGGTAGTATGCTGCATCGGTCTTGGAGAGTTTCAGTGTTCCCACAGCTGTAGAGGTAATCCCGGGGTAGTCAACCCTATCGATGACGGTGCCGTGCTTTCTAACTTCCACCTGCGAGAATAAGTACGGCACAAAATTATCTACGAGTCTTAGGTTTGCGTTGGCAAGAAATGCTTCGCCGTTGTCTCTCTTCACTACATCAAACTTGACGTACAAATCAGCTCTGTGAGGGTGAATGAATCCATCCCCGACGTCCACATCGTATTCTATCTCTCGATTAGCTTCGTTAAGGTTGGCAAACGTGCGACGGTTGGGAGGGAAGGACTGCAACTCGTAACTTTCGATTTGCTCCATGATGGCTATTTATTATATGTTAATCTCCACGACAGCAGTGCTCGCGGCTCCTGCAAAATCAACCACCTCCTTCCCCTTCTTGTTTTTCACTGCTAATTCTATGTTGGCTATGCGATTACGAGATACAGGAAAGTATATCGGTGGGGAGGGTGTGTAGATAATTGGCTCCATGAACTCAAGAGTTTGGTTTGAACGTAGCGATAATACCTGTCTGCTTGTGACTCCCTAGGATGCCGTCCGAGGATTTGGTGATCATATCTTGATTATTTTTTTTACAGAGCAGTTCGGGTAGGTTGTTATTTATAGACCCCACCCCAATTTTTTTTGTTTTGTGTTCATGGCGATGGTCGTACCTAATGCGGCGACCCGTTCACCCAGCGAGGCGTCTCTGCTGACGAGTCTCCCGAAAGCTGCGTACTCCAACTTTCTGTCGACATCATGACGTACGTCGAGATCTGTGTGAGTATTGTAGGCAATGTCGTGATCCTTGCATGCAGCATCCAGGGGATTCACACCCTTGTCGCCTCTCTCCAGTCGCTGTTCGAGTTTGGTACCGGGGCCGCAGTACTGGTAACCTGGCAGGTGCATCTCGAAGGGTAGCTTGTTGATGATGTTGTTCACGAGGCCTCGACCTTCGGCAACGTTCCAAAATTTCGGAGGTAGGGTGTTGATGATTTTGATGAAGTACCCTATGCCTTTGTCGTCGTTCACGATGAAGTTGGCAAGCTTGGAGCTAACCATGTCCACAATTCCTACCTTCTCGTTGCGAAAGTTGCTGTTGCCTGCATTCTCCTCTCCTGCAATAACCAACAACCTGTCTATGAGCTTGCGCACGTCGTCCACCCACACAAACTCTTTGGGCAGGGTGTTGTAGAGTTTGACGCCGCTGCCTGTTTTGACCTGGTTCCATATCGGCTTGATGAGGTTTTTGTATTTTTCGCCGCTGCTGGATTTGACGCGATTCTGCGTAGCGTTGTTGTTTTGGTACAAGGCATCCGTCATGATCAAAATTTCCTTGTAACTTTGGTAATCTTCGTCTGTGTAATCTCTTGGCTGCTTTTTTGGTGATGAGTTCCCACAGTCCCACCGTGCCGGGATACCTGTTCCAGCTGTTTTTCTCACCCAAATTGACTTTCACGTCGTCACTCTCGAACGTGACTTTCGATTTTCCGATCTTCCAAACCACGCTCTCGTTGAGTTCTATGGTTGGGTACAATCCGAAAACCTCGTCTTTCTCGAACTAAACTCAACGGCCTGTTGATAAATCAAAGTTCCCACAACGTTGCAACGTTTAGAAAGTCGTTGATTTTGTTTCTGTATTTTCCGTCGTTGGGTTTCCTCGTCATGTCGATCGTCGCGAATCCGAAATCGTCACTGTTCCAGCAAGAAGAGCAGCGTTCCGAAAATTGATTTATCAACAGGCCGTTGAGTTTAGTTCGAGAAAGACGAGGTTTTCGGATTGTACCCAACCATAGAACTCAACGAGAGCGTGGTTTGGAAGATCGGAAAATCGAAAGTCACGTTCGAGAGTGACGACGTGAAAGTCAATTTGGGTGAGAAAAACAGCTGGAACAGGTATCCCGGCACGGTGGGACTGTGGGAACTCATCACCAAAAAAGCAGCCAAGAGATTACACAGACGAAGATTACCAAAGTTACAAGGAAATTTTGATCATGACGGATGCCTTGTACCAAAACAACAACGCTACGCAGAATCGCGTCAAATCCAGCAGCGGCGAAAAATACAAAAACCTCATCAAGCCGATATGGAACCAGGTCAAAACAGGCAGCGGCGTCAAACTCTACAACACCCTGCCCAAAGAGTTTGTGTGGGTGGACGACGTGCGCAAGCTCATAGACAGGTTGTTGGTTATTGCAGGAGAGGAGAATGCAGGCAACAGCAACTTTCGCAACGAGAAGGTAGGAATTGTGGACATGGTTAGCTCCAAGCTTGCCAACTTCATCGTGAACGACGACAAAGGCATAGGGTACTTCATCAAAATCATCAACACCCTACCTCCGAAATTTTGGAACGTTGCCGAAGGTCGAGGCCTCGTGAACAACATCATCAACAAGCTACCCTTCGAGATGCACCTGCCAGGTTACCAGTACTGCGGCCCCGGTACCAAACTCGAACAGCGACTGGAGAGAGGCGACAAGGGTGTGAATCCCCTGGATGCTGCATGCAAGGATCACGACATTGCCTACAATACTCACACAGATCTCGACGTACGTCATGATGTCGACAGAAAGTTGGAGTACGCAGCTTTCGGGAGACTCGTCAGCAGAGACGCCTCGCTGGGTGAACGGGTCGCCGCATTAGGTACGACCATCGCCATGAACACAAAACAAAAAAAATTGGGGTGGGGTCTATAAATAACAACCTACCCGAACTGCTCTGTAAAAAAAATAATCAAGATATGATCACCAAATCCTCGGACGGCATCCTAGGGAGTCACAAGCAGACAGGTATTATCGCTACGTTCAAACCAAACTCTTGAGTTCATGGAGCCAATTATCTACACACCCTCCCCACCGATATACTTTCCTGTATCTCGTAATCGCATAGCCAACATAGAATTAGCAGTGAAAAACAAGAAGGGGAAGGAGGTGGTTGATTTTGCAGGAGCCGCGAGCACTGCTGTCGTGGAGATTAACATATAATAAATAGCCATCATGGAGCAAATCGAAAGTTACGAGTTGCAGTCCTTCCCTCCCAACCGTCGCACGTTTGCCAACCTTAACGAAGCTAATCGAGAGATAGAATACGATGTGGACGTCGGGGATGGATTCATTCACCCTCACAGAGCTGATTTGTACGTCAAGTTTGATGTAGTGAAGAGAGACAACGGCGAAGCATTTCTTGCCAACGCAAACCTAAGACTCGTAGATAATTTTGTGCCGTACTTATTCTCGCAGGTGGAAGTTAGAAAGCACGGCACCGTCATCGATAGGGTTGACTACCCCGGGATTACCTCTACAGCTGTGGGAACACTGAAACTCTCCAAGACCGATGCAGCATACTACCAGGCAGGGGGGTTCGAAGCAGGTACAAAAATCAAAACTCAAAGTCACACGGTACTGTTTCCCATGCGTCTGCTGCCCGGTTTCTTCTCGGACTACAAGAAGATCATGTGGAAGGGTGGTTTGCGCGTCACCTTTCGCAGAGCTGCCAACGACAACGACGCACTGATGCGCTACGGCACTTTGGGCCCGGACGGGACTACCTTGCTTCCCAACACACTACCCGACGCTGCCAAGTGTCTTGTAAGGTCCATGGAGCTGCGCGTGCCAGTGGTAGAATACGAATCAAACTATGCTCTCAAGTACAAAGCCGACATCCTGAAGAATCCTCAAGTGTCCATTCAATTTTACGGCTACCAGTGTGTGCAAAAACCTGCTTCCGGCAATCATTTCGAATTTGACGTAACCACGCAATTCAACAACATTCGATACGACATGCCCGAGTTTGCAGCCGTACTCTTCCAGACAGGAAGAGGTAACAATCAGGAGAAAAATTCAAGCCAGTTCGACAACTGCAAGATTAAGAACATTTACCTCAAAAATAGCAGAAACGAAGTTTTCCCACGTGAGAACTACAACCTAAACATCGCAGAAGAGGACTACCTGAAACTGTACGAGGCGTACACAGCTTACAAACGAGTAACTTCCGGTAACGTGGACGTGTACTACAATCCAAACGAGTTCATAGCTCGCAGACCCATGTTCGTCATCAACACATCTAAGAGAAAACAGGTGGTTGTTAACGATCGCACCAACATCAAGATTGTGTGCGAGTTCCACAATGCCTTGCCTGCCGACACTCTGTGTAGCGTCATCCTTATCGCGGAGAAAACTTTTGTGTATGATGTCAGGAACGAGCGAGTAACCGAACAGTTTTAAGAAAGAAAAAAAATATACTGATCAAAAATCCTTTGTTAACCTGCAACGCTGTGTCCAGGATGTACAGCAAAAAATAGAGGTTGATAATGAAACATCTTCTTACAATATATATACACACTGCCTGTCAACACCTTGTTTTGTGGTCAATCTGAAAATATAATAAAATTAAATCATGCTTGAGCGCGCAAAAAAACTTCCCCTTTGGCCATGCACATACCCCTTAACTTGCCCCGTAGGACACGTTCTGTTCTCTTACGTGAGAAAAAGTATGAATAGAACCTATGTTCGGAAATCGAAAATAGCGACCGGAAGTGGGGTTATCTTGGAAACGGTAAAACTTAGGAAAAATCTGTTTGTGGATTCATCACGTACGCCTATACGTGAGAAAAAATATAAATAGAACCTATGCTCGGAAATCCAAAATAACAACCGGAAGTGGGATTATCTTGGAAACAGTAAGACTTAGGAAAAATTTGTTTGCGGATTCATCATGTACGCCTATACGTGAGTAAAATATGAATAGAACCTATGTTCGGAAATCCAAAATGGCGACCGGAAGTGGGGTTATCTTGGAAACGGTAAGACTTAGGAAAAATCTGTTTGTGGATTCATCACGTACGCCTATACGTGAGAAAAAGTATGAATAGAACCTATGCTCGGAAATCCAAAATGGCGACCGGAAGTGGGGTTATCTTGGAAACGGTAAAACTTAGAAAAAATCTGTTTGCGGATTCATCACGTACGCCTTTACGTGAGAAAAAGTATGAATAGAACCTATGTTCGCCAATCTCAACAAAGCGAACCGGGAGATCGAATACGACGTGGACGTAGGCGATGGGTTCGTTCATCCTCACAGAGCGGACCTCTACCTTCAATTCGACGTGGTGAAAAAGAAAAGCGGGGACGCGTTTCCGCCCAATGCAAATTTGAAACTCGTGGACAACTTCGTGCCTCACCTGTTCTCGCAGGTGGAGGTGAGGAAACACAACACCGTCATCGACAGAATAGATTATCCAGGCATCACGTCGACGGCAGTGGGAACATTGAAATTATCCAAAACAGACGCGGTGTACTATCAAGCGGGAGGGTTCGAAGCAGGAACAAAAATATCGACGAGAAGTCACACGGTGCTCTTTCCCATGCGTCTGCTGCCGGGATTCTTCTCCGACTACAAAAAGATCATGTGGAAGGGTGGATTGCGCGTCACGTTTCGAAGAGCGGCCAACGACAACGACGCACTGATGCGATACACCAACTTGAACGCCGATAGCCAACACATTACCCGAAGCAGCCAAGTGCGTCATACGGAGCATGGAATTGAGAATGCCGATCGTGGAATACGAGACGAACTACGCCCTCAAGTACAAAGCGGAGATCTTGAAGAGTCCGCAGGTGCCGATTCACTTTCACGGTTACCAGTGCGTGCAGAAGTTGGCGTCGGGAAGTCACATGGAATTCGACGTGACGACGCAGTTCAACAACATACAGTTCGACATGCCAGATTTCGTCGTAGTGCTCTTTCAGACCGGGCGCGATAACAACCAGGAAAAAGATTCCAGCAAGTTCGACGACTGCAAGATCAAGAACATTTATCTCAAGAATGGTAGGAACGAAGTGTTCCCGCGCGAGAATTACAACCTCGACATGACCAAAAACAATTACCTCAAACTTTACGAAGCTTACACGGCTTACAAGCGCGTGACCGAGGGAAACGTGGACGTGTACTACACGCCCAGCGAATTCAAAATCCGCAGGCCGATGTTCGTCATCAACACGACGAAGAGGAAGCAGGTGGTGGTCAACGATCGCACCAACATCAAGATCGTCTGCGAGTTCCACGACGCGCTGCCCGATGATACCGTGTGCAGCGTCATCCTGATTGCAGAGAAGTCCTTCGTTCACGACGTGAAGAACGAGAGGGTCACAGAGCAGTTTTAACAGATTTTTAATATCTTTTTCTTGCACAATCAGTTACAATAAGAATTTTGTGCTAGCACAATAATAATACAAATTTCACTAGTTCAGATCAGTTACAATATCAATTTCACTAGTTATCAGTTACAATATCTTTTTTTTCATCAGTTTTTGCACTATAGCACAAGACAATCAGAATTTGCACAAAATTTTGTTGTTTTTACATGAGAAAATTAACAATAAAATTATTTTTATCGTTTCAGATGCTGTCGAACATCAAGCACACACACTAGGAAAAAAAGCATGCAACTTTAGTTTTTATAACACACACATTCTCCATCTTCATCAAGAAAATATTATAATAAACATAATATTTTTATCTATCTCACAATAAAACTCTATATCCAAAAATATTACAACATCAAATAACACTAGAGTCGTTAGTACACGTTGCATGCATTACGGAGGTCCTCTGTAGAGTTTCATGGAAGTTTGAGAGAAAAAAAAAACACGTGAAACTCTACAGAGGTGTGGTTATCTATAACCGCAGCCGTTAGAACCTTTTTGGGTTGGGCACCACGCACCCTGGCGGGGTTAGGGGCCAGGAATCCTAAAAAAACAATTATTATTATTTTGTTTGTTTGCTTGCGTCACAATACAGGCACGCGCGCGCGCACGTGTGTGTGTGGCACATCGTTCCCGAGAGGTTTACAAAAGCCGTGTCCGGATTGGCAAGCGCTCCACCCCGTTCTCTCCCGTTGCTCTCGCGTGCCGTCGAAGTCACGTCCAAGTCGTCCGAATCTACATGTCCCCTTGTAGTACGGCTGTCACTTTTCCCGCCAGGTGTCAGCCCGAACTTCACCCACCGCGCTCTGGGGCGCAAACAAACATGACAATAATTTCCACCTATTTACTACTCATATTAAAAATATAACACGCTATTTCATCATTTACAATTTTTCTGCATTCAGTATTATCGATAAAATGTTAAAATATAACTGAGTTTTACATCCTCTAATCAGTAAATATTGTCTGTACAAAATAAAAGTTAGAATATGGCTGCCAAGCGCAGCGTCACAGCGCCAGCGTGCATCTGTCGCGCCTCTCTGCTCTTCCCTCCAACTCCACGTCTACCGCAAATTCGGACAACGGAGATTGGCTGAGTCCCGGATGGAACAGCGCTCTAGGTGACATCTGTTGCTGATTCGGACGCAACCCCGGCCATTTTCACTAGTCAGTGTTGCCAACTCCCACTCGTAGGTTAGCTTCGCCTGTAAAATATCATGGTGGAATATTCTTGGGGTGAGTTGGCAACATTGAACCGCAATTGATGTTGCCAGTGTTGCCAACTCCCACTCGTAGGTTAGCTTCGCCTGTAAAATATCATATGGTGAAATATTCTTAGGGTGAGTTGGCAACACTGGCAAATAATATCCTTCAACCCATGCACCTCCACTAATCAGTGTTGCCAACTCCCATTCGTAGGTTAGCTTCGCCTGTAAAATATCATATGGTAAAATATTCTTAGGGTGAGTTGGCAACACTGATCGCCAAATGATGTTGCCAGTGTTGCCAACTCCCATTCGTAGGTTAGCTTCGCCTGTAAAATAT
The DNA here is from genome assembly GCF_977018435.1 of Lepisma saccharinum. Taxonomy (NCBI): domain Eukaryota; kingdom Metazoa; phylum Arthropoda; class Insecta; order Zygentoma; family Lepismatidae; genus Lepisma; species Lepisma saccharinum. Next base: position 34,659,105 of record NC_139257.1, read on the forward strand.
CATATGGTGAAATATTCTTAAGGTGAGTTGGCAACACTGAACTCCAATTGATGTTGCAGAACCCGGCCACCTCCACTAGTCAGTGTTGCCAACTCCCATTCGTAGGTTAGCTTCGCCTGTAAAATATCATATGGTGAAATATTCTTGGGGTGAGTTGGCAACACTGAACGCCAATTGATGTCCTTGAACCCGTGCACCTCCACTAATCAGTGTTGCCAACTCCCATTCGTAGGTTAGCTTCGCCTGTAAAATATCATGGTGAAATATTCTTGGGGTAAGTTGGCAACACTGAACGCCAATTGATGTCCTTGAACCCGTGCACCTCCACTAATCAGTGTTGCCAACTCCCATTCGTAGGTTAGCTTCGCCTGTAAAATATCATATGGTGGAATATTCTTGGGGTGAGTTGGCAACACTGAACGCCAATTGATGTTGCAGAACCGGGCTGATCCTACTACTGGCATTAACATATATATATAAATTTAATGGGATTTGCATTAATAAAAGTTGCAATTTTTCACGTCTCCAGAGAAAAATTCACGGATAAATCCCGGAGCCAATAATTCACGCATAATTCTTGGTGAGTAGCCACTCTGCTATTTGGAAATCACCTGGCTGATTGCCCGAGAAAACCTCTCCACTACTTAGTATTGTCTTAAGACAATTACAAAGATACTAGAAATGTAAGTGTGTGAACAAGTGGGAGAAATTACTTGGAAAACAACATTACATATTTTTGAACTATACAATTATGTTCATTAAAAATAATTTTAAAATGGTTGAATTGTTACTCAAATACAGATTGATAAAATGATCCGTAATTTTCCCACACAAATACAGTGTTAGTCAAAAAAGCTATCCTGAGTACAATTGGTCAAGATAGAAACATGTTAGGCCCAGGGGGAATCATAATTGGGTGTCAAGCGGATATCCGCCATATAAAATTCAACTAAAAAATTTTAAATTGGAAGGGTGTGATGTAATATATCAAATCAGGATAGAATTTCATGAGAAATGTTGAGGTGAAGGTTTTTTCAACGTATCTTTAACGAGTCAAAAGTTATACGTTATCTCGATGATGAGGGATGACATTATGAAATTAATGAAGGGACACTCACAAACAACATCCATGACCAGGCCGGTACCTCTGGCATCATAGCACACTGTGCTAACCACTCCACCACAGAGGTCTAAACTTATGGTGAGGTTTTGTCAAGAACATCTGTATAAAAATAGAACAGCTGACTGTCACAGGGGGAGGGAAAGTATGGGAGATGACTATTCAAGTTGCTTCCACACTTCAATTATTGCTAGAACATTTCAAAAGTGCACGAAGTGATCAAATGGACAGACCATCAACACTATCTCATTGCAGTCCTGACCACACTCTACGATAAAGGAAGGAAACGGTCAGCCAGTGTGTGGACGAATGGATGGATCTGGCAGCAAAATGCACCAACTCACATCGTTGTCTGAGCAGCGGTTATTGGCAGGTAAAAACACCACTGTACTTAAACACTCACCTTATTTACCAGATCTTGCTTCATGCAACCTTCACGTTGGTAGAAAGGTCAAAAGATCAGACGTGACAAAAAAGATGAACTACTTGTTGCACATACAAGGAGGAGCTATGGGTTCAATTCCCCCTTCTTTTCACAACTTCTACCTATATTGACCAATGAGGATAGTCTGTCTTCTCCCCAGTAAACATCCTCAGATAATAGGAACTAAGAGAAGATGGTTCTCCACCACACCACTGAACATCCTTGAACAACTCTTCAATATTTGACCAAGCTGCTCCTACCCTCATAAATACTACAGCAAATAAAGACCAAATCACAAATGCACACAGAAAGAACATGAAAGTAGTTAGAACATCCAAACTGAAGTTCAAACATAGAACTTCAAACTTGTTAGTACATGCTGTTACAGAACATGTCTGCTGCGAACCCATCTGTCTTAATTCTACATATATATGGTATATCTTATTTTAAACATTTCCAATTCTTTAATGATTTTTATAGGAGTATTAGGAAGTGATTTACAATGCTGAAGACAATTGTGGAAGTAGTTTGAAGGTTGGAGAAACTAGTTAGCACAGTTAAAGGTTTAGTAAGTATTGTTTACTGGAGAAATTATGATTTGAATAGTAACTTACAAAAGTGTCCGCACTTTTCAGCAAGTAGCTGTGCTTGGTTTATCTCCGACACGGAGTTCTGGCGGAATTTCATGTGAGGCTCGAAGCGGGTTTCATGCTTGAGACCAAATAATATGTGATTACATGATGGAAGCAATTAGGAATCTTATTTTAATGCTAAGAGCCCTATAACTGACCAACATATTTTAACAATGAAAGCATTTAGGGAGGTTTTATTAATGTTAAGAGCACTAAACATGACCTGCCTAACCTACAACTAAAAGCACTTAGCAGCATACTATCTCTTTGCACTCCATGCATGTGAAGTAGATGCCTGCAACAGTTTGTACCCAAGATGAGAGTAAATAATTGGCTGCTCAGAAACAAAAATTAAGGAGTATATGGCAAGGAAAAATTGTTCTACAGAAAACACACAATAAATAATCACTAAGACAGAATTGTAATATAATTAAGCCTTGTTTCCATATTTAAAAACACTAAGTTGCTGACCAAGGCAATTTATTATTAAGATAAAAACACTTAACAGGTAACATTTCGACCCTGTATCAGGGTCTTCCTCAGAGGAAGAACTAAACTAAAATGATGAAATATACTACACACAGAAATATTACATACACACAGCAGGGTCACTAGCTACACAACAACAAATCAAGTTGACAGTCCTTATCTAGGAAGATTTCTCCATAGGAATTAAACATATCACCTCCTGACAGTTGTTGACTAATTGGTCTACTAAACTGACAGGTGATGGGATTCAGCTAGGCGAAGAGGAAAAGAGAAGAGAGAACTATTGAGAAAATGGAAGGAGGCCAAAGAGATAGAAAAGAAAGGAGAAGACATCATGAATTGGAATGGAGGACTCAAGATAAACAAGGAATGGAAGAGTGTGTTAGAGAAAGTTGAAAGGATGAAGAAAAGGAATGAGGAAAAAAGAAGTATGATCAAGGAAGAAAGAAGAAGACCAGAGGAGGAGGTATTCATCCATAACCAAAAAGGCAGGAGGGGTGTGTGAGTGGTAGACAGGTGGTTCTAGACTCTTGCTAATCTTGACCTGTCAATCACCTGTCAGTTTAGTAGACCAATTAGTCAACAACTGTCAGGAGGTGATATGTTTAATTCCTATGGAGAAATCTTCCTAGATAAGGACTGTCAACTTGATTTGTTGTTGTGTAGCTAGTGACCCTGCTGTGTGTATGTAATATCTCTGTGTGTAGTATATTTCATCATTTTAGTTCAGTTCTTCGTCTGAGGAAGACCCTGATACAGGGTCGAAACGTTACCTGTTAAGTGTTTTTATCTTAATAATAAATTGCCTTGGTCAGCAACTTGTGTTTTTAACTAAGACAGAAGTATGTGTAACAGATACAAATAGATATTGAACCATGTCAAAAATGCCTGTGTACAGTGATTATAATTTGGAACTTAGTCTTAAAGAATTACTGAATATGTCAATAATGATCTGTAACATGAAAAGTTGTGTATCTTCATTTGTGGATGTGACTGGCAATCAGGGACGATGGCGGCCTCTACAAAATCCTACTAATTTCAACAGACATCAAGAATGGAGTTTTGTAACAACAACTCAACACTAAACAAAATGGAATAGAAGTTGTGAAATAATTCCAGCTGCTACACAGAAACATAAATTATAACAATAAATGTTTAGGACATGAGCACACACTACAGAGATTAACCCAAAATGTGAATATGGATACATAACAAATATTTGGGGTGATGGTGAGCCTCCGTACCCCCCAAGAAACTTGGGTTGGAAAGATTGTTAGTCATATGAACGATTCTTCTTGTTTTTAGCACACAGAAATGCATTATAAGCAAGTAATTGGTGATTCTATGTGGTATGATTTACGACGTCATGCACACAAGGAATGCCTAGATTGCTACATTACGCCCGTTAGGTTTGGTACTCTTAGTATAAAAATTGTTGATTGTCATTCATATGAACATTTCTCGTTGTTTTTAGCATGCAGAGCTGTGTTGTAAGCAGATAATTAGAGATTTTATGAAGTATGATTTAATTAGTATATCTCGGAGATATCTTGAGCAATCTACTTCGGATAACTTTTATTTGAAAGCAAAAACATCGGAGCACGCGATCGCAAATCCTCTTGTCTCGCTCAAGCTTATGATGCACTTTTAATTCTTGCTTCTCTTGAGTTGTTAATCTTTTGTAAGACATTCTACTTTAGACCGTGTACAATTCAGAAAGCCCAAGTGAGATAAACGGGGTTGGGAGGGGCCAAGTCCCCAAATTTCAATGAAAAAAAAATTTGGCGTTATTTTGGAAAAAGGGCGCAAACTTTTGCATTGTTTTCGAAGAGTAGACCTTTTGCAACGAAGTGAAACTTGTTTCAAGTCCCTAGTTCTCATACAGGCTGAAATATGATGCAATATGTACAATCCTGCATTTTGGCTAAAAATAGCTAATTTGCATATTAGAGAAAGGGGGGAGGGGGGGGGTTCCTTCCACATGACATTTCAAAGTCTTATCTCAACATCTGTCAGCGTTTACAACCTCACATACAAGTATGAAGGTCCTAAAAGCACATGAATGTTATGACCCATTGGCTGTTTTCGCCTATACTTTCTATAAGTCATATATGACCCATTGGCTGTTTTCGCCTATACTTTCTATGGGTCATATATGACCCATTGGCTGTTTAAAGGTTAAAACATCAAAATGTGCAGACTGGAGAGAAAAAAGTTGGAATTTTCAAGAGGGCTACGTTTGGCCACCAGCCCCATATTAGCCCCGTCTAGTTGGCTTCACTTTATCACACTCGGTGCAGTGCAGGTGTATCCAGTGTCAGGGTGGTGCAAGGAAATTATGTTCAACCAACTAGACGGAAAGCACTGTTCAATTTAAGAAGATTCAACAAATGCCTGTCTGCTGCTTTAAACAGTCATTTGATTAGTTAGTACTCACCACGTGACCATACACCACACATACACTGACCCAGAACGTAGTGCAGACACCAAATATACTACTTGACTCCAAATCAATGAACTAGACGACTCAGTGTTGCACCGTGCAACCAACTAGACACTTCAGTGCAAAGAGAGTCAAAAAGTGTAGCAAACTAGATGGGGCTAATTTGTATCTGGAATCATGGGGACTCAGTTTCAATGCTAGGTTCTGATGTTATTTACATTGAAAGTACAGATTTATATGCAATGTTATTTACATTGAAAGTACAGATAGTTCACCCGACAGTCACATCTATCAATAAGAAGATATTGAACAAAATAAAAGGACCAAGTTCCTTTTGTTTTATTGCGATTTCATCATGCTACGAATGCAATTTTTACATGGTTGAATTTCGAAATACGTCTGTTAACACACACTGCGGAGTTTTAGCGATTACTTAAGGATTTGTTCAATATATGCTTTCGTGGTTAGGTTTGGTTCCCTTAGCATTAAAATAAAGTCCTGGTAAAATTTTAGTATCTGCAAAACGTATTTCTTCAATTTTATAGGAGAAATTACTGGAACGAGTTTACAATACTGGACCACTCTCCAATTTCTATGAAATTTCGCCTACTCACTAATTGTAAACTTCTAATCACGAATCTGCACGTAATAATTGGCGGTCAAGTATGGAAATCGAGGAAAAAACTAAATAAATAAACTATGTTTTCTTAATGTAACGTAACCCTACCATAAAAACAATAGTTCCACGGAATACGCTATTTTCCCAAACATGAAGAAATCAACAGGCAAGACAAGGTATAGTTCTCTTAGCTAAAATATTAATTTTTCGTTGTATTTATGCTAATGGAACCTAACCTAACAGGCCTAACCTAGCCCCATAGGCATTCCTTGTCTGACGTCAGCAAGATTGTTGTGCGTAAAGGAAGACCATTAACGAATTGTGAAAGAAAGATGGTTCCGAAATTGCTGTGTATGGACAATCACCGTGGTAAATCGCAATGTTATTTTACAAGTTCTACACGTAAATGCAGTGGCGGCCGGCAGCAACTATGATGGGTAGTGCCAACGTGATCAAGTAAATAGAAAAAAAAACCTCCGCAATGCCCCCGCCCCCTCCTTGAGGTTGCGCCACTAGCCAAGATGTTTGTCCTCGTTTGGTAACGTGGAAATCAACATGTGTTTAAGTAATAACCTACTAATCCGATTCATCTTCACTCACTAACCTATCTTTATACACTACAGGAAACTTCCCTAAAAATATAACAATTACAAGAGGAAAGGAAAAACAAATCCAATCACCTTCTCCTCCCCCCATGCATACGTATTCTAACTGGATGTCGAAAATATCTTTGCTATGAAAAGAAATTGTCGATATGCCAAAGGAAACTCGCATCATCATAGGATATTTTTAAAAAAGTCTGGATGGCCATCTTGGTGCACCTATCTGTTATCAAAAATGTTAATTTAACTTTGGAAAAATATTAGGTTTGTTTCTCCAAAAGTAGGCAGAAATTACTTCCCTGTTATATATTAGTTTAAGTTATGAAGCCATGGGCTGAAACAGCTATATATATTATTGTTGTTATAGTTACTGGTTGTTGATTTTTTATACATGTGTTATGGAGTTAATATAAAAATGTTCGAACCCAAGTGTTTCATTAAATAAGTTCTTTAAAATATAATACACAATATTCCCCAACGGGTCTTACAAACCAGTCGTATTTAGCGACTTTTTTCTGAAGGTGGCAACTGTGTCGTGTGAACACTGCGAAAGTTCCCTCGCCAGGCCAGGCTAAGACTGGCACGGTTTCTTATGGGCTAACCCCGCCCCCTGCCACTTTGTTCTCGGCTCATGGTGGAAATGTTCCTCGCTGAGACTTCTTCAACCCTCTGCACGTGTGTCAACTTGGTTAGGTCCATGATTAGGCCAGCTCTTCCGCGGCACGGACGCGAGGGTACGAACGAAACAGCTGGCGATGCAGTGAGGAGGTTGGGGCGGTCGTCACGTCAGCTTGACCGATTGCAAGATTCGAATCTCCTTGTCTGTAAACTATCAATTTATTCATTTAACTTTACTTGGCGACGTATGAATTTCTTCTGAGGGTAGTGCCATGGCACGGCGGCTCTACCCCATGAGCCGCCGCTGTGTAAATGTACAATTTTAACAAGTGACCGCCAAATATGAACTACAGATACGTCATCAGGACACCGAAATTAGTAAGTAGGCGAAATTTTATAGAAATTGGAGAGTGGTCCGGTATTGTAAACTCATGCCGAAATTACTTACCGAACTGACTTTCCGTACACTTTTGAAAGATCGTGGAAGTATTTTTTCCCATCGCTTAATTTATATCGCCGGTAAATCACATATTTTTGAAGATTAATATCTCTCCGATGCACGAAAGCTATTGCCTGTGCCCTTCTACTACGTAACCAAATGCTGCATGCGTTCCATGATGTAACCCCCGGTCAGTGTTTCCAGCCACGCCGTTTTTGTGCAAGAACATAACAATTTTAAGTATGTTTGCCTAAACTAACTGAACCTAACCTAACCTTGCCATGCATGGTTCGTGGGGCTATCCGTGCATGGTTCGTGGGGTTTTCGAACCCGGAAAAAATACAAAATTAGTAACATGAAAGTAGGTATTTTTCGGTTAAGGAGGTTGGAAACACAGCACACCCAGTGATCATGGACAACGCGAGTGAAGATTTGCCCGCCATATTGTGTGTAACGCAACCGGTAAATGAAAGAACAATAAGTACTCGATATGTTGAAAATTGAAGTTATTGTCGCGAGAAAAACGAAATCCCACATTCCAGAATCCTTAGCAATGTATAACACGTAAGTACCAATATGAAAAATAAGAAAATAAAGGAATTTCAGACGTTTGCCGGATACTAATGTTTTACCAGTTCATAAGCCATCTATCTACATGCCAACGCATCAATCAAAAAATGATAAAACCGATAGCCAACTATTAACTTCATCACTTATATCTGTAATGGATGTTAGAACTATCAGTGCTTAAAGATCTTCTTTGTCCTTAAATTGGGCAGAAACAGGAACTTCTATACGTAAAAACATATCACTAAAACAATATAATACAATTCGAACATACCCACGAACACAAGAAATTTTTGTTACGTTGTCAGATCCAGATCCAGATGCTCGCTGGGCAAGAAGAAACAAAACCACCTGTGTTTACTAAAAGCTTATAGTCTGTGCGCGATGAAATGTTTTACTTCTTGATTGATCAGCAGGAAAAACAATATTCATTCATAAATTAACTCACGCTCAATTTGAAGAAGCTAATGATGATAAGAAGAATTTTATTACACTTTTGAAAAGTCTTTAAACAAAGTAAGAAAAGAATGTTAGGTCCAGACTTCAGAGATTTAATCAGTTTCAAGGGATAGAATATTTCATAGTTCACAGAATATCGCATCGAAAAATTTGCATTGAAGCGTTAAGTTTATGTTAATGTCTAATTTATCTGCTGTTTAGTGGGTTTAGTGTGTATGCATTTGAAATATGGGTTCACCGCCAAGAATAATGAATTTCTGCGTGGATTGTGTTAAAGTGTTGCGGTATTATGTGCGTCCAGGACAGGCCTACGTGATCAGACGCTACAATTCGAACGTATCACCAGGCAAGTGTCGTACATTTAGATCATAAGAAGTATCGAGCCTCCTCATGCTTATTATATTGTAAACAATTCCATTATTCCTCTAATAGAAGGAAACGACAAACCACCCAGTTGAATTACAGTCGTACCCACTCGCCGGTTGTAACAATACTATGAGCCCCGTCTAGGGTAAAAAAAATGAAGAAATGGTAAAAATTTACTATCCTTCGGACACCTCTAATTTTTTCGTTTCGTCAATTTTTGACATTCGTACTTACGTATCTGCTTCGCGGAACATTCCTGAAGGTGTATCAACGTTGTTTTGATGAAATTAATTGCAATTTTTCACATTACCAGTACGTCTTCCAATTTCTAGATCCTGATACTAACACGACACCAAATTTTAACTATGTTTCCTAACCTAACAGAACTAACCTATCCACGCGCCAATGGTTCGTGGGGCTAGCGCCAATGGTTTCCTTTCTTCACGACCCCGTGTTCAATTAGAAAATCCACTGGATCCTCCACACTCGGTACAAACTTCACCACGCATCCAGGACACATCATCCTTCTAACTCTCGTTGCAAACGCAGACAGTTCGAAACACTGGATACCCAATGAACATGAACAAAACACAATCACGACGCGTCATGATACAGTCAGGACGCATGATGGTGTACGAAGGTGTACGCGCCAAATGCTATTCTCCGTCGGAGAATTAATTTTCAACGAACAACATGGATTCTAGCTAAAAAACATTCCCACATCACACAAAACACCTTCCCGATGTTCGACAATGCTACAGGAACCTATTACGGCAAGTAGTTTCTTCTGCAAAAATAAATAAATGTGTCCGAAGGATAGTAAACAAGTACCGAAGAAATCAGTCCGGAGAATATCAGATTAGTACCATTGTGTTTAACCAGTATGCAGGAAAAGCGATGTTGAAGTTCAGAAGATTCACCAAATTCCTGTCTACTGCTTTCAACATTCATTTAATTAGTTAACATGTACTACGTGATCATACACCGCTCCAGAACATAGTACATAGTCTAGTTGGTTACAAAGTACAACATAGTTTTTTTGCACCAGCTTGATGCTGGGATGCACCTGCACCACACCATGTGTCAAAAAGTGTCAGGATGGTCCAAAGAAACTGTTCAACCAAGTAGACAGTATGTGCAATAATAGCAGTGTTCAAGTCCAAAAGATTCTACAAATGCCTGTCTGCTGCTTTCCTAGTTCATTTGATTGTTTAACACGTACCACACTGTACACCACTCCAGAACATAGTGCAGACACTAAATACAGCTCTGCGACATGAAATCAAGGAAGTAGATGACTCGGTGCTGCACTTTATAACCAATTAGATACATGAGTGCAAAGCGAGTCAAACAGTGCACCAAACTAGTTGGCATTATTGTATTTCATCATAGGTGTTGTTACCTTTGAGTTATTGATGGTGGCAGGTGCACCTGATGTATAATTCACCAAAATGTACAGTACAATTTTGCAGATAATTAGGGAGGAGTCCCCACATTATTAACGTCCGTGCCTTCCATAATATATCTCTTATCCATACATTAGGCAATATTTTGTAGGTGCTGACATGTAAAATACAAAAGTTTATGAATGGTACATCATCATAATAATGAGTCTCCGGTATCAGTTTGTTATATCGGAGACACTTTGAAATCTGATATTTTGTGTTTTGTATGGTTCGTACTTACCAATTGTGTATTGCGGAACATATTTGAAGGTGCCATTAAGGTTTTCACACGATTAGAAACATTTTTACACTAAAATAAGCCATTTCTCGAAGAGTTACAGAAAGCACGTCATGGTGCAAGCCCCAAAAACCATTCACGCATAGCCCCAAAAAACATTCCTGGATAGGCCCACGGACCATTCACAGAAGGTTAGGTTAGGCAAACATAGTTAAAAACGGCATGTTTACGTTATCGCTTAAATTGAAGCAACGGGAATTGATTTCTGGCTGAAGTAGATTGAAAGATGAAAGAAAATACCTCGAAGAACTTCGACAATGCTACAGAAACTGATTTCCGTAAGTAGTTTCTCCTGTAAATTTGAAGAAAAGTGTCTCCAATATAACGAACTGTTGCCGAGTCTCCTACATTCTTGCAGTGTTATATATTTTGAGAGGTTAGAATTGTTAGGTTTGATTACTTTAGTTTGTCCAGTTTCCTTTCTCCTCAGTACACTTACATAATGATTTCCATGCAAAGCGAGATTAAGACTTTAGAAGCAGTGACAGTCATGTGTGCAGGATACTTTTCACAACATAACTACTCACAAAATAATAATTTCTGCAGTTTTATAGTATGGGTACTAGTTTACTATCCTTCGGACAGATTTCTTCATTTCTACACAAGAAACTACTTACCGTAATAAGTTCCTGTAGTATTGTCTAACATCTGGAAGGTGTTTTGTGTGATGTGGGAATGTTTCATAGCGGAAATTCAACAATTGACGCATAGCCCCACGAACCATTTCCGGTAAGGTTAGGTTAGGTAGGGTCACAATAGGTTACAATAGTTAAAAATTGGTTTCGAAAAAAATATGCGTAGCCCCACACACCATTCTTGTGTAGCCGCACACACCATTCTCGCATAGCCCCACAAACCATTGACACATACCCCCACAAACCATTTGCGGAAACGTACGTTCTTCAGTTACAAAAACACTTTTTTTAAAAAAAAAATTATCAAAAAAACTTGAATACACGTTAAAAAAATGATCTGCGAAGCAGATAGGTATGTACAAATGTCAAAAATTGGTGAAACTCAGAAGTTATAGGTGTCCGAAGGATAGTAAACATTTACCACTTTTAACAATTTTTTACACAATTTCAACTTGGGAAAATACCTTTAAAAAATCATGGTATTTTTATAGTAAATTGAGAGAACCCTGGTGATGTTTAAGCACTACTATAATGAATTTTCAACCACTTCTAAACTACATAAAAATTATGACTATTAACGTGAATAATTAGAAATTTTCATTCCATTTCAGAAAGTGATAGAGACCCTGCCCCTTTGTTTTTCAACCAAGAAGTTCAAGATCTGCTGAAGAAGGTAACAAAGGTTGACTTGAAGAAAGTGTTCAGTGCAAGGAAAGAAGGAGAAAAAATGAAGGCTCCTAAATACAAGTTCATGACAGATGAAGAACTGGAACAGGTATTATAATAAAAAATTAATGCCTATATGCAGAGGTAGACAAATATAGAATGCCTAGTCACCATGCTGCCTTTCAAATTCAGTAAAATTAAGAAGAAAAATAACGAGTACAGTATGCGTTTTTGTAATGTTTGTGTTTTACGTATCACATCTATCATTAAATCAGTATAATAAACATCCCATTATAATTTTTTACACTGACAAATTTTAAAATACACAGCAATACGGTAGAATTGGCCATATATTAAAATTTAATGGATAGTTAATCACACTGTTTCTAGTAGAGTCTTTTTTTAGGAGGAATGCTTACGAGGTTAGGTTAGGCCTGTTATTAGCATAAATACAATGAAAAATTACTATTTAGGCTGTATTTATGCTAATGGAACCTAACCTAACCTCGTAAGCATTCCTCGTCACGTAGACAAATGAGTTAGTCCGTATAATACTAAAGTACCCAATAATTAACACTTACAGTGCTAAGTACGTATATATACGGAGTTCCAGAACTTCTCTAGTGTGCGAATCACGTATATATGCATAGTTGAATTCAAAATTTATTTCAACGGTCATTTGCCATACGATTACGTAGTTAGCAATCCTGAGTAATGTTTGGACATCATACTGCCACTAGATGTTGGGCAAATGCTCATAATGGTTCTGTTCGCGTCGTTGTCTGATAGTGATATGCTAGTTGTTTATGGCCACAATGGCGGATGAAGCTCTGTCAGAGGATGTTATTCGCCTCGCATTAGGTGAGCAAATGAGCGATAGTGATGGCGATACTTTTGATGAAGATTGGCTGGATGATAATGATGAATATCTAGATTATCTTGAAACAGAAATATCGGATGTTACAGGTGAGTAATTTCGAAAAACTTATGATCACATTAGTGTTTGTGTTCCTTGCATTACGATTAACTGTTTTTGATCTGTGAACAAAATAATGAGTAAGTTGTGTTCTCCTTGTATGGATTGAGTGTGTCCAAGGTAGCCATGTGGTTATAATGTAACATATCATATATCAAAATAAAGAGGAAGAATCATACTTTTCAACAGTGTATGATACATATATTTTACATTTTTAGTTTTTGAGATATGATTTTTTAAAAAAGTAGTGAAAATGGTCAGCCTTCTTGGGACTGAAAGTGACTTAGTGGTCGGCACTGTAAGTGTTAATTATCGGATTTGCCAGCGTATAAAATGCACCCTCCTTTTCTGAAGACTGTTTTAAGGATAAAACTTTATCACTGAATTTATAGTTAATTTACAGTATTTCTAATATAAAGTAATATGTTGGTCTACTTTCAACAAAAACCTACCTAATTTAACTAGGAAAGAATACATTTTATTTTCGTCACACACCACAAGGAATCAAGAATCAAGTAGTCTAACTCAGAACAGAGAAAATTTTCAGAAACATCTGAGGAATGTTGAAGTTTAAAAAATAAGAGCATTGCATTATTATTTGTGAATTTCTAGTCAACAGGAATGGGATGGACTATTGATAAATACTATTTTTTTTTGACATTCATGAAGTCTTGAAAACATTCAAAAGCAAAATTTATTGTATAAAAAATATACACTAAAAGCGTAACATATCTAACAGGGTCTACTGAAGAAAATCCTGTTGGAAGGTGGAAACATTACGTTTTCATTGTGTATATTTTTTAAACAATAAATTTTGCTTTGGTCATCAATTGAATGTTTTATTAACATGGAAACAAGACTTAACAGTGTTATCATGAAGTCTGTATGTTTGTAAATTTATTTCTGTGCATCTGAAGAACTTTAGCAAAATATTATTCAGTGCTACTTTTATATATTCATTACTAGAGGCACATATTTTTGGTAAATAAAAAGGCAAAATTTCGGTACAAAAACTGGGTCAATTTCGGGTTCAAAAGCGGTAAATAAAATAAAATATCGGTGTTATAGCGGTGAAAAAATGGATGAAAAGTGGTATATAAAAAGACATATTGGTTTTAAAATTGTGAAAATAATCCTAAATTTGATTTAAAAACTACACTTATTCCACAGAATTAACATTTCACTTCTAATAGCACATTTATGTAGTTATCAGAGTATTAAGTTTATTTCTGTGTAAAGGAGTCCATTTTTGCTTCTCCAATATTAACAGCAGAATTAATCAATTTTCCGGGAATTGCATAACTCTCAGGATAATTCAGACCTCGGAAGGTGTCGCATCGGTGAATAAACCCTGAATTTCGTGTTTGAGAGTTAATTTCGCTTTTTGCAGTTCATTTCGCATTATTTCGTGACAAAATATGGCCACAAAATGCACCTCACACCTTTCAAAAACATGAAAAATTAACACTACAATGTGTTTTTTCAAATTTCGTTTTTTCGTCAAAAACGAAATATGCATGCCCCTATTCATTACATATTTTTTTGCACAATCATTAATATTAGTTCTTGGTCTAACAGTTGCATTTTCGGGTTGACAATTAATGGTCATAAATAGAGCCCGGATTTATAAGCACAATCAAACAGTAAAATAAGTAAGTTAATAAGCACAAAAAATGAAAAAAATAAGCATAAACAAATACAGGAAAATATGAAAAAATATTTGAGATCTCTTATCTTATTCAAAGCTGTTACAGTATGTAAGGAAGGTCATCCTGAGATTTTCTTGTGTGAAGCTCCTGCGTCTGTCAGTGAAGAATGATTTGTACAGTGAAAATGTTCTTCCCACATAGCATGACATCACAGGTGCATGTGAAAAACAACACAGTTTTTCTTCGGTGAATTCCTCTTCAATGTCTGTTCCTTCACCAGAAATATTTTTATAAATTTGACACAGTGTTTTGTAACCAGGATTTTTCAGTAATACCTGACTGATCTTGTCGGACACAATTTTACCAACACCTTGAGTTTCTGAAGTTTCATCACTATAAGAGAAAGCGAATGTTGCAATGTATTATTTCGAGCTTTCAACTGTGTTATAATATCAGGTAATTTGGAAAAATGATTATGGATGTACTGTATCTTTTCTTGGATGCCGTTTCTCCCGTGCGGCTATTAGAAGCATTGATCTCGTCATCCCGATGCAGTCGTGTGATTGAAATAGGATTGAAATATGACAGATTTGCGTAAAATATGCTATTTTTAACCAAAATCATAAAATAAGCAAGCATAACCGTTTCCTGCAGAAATAAGCATTTATAAGCACTTTCAACTTTAGTTAAATAGCTCATCAAGGTATGTAATACGAAGTATAACCTTTCTTCTTACCATTAGAAGTCTGGAAAAGAATATGCATTTCGCTTATAAATCCGGGCTCTAGTCATAAACTTTGACATTGTTGTATTTGAATTTACATTTAAATTACTGAAAACTAAAATCTCATTTTAATATTTTTCATTTCTTTTATGGATGAAAGTCATGTTAGCTTTGCTAATGTCGTCTTTAATATTTCCATCATGTCCATTGATCACCTGTTCCTTACCTTAAGAGTGGTCATAAATCCAGCTTCAACATTTGTCCTTTTTTCTGTCTTCTCTCTCTGTTGCATTTAAGTTCATGTTTCTATCCTTTTTTGGACCACACACCAAACAACAACAATTGAATTCCAGATTTTCTTGGTGGTTCAGAACCATTTGCAGTTTGTTCTTCAAGGATGATCAGGGATTATGACATTGGAAGGGTTAAAAATAGAAATCAGGATCTAGAAAATCAATCGGACTGTCAGCATGACCCTTATTTCTTTCTCTTAAATTTGTTAAGGTCTTAATCCATGGTCATTCATAGAGAAGGAACTGAAAATAGTTTCAAAACGTTGTATGGAAAATCTGAAATTCAACGACTTGTAGGTTCATTATTTCCAGGTTTTTTAGATGTGTTTTAGTTTGTTATGGAGTCATTCTAATTATTGTATTGTTCAAATGCATGTTTATAGTTTTTAGTGTCAAATATTAAATACGGTAACATTATAGTATAGAGGTGACGGATTTCTTCAAATTTACAGGAGAAAGTGCTTACGGAAATCATTTTCTGTAGCGTTGTGGAAGTTCGTGAATGTAGTTTTGATCCATTTTAATGCGAATACATGTTGTTTTCTGCAAAAATCTCTGCCCGACACGCTGTTTCTGCTGCCGTCATTTGCTTTCTGCACGAGAACACAATAGATGGCATAATCCCATAGTCAGTGTTTCAAACTTGCCGTGTTTTCACTAGAACATGACGTGTCGAGTATTTTTAATATTTTTTTAACTATGCTTGCCTAACCTAACCTTACGGAAAATGGTTTTTGGGGTTAACGTGAATGGTTTGTGGGGCTAACGTGAATGGTTTTGGACTAACGTCAATGGTTTGCGAGGTATTAGCATAATTTCAAATCCGGGCAGGAAAGTAGGTATTTTCCGGTGAACAAGGTTGCAACACTGCATAAATCGACAAAACATTCGCACAACGTGCCCTGAACTAGTACGCTATCGCCCGCCATAATGTGTTACAAAATCGAAATAACAAGTAACAGAAAGTACTCGTAAATGTAAGAAATAGACATTATCTTGGTTAGAGATGCATTATTTCACCTTAGGAAATATTCCGCATTCCAAAATAGTACGTTAGCAATGTAAAAAAGTGTGAAATATATGATTTATAGGTGTCACCCCCATACTATAATAGTACCAAATGCTTACAGTTTTGTTAAATCAACAAATCATATATCTTTAATGAACAATTTCTTCTTAGGCTATGGAAGAAGCGAGGCAAAAGGCCATGGTTAAACTTCAGATTCCACCATTTTTGAAGGAGAGGAAGCCGATAGATCATGTTTTGTCACATGACCCTGCGTTAAAAGGATTCCAAGTCAGCAAATTTGTTTTCACTGACATATCATATGGTGCGACAAAGAGGGTATGCTTCTATTGGATATAATGCTTGCTAGTACAGTACTAAGGTTCCCTGATGGCATAGTGGTAGTCAAGGGGTCCCAGGTTCGATACCCGGTGGAGAAACATGGTTGTTCAGATCCCACTTTAAACTGCAGGTTCATTCCCAGTGCATAAACTGGACTTAAAAAAACTGTAACACTTTACTACAGGGGTGACGGATTTCTTAATTTTTACAGGAGAAAGTACTTACGCAAATCATTTTCTGTAGCATTGTGGAAGTTCGTGAATGTAGTTATGATCCATTTTAATGCGAATGCATGTTGTTTTCTGCGAAAATCTCTGTCCGACACGCTGTTTCTGCGGCCGCCATTTGCTTTCTGCACAAGAGCACAATGTTCCGTGTGTTTGTCTGTATTTTTAATAACACATGACATGTCTAGTATTTTTAATTTTTTTTTTAAACTATGCTTGCCTAACCCAACCTTACGGAAAATGGTTTGTGGGGCTAACTTCAATGGTTTGCGAGGTATTAGCATAATTTCAAATCTGGGCACAAAAGTAGGTATTTTCCGGTGAACAAGGTTGCAACACTGCATAAATTGACAAAATACTATCACAACCAGTACGCTATCGCCATAATGTGTGTTACAGAATCGAAATAATGAGTAACAGTAAGTACTCGTAAATGTAAGAAATAGACATTATTTTCGTTAGAAATTCATTATTTCACCTAAAGAAATGTTCCGCATTCCAGAATAGTACATTAGCAATGTAAAAAAGTGTGAAATAAATGATTTATAGGTGTCACCCCTATAGTAAAGTAGTACCAAAGAAACTAACAAACAAGAGAGTAGTGCCAGCCCATGGAGCAGAATAGTCGGCATAAAATGCTTAAAAATTATTGTTCCAAAATGTAAGTGGTAAGGTAAAAGTCACACCCTGTGCATGTGCACACATGGCATGAAGGCATATGAGGTGGTGCCATAGTTGGGATGATGTGATCAGCATCATGCTCGACCACCTTGTCCCTGACTTTTGCACACCAAGAAAAGTTCAGTTAGTTTCCTTAATTGCAGGGAGATGGCATTAGGGTGCACATGTCTAAGGGTTTCATACAGCTAGGGCCATATATTTATGGTGAATTAAAGATATAGGTACAAAAAAATTGGCCCATTTTGGGATAGAAAGGTGTATATATAATGGCATTTCAATGCTATAATGTTGAATATAATCCTAAATTTGATTTAAAAACTAATACTTATCTCATAAAATAAAAATTAATTTTATTATAGCACTTTTATGTATTTATCAGAGTATTAAGTTTATTTGTGTGTAAGGAAGTCCATTTATTCTTCTCAAACATTTACAGCACAATTAATCAATTGTCTATGAATAATAAGAATAATTCAGATCTCAGAAAGTCTCGCATCATTAAATAAACTCTATATTTTGCATTTATTTCACATTTTGCAGTTCATTTTGCATAATTTCATGACAAAATGTAGTAGGCAAATGCATCTCACACCTTTAAAGAATATGAAAAAATGAACATTACAGCATGTTATTTCACATTTTGGGACCCGGTGAAGGCACACAGTGGTTCGGATCCCACTTTAAACTGTAGTTCCAGTCCCGATTAGCCTTACAGTGCACAAAATGGACTTATAACACCAACAACTGTCACATTTTAGGTTTCCATCAAGAGTGAACACAATATACATGCCTCTATCTATACCTAGGTAGTAGTAGTATTATCCAAGTTATGTAAATTACTGTATATGGATGCCAGAGGCTGGCTGTGTAGCTCAGTGTTCATTGGCACAAAATGCAAAGGACCAGGTGTGATCTTTGTATGAGCCACAATTTTCACATAATTTTTAATAAGTTATTCCATCATATGTATAAGTGTATACATTGTGTAGCTGCCAAAAATGGCAACGTAACACATGGATTGAGATAGGTGCCAAAATAAAAGTTAGTCTCATTTTGTAACCCACAAGAGCTCTTTTCAAACACTTTTGTCTGCTAGGATTAAACCTAGTATTATAACACTGTGCAAGAGAAATTCAGTCCTTAGGAAAATTTATGGTAATATGCACTGCAAGATCATGTTATGATTTGTGTACAGATGGAATTACAAAATTTTCTCATACTCTGCATGAAAGTGTGCTGTGTGGTTTTAATGCAAACAGCTGGAAAATGGAAATATATATATATATGTAAAAGTTTGAATGTTTGTAAATGTTCTTTCCAAGGTTGCTCTTTGCCCAGTAGCCAGGGAAATGAACGGTTTGTTTTCCCTCAACGACTTCTGTTTGAAAGGTAACAATAGGGCATTCGTCATGGTGGTTGGGGGCAGGCCAGTTTGTCGGAGGTATAAATATCGGTTTCTGACTCGTTACAGTCTCTCAGACACAGGGCCAGATGGATTGAGACAGTTATGCACACAGACACAGAGCTGCATGGATATATAAAGAGTGAGCACGATACGTAGGGACCTCTTCGGGAGCGGGTTAGCACTATGATAAATAGTGCACTCGTAGCTTGTCTCACATGTACAGCACTTATTGAGAGGACTGCATAGAGACTCTTACGTGATATACTGTGTGAGCGAGTTAGCACTATAGTAAATAGTGCACTCGTAGAGCGAAGTCCGGAAAAGTGCATTCCTCTGTAATGGGGCAAAGGGCAACCTGGAGCAGTTGATAATGAATTTCCACCGTAAAGATGTATATACGGGGAAGGGGAAAATAAATAAAACAGATCTCCGTGAGACATTATTCTTCGTGACAAGTGTTAATGAGAATCTGCATTGTAATATTTCAGAATCGACTCATTGTTGTGCGTGAAACAAATGGAACGCTCCGTGAGGCATCATGGGAAGAAAGGGATAGGTTGAATCAAGTGTACTTTCCTCTCGCAGGCCGTAAAATAATAATGCCTAAAATGTTCGAGGACGAACATTTCAAGGTAAGCATGCACAGGTTATGATAATTGTACACCTCTATTACATTTATAAGTAGTAAGGATGTAATGCGTAGTGAACATGTTCCCCATCGCATGGGGTGTAAATGGTCCCAGGTTTGGATTACAGTGGGTGCTCCAAAATGTTGGCATTGACCCAACATTGTGAGTATGATTCCACAATGCGTCCCGTCATACAACTACTGTCCCATAAGATGGGCAGTAAGCATGGACTGACCTTCATTGTACTTTCATGTTGTGCACTGCTTCTCTTGTGCATGTGTGTGGTAACAACGTCTTTCAAATTCCAACTAGTAGCTGACGTGTTTATATTGTTTTCGTCGCTGCTGAGTTTTATGACATACTTTTGTAAGTATTCGTACCAAAAAAGGACAGAGTCGGACTGACAATATGTGTTCTAAGTTCTTGTTTTCGTAGTTTGTGATGTCCAAAGAAAATTCACCAGCAAAAATAATCAATAAAATTCTTGTTATATTAGAAAAAAATGTACTATGACGTGTTGGTCATAGGCCCTCAAACGTTAGTATAATCGCTCACCCTTGAATGTGCACGGGATAGTAATTGCCTCACTTAACGGACTTGTAGCAGTGAGTGGTGATTTTATGCACACTCTGTTTTGTCATGAGTAATCAAAGATCAAAGTATTTTTTGAAAGGCTTGATCCAGTATAACAATGAGAGTTATTTTCAAAATTTAACACACGCTCGTTAATTGTTGCGGTTCAAAAGTTGCATTTGAAATTTCTAAAAAATAGGACTACAAAACCTCATTGATTGTACGGATAACGAATCATGCTTCTTTTTCTTCTTTTTTGTGCAGTCGCCCACGGAGCTCAGGCGTAAAAGTAAAATATGAGTGCGGCGTATGTTTATCAAAAAATAATTCCTTGGTTCCCGCTTTTCTTTTCATGGTTCTGACTATTAATTCTCATCATTGTTGTACTTAGCTTGACGGCATATTGTTAACACACATTTGAAAAGCAGTGTATAATGAATTCATCCAATTTTGATAAAAAAAAGTGCTACATGTGTAAGTGCAGCATGTCGGGAGATAAAACGCTCTGCACATGGAACACAATGGTTGTCACGTGAGACAAGAAAAAGACTGCACAAATTTGCAAGTTTAGCAAGGTTGCAGTGCGTTTCAGGTGGAAATAGTCTGTCGGCCTGATCCTGGTTAACGCCTGTTTAACTGGAACATGGCTTACTTCACAATTAGTGAGTATCCAGCTATGTAGAAGAAAAGGTTGGTCGCGACGTCACGGAATTAACAGGTAGCACAGCACAAGGTAGGATGGACATTTGCTTGTGTCGAAACAAACTACATGGAATAGTTTACAGGGTAAATGTCTGTTATATCGGAGACACATTTCTTCATTTTTACAGAAGAAACTACTTACGGAAATGAGTTTCTGTAGTATTTTGAAAGTTCATGGAGGTATTTTCTCACTGTAGAATGCTGCACAACAAGAAATAAGCACTTTTGATATAATAAACTTGCATTTTGTGCAAAGCGACAACATTATGCCATTGTTTCCATTATGTACCTGCAGATGGCGCAAGTGTCGAAAGTCACGCGGTCTCGCCAGTGTTTCCAAACGTGCCTTTTTTACCAGAATTTTTTTTTATTATTTTTTTAATTGCTTACCTAACCCAACCTAACCTAACCTTGCCGGAATTGGTTTTTGGGGCTATCGTGAATGGTTTGTGGGGCTATCCGTCAATGGTTTTTGGGGCTATCTGTCAATGGTTTGTGATGACATAATGAACACGAAAGTAGGTATTTTTCGGTTAAGAAGGTTGAAACACTGCATACCCACTTTAAATCAACAAAACACAAGCACAACGCGCGATGATCCACAGCTGTGCGTGCGATATTGTATGTTCCGCAACGGAAGAAAGGACCCAAAAGAATTACTCGTAATGTGAAAAAAATCAAAGTTATTTTCGTGTAAAAAGCATAATGGCACCTTCAACTATGTTCCGCAATACACAATTGGTAAGTACGAACCATTTAAAACTGAAAATATCCGATAGAAATGTGTCTCTGATATAACAGACATTTACCGTTTACAGTGACAGTGTGGAAAGTACATCACTCGGGCTATGTTCAATAGTTGCCCGGAAATGTAACTATCTCACGTCTTATTTTCGCAGTGCTGGAAATAATATGACGCAAGTAATAACATACACCTAGAGTACTCATGCTTATCACGGTTACGTGATCCTCTTTGAGTACATTTCATTCGGCTTGGCGATCACGTAAGAAAGTTTTCGATGTGCCATTCTTATCCTAATGACAGTTGAAATTGAAGTCTGATTTACAACTTATTTTGAGGTATGGAGGTGTCCCAACATTAACGTAAAGGAAACGAATTGTTGAAAGATTATTTCTAGCATGGCCAGAAGAGGCAAATGCTGTATGTACGAGTATAGTAATCGTGGAACATTCACGTATATTGTATAGAATGAAAAAGGCTGTATGAATATAGACTTTTGTCATCTGTGATTCACATAAAGTCTGTTTGGGTTTTGTATACACTAGAGCAAAAACCATGTTGGTTAGAGTGATGAAAATTCGAGAATTAAGGCCATTGCTACTGGTCCATCAGGGTTGAAACTTGTGAGATTTATCTTGTTTATACCTGTAATAAACACCATAAATATTCAAATTCTATATTCTTCATATTGGCACCTAATTTGAATATAAAGTTGCCCTATGTTGACATGCATAATCTTTTTTTTCTATCTTCCAGCATTTGTTTAGCTATGTGTGTGCTTGGAAGTGATGTATCCTTGGGCAATGCATGTGGGAAAGGATCTTGAGAAATGCTTAGTCAGTATCAGGAAGGGTATTGAATGCCTCTTCCCACCTCATGTCTAAAATATATTTTTTTTTAGTACAAATAACAGCTCAAATAATTTCTTATTATAGGATATGTGATTGCCAATGTAAATTCCTGTCCTCATATATTACAGTGATAGAGGGTGGGCAGAAAGTTTGCGGCACATGTATTTACTTAGTTTGTGATTCCACAGGCTTCTTCCATGTGTAACTGGAGTTCTCGGTTGTAATCATTGATGTCCTTATGTAAAATCCAGTACAGGATGTTTGTGAAATAGATGGTCTATATTCCTTTTTTTTCAATTTTGAAATACAGTAAATTTGGTTATTTCCTTTGCATTAACCATCAAAATTTTGTAAGTCATCTGCACTGTGAAACTCCAAACGGCGCATCTCTCGCTAATGGATGGTGGTCTTGTGAAAACCGGTTTGACATAGTTAGGTTTGGGTTTTGGGCACCTTGCCTAACATGGCAGACCATCGTGATAGTACATACGTTTGCTTCATTTACAGAGGTTTTCCCTTTATGGACTGTAGGGTCCTTTTTGTCCCAGGCTGTCTCAAGAACTAAGGGACGTTCCGTGGGATTAGGCTTTGTGGAATCTATATATCAGTCTAAACCTACACAGGTCATAGAAACTGAAATTATTGGCCTCCAGTCCTTATGGCCCTCAAAGGGTTAAATTCATAAACATAACAACAAAGAACAGATTGCAGTATTTTGCACTAAACTGCTAATTGTTTATATAAGGGTTGCCCAAATGAAAGTGAGACTTGGTTTTTTCTGTAATGATGTATTGGTTGGAATATATGAACATACAGGAAGTAAAGGTAATCCATGGTAACATATCCTCATAGTCACCTTGTCTGTTCAAGCAAGTGTCCCATCGCTTCACCCTGAGTGAAGAATATCTGTGGTTGACTGCGTACCAATCTTCATTGGCGTCATGGACCTCAGCATCGTTGGCAAATTGGCGGCCGTTCAGATGTGGTAATTGCAGAGTGAGAGATCGGGGCTGTAGGGAGGATGGTCGAGGACTCCCCAGCGGAGCAGATCACGGCACACCTTCTGCCTTCAAAAATTGAATAACTGCTCGCTGGGCCCGTTTGGATGCATCCATGTTGTGAACGTGCTTCTGCACATGTAAAGAACACACTTGCACCGTTACACCATACCAGGTATTAAACGATGTATGCGTTCTTACATAAAATGCCACCTACCAGAGTAAACACAAAGCTCTGCGTAGTTAAGCTACGACACTACGACAAAAGTCTTAGTTTCATGTGGGTAACCCTTATAGATATATTGGATCAGTAAAATTAGTTGTCCATCACTAATTTAAATAATGAATAGATGGGTGAAGAAGAATAAAATATATTTTCTGTGTCATGTTACGTAGTTATGCACAGTATTAATAGTGTTTATTTTACTCTTTCTTACAGAAAGTTCTTGATAGAGGAGAGTATGAATTTATTTTGGACAGGGCATGCTTACAGTTTGAGCCTGACGATCCAATATTTATAAAAGTGTACTCAAAAACCTATGATGCTATTGATGAAAAAAAGAAATATGACATTTTGCAAAATACAAGGCATTATGGACACATGGTTTTCTATTTGGTCTGGAACAAACGGGTCGATGATCTGCTCTTGCTTTTGATAACAGATGAAAGGTACAAATTAAATTTCCTATTGTTGAAAGGTTGATATTGTTTGCTCCTGTGCAAAAATAAATGTACTGCTACAGACACTAGCAAATTTGGATTGTGTGTATAGTGATGAATTACAGAAGAATGGATATTTTTGTGTTTTGGGTCTGACCAGGTCTAAGTGACTTATAGACCATCTACACTATTTAAAACTAGGGCTGTGCCGATACCATTGTATAGCCAATAATACCGGCCAAAATTTTTCTGCCATTTTGTTCAAGGGGTCTCCAAAAATGCCACATGGCACTGTTGCAGTGTCTCATTAACCTGGAAATATCCTGGAAATTATGCAAAATTAGAAATTTACCTTCATTTTGCATCAATAGTACAAGCGTTGATCAAATGAAAAGGTACGAAACGTCGTAACAACGGAATCGTTTATATAATACCGATTCCGCGATGGGAGAACGTAGCGTGATATGTAGGGGTGCGATTGGAGTCGCCACACGGCATCGGAGCATGCAGGGGAACGCACATGCGCAGGAGAGAGCAGAGGCTCCGATACAGAGCGCCGTCCAAGTGACGCGGCAGTGCGTGTTCGGACAGGATGGCGTTAACATTGGCAAATTCGACTGTTGACCAGCGAGGCGTTTTCCGTTTTCTGACAGTGGAAGGTGTTAAACCGGCCGATATTCATCACCGGATGGTGAACGTTTACGGGGAAGACTGTGTGTCTGGCAAATCAGTGAGGAAATGGAGTGCCCGTTTTCATTCTGCTCCATGATAACGCACGTCCACACGTCTCCAGGGTCACACACGCGGAACTGGACCGGTTCAAGTGGGAGCAGCTAGACCATCCGCCCTACAGTCCGGACTTATCCCCTGTGACTTCCATGTGTTTGGTCCCCTGAAAAAGCATCTCAAAGGAAAGCGCTTCACCTCGTACGATGAACTCAAGGATGCTGTGAAGGACTCGGTTGCATCACGGCCAAAGGAATTCTGGGAAAAAGGAATCATTCGGCTCGTTCATCAATGGGATCAATGTGCTCATGCCTATGGAGGATACTTTGAATAAAGTATTCATTTACACCGACAGTGTCGTTTTGTACCTTTTCATTTGATCAACCCTTGTATGTGAAAAAGAACTGTTTTGTGATTCCATAACAGGTATTTTTATATCCTGAAGTAATTTTTATACATGGTGTACACAAAGTGTCTGACACATTTTAATTATTAATAAATCTGAAACTAATGAAGATACAAATTAACAGGTGGCAATTAGACAAATAAACTCAAAAAGTTTTCTGTCCTGTGTCAGTACACTTCTATGTGTGCTCCTTTTGTTGCCTGGAGAATGTCAAGACGATAATCGATTTTTTTCATGTTCGAGTCAGTATGTCGACATCCTAAGTCGCTATCGCATTATTTATTCTGGCTTTATTTTCATCACTTTTGTAAGGTTTGTCAACATTGGTCATCGTGTTTTGAACGAAGTCTTGCCCTGAAGATGAATTTGGAATTTTGGTCTGATTCCTTGGCCCACGAGATCACCCGACAAAACCCCCATTGAACTTTTCTTTGTTTGTCGATATGTGGCATAAATGATGTGAGGTACCGAGGTATAAATGATGAACAAGAACTGAATGCCAGAACAAACAACGTGATAGTGACTTTGGATGTCGACATACTGACCCAAACATGTGAAAAAATTGATTATCGTCTTGACATTCTCCGTCCGACAAAAGGAGCACACTTAGAACTGTACTGATACAGGACATAAAACTTTTTCAGTTTATCTATCTTTCATTGCCACCAGTTAATTTGTATGTTCATTAGTTTCTGATTTATTAATAATTAAAATTTGTCAGATACTTTGTGTACACCCTGTATTTTAAAGGAAAAAAAACTGGTAAATTGATGCTTAAAATTGAAGTAGAATACTCACCTACTAATATTAATCAAAATTTTGAAAACTTTTAATTGTTACAATTTTCAAGCTTCAGTATTGATAGGAATCTGTGTCTACGAGGGCAAATCGAAAAGTCTTTGTGCCTAAATTTTTTGTAGCGTGTTATTGCAAAAGTGAGATATACGAGCAATGCAATAGGCTTTTCTTGGAATGGCCCTATTGTAACTTCCGATTTCTTCCACGGCACGGCGCCGTGTACAGTGGTGGTGCAAGGAGTTTGAAAATGGACGGGAAAATGTGGAGGACAATGAGCGATCGGGCCGACCTCCGAGCAGCACAGAATGGGAGAAATGACTGGACAACATTACCAGATCGCTCACTGTCCTCCACATTTTCCCGTCCATTTTCAAACTCCTTGCACCACCACTGCACACTTTGCACTGATAACACTTGTCCCTATACACTGGCTCCATTTCCCTGTGGATATCTGTGGCTGTTTGTCCTTTGCACCATAAAAAACGAATAGCACATATGGCGTGGACTTCCTGAGCACTCCAGCCATCTTTGCCAACTGATAACAGCACCGTTATCAGAAAAGCCTACTGCATCGCTCGTATATCTCCCTTTTGTAATAACACTTATAACAAGCTAGAAAGAGATTAGGTGCAAAGACTTTTCGATTTGCCCTCGTATATGGGTTCAAAGTGATATCAGCTCAGCCTTACCCATAATAATACTAATATTATTGTGAACACTAATAATCTATAAATTGATTGATTTGGTTTATTTTACTTCGTTTTTCTGTCACTTTTGGCTAATTGGCAGCATGCTGTGATAATCACTCAGCCAAGGAGGCAGGCACTAACAATTTATAAAGTTGTTCAGTTGATTATATTAGACACACTGATAAGCCGGTGTGTGACAGAATGGTTATCACTAGGGCGTGGAAGTTGAAGACGAGGCCCAACATAATATATGTTCATTTTGGGTCATTGCAGGCCAGAAAAAGGTGGGTTTTATTTGTTATTTTTTGCCTTTTTCAGCTCTTTGGTCCTTTTATAAGACCTTAATGGCTTTTTTTTTTTTTTTTTTTTTTTTTTTTTGCAACTTCACCTTCTTTCAACAAGGTTTTTACTGCCCATTCTCAATTTGAATCATCATCAGTTCATCACCTCTTAAACATCCTTTCTGTATTAAAGAAATAAAAAAAGAGAAATGCATATATTTGAACCATCCCTGAAAAGAGAGAAAAACATTTCTGGATGACTGAAGCAGGTACGGTACAAGATCCTTTAACCGTAACTTGTCTGGAAGGTTGCCCTGAAAGTGGCAATTTTCTCTTGTTTTGAAGCTTTCAGCAGGGTGTATACGACCAGACAGCATGCGCCTGCAAAGACCTCAAGTCAGATAAGGAGGTGCCATGCAGAGGGAGCGGTGGGAAAGTTAAAATTGAAGTTATTAATTAATTTGGATCACATTTATACGGCCTTTTTTCCATTTTTAGGTCCTTTTTTAATATGTTTTAGATATCTAGTTATCACTGTGCTACAATGCCAGGGGTCCCAGGTTTGAATCCCAGTCTGGGCATGTGGTTGTATTGCTTCATCAATTTTATTTTATCATCACTCTACCTCATCTTCGCATTAAGCCGAAAGTGGCAGAAAGGTGAAGTAAAATAAACCAAATCAATTTCTGATATCAATATATAGGTTTTGGCTCAACCATATTTCTAGCCTCTGTTTCATTAGTTTGTGATTCGTCTTGAGAATCAGATCAAATTATAAACACAAAACATCATTGAACATGAACATATCTTATTGTCCTGCCTGTATTTTTATTATAACTGATATTGCAAATCACATTTATAAAAACTATTTCAATTTAACAGGGTTGGTGATGCAGCTGATGTAGTAAGAATATACCACATTCTGCACCCTTCAGCAAAATCAAGCACTGCAAAGAACGCTGACGATGCTAACATTGTACAGGTAAAAAACTGGGTTAAGGGCTAAAAGGCTGTAGAAACATATAATGTTTTCATGTACATGAGCTTTCGATTAGAAACTAATTTTACCGTACGACATGTCAGTTTTGCAAATTTTAGTTAGATTTCATGTCAAATGTATTATATTTTTCAATGCTAATTCCATGGTGCCTAGAACTGACTTGATGTAAATTAACTTGACTGCTAAAATTCCATTTGGAATGTAAAGGGAATGGTTAAGGCGAGGAGGGACAATTGCGCACTAGTTGTGCAATTATTTCAATATCGTCGGATTGGGCACTGCTATTTAAAAAGGGCTTAGTATGCAAGAGAGTATGAATTTCTCTCCATGTTGCAAGTGGAAACTGTTTTTCAAGTTGATTAGTATGCTAGACACGAAGTTTGAAAAATATGATTAATAAGTATTTACAGAATTCCATGTATTCCTTATGGGAAATCAACTTCAAGTTACGGCTAATCAAATGGGAGTTTTGACTTTTCCTAATACTATGACATAGTTCGTGTCCTTTTTCCGTCCACGTACTTTTCTACGTCATTGCTTGTTTGATATTCCCAAGAGAACGAATAAAATAATGGTCCCATAAACCTCCTTGCCTCATACGGCCATCCTGGCAGTGTTGCCAAACCTGATGTGCATAAAAGAGCTACATTTCGCCATTAATAGAGCTCAAGATTACTTTCAAGGAGCTAGATTAACGAAGGCTGCATAAAGTGCTTCCTAGTGTAATTTTAGGGGAAATTGTCCCTCCTCGCCTTAAACGGTGACGTCACTAGCAGCCGATGTCTTGGATGTATGTTCCCAAACAAAACTTTCAACCTGCTTGCTCCTATCCGTTTACATTGAAAATGTTGTTGCAGTGACAGCAGTTAGCAAGCAAAATAGTGAGGTGTATCGCTCATCAGTGTAAAGATTAGGTTCTGATGAATATATAGATATTTTACTAATTACTTACAGATGAAGAGTTAATTAAGAAATAACATAGGAAGAAAATCAGGTATTTTTTGAGGGGACTTATGAAAAATGGAAGTTTTCGGAACAACAGTTTTAGCCCAGTTAAAAAAATGAAGATATCTTGCATGGTGAAAACTGATCATAGAAGGTTATCCTTTGTTACTGTGACAGCAGTTAGGAAACAAAATACTGATGTCTATCGTATATATTGGTGTAAAGACTACAGCGATGTTCCTGTAGTAAATTGATCATGTGTTTCTTGAAAAACTACTATGTTATTTCTTCACGAACTCCTTATCCATGAAGAATGAGTAAAATATCCAGTTATTCTCCAGAATATAGTATTTACATTGATGTACAATACACATCATCTTTCAATTTCCTAACTGCTGTCACTGTAATAAAAGTTACACCTTTGTGATTAGTTTGCAATGCCGAAGCATAAGAGGATTTGCAACGTGAAAATTTGTTTGGAAACTCATGTCCTAGACACTGGCTCTGATAATATCACATTTAGTTAGTTCATTGTATAAAAAAAGCACATATTAATGTCAGGTAAGTAGAAGTTCCACTTAGCCAACCAAAATTTCAATGTCGACCCAGTATCGTGAGGACAATTGGGAAGTTACTTGAAACAGAAGACTTACAAGATAGAGAACAGTGGTATTAAGACTTAATGTGCAGGCCCTGGTCTTCAGTGTGTTCTTGCACCAGAGATTTGAGTTTAGTAATACCAGATAAGTTACGATAATTTTAAGCCATTCCATGAAAGGTGTATGGGAGGCAATTGATTTGCTAAATTAAGATTTTATTGACAAAATTAAAGATTATTACGGATGAACTTATGTGATTTTACATGGAAAGCTTGATAATCATGCATTGCGATTACTAGAGACATGCATAACACATTGTAATGTTAATTTTTCATGTTTCTGAAAGGTGTGATGTGCATTTTCCTACCCTGTTTTGTCACGAAATAATGAGAAATGAACTGCAAAATACGAAATAGACTCTTGAACACGAAATTTAGAGTTTTTTACCGAAGCGACACTTTCTGAAGTCAGAATTATCATGCGAGTTATGCAATTCACGGAACTTAATTAATTCTGCAGTAAATATGCGAGAAGCAACAATGGACCCCTTTATACAGGAAGAAACTAAATATTCTGGCAATGATATAAATGTGTTATTAGAAGGGATATGTTTATTTTGTGTAGTAAGTGCAGTTTTTAAATCACATTTAGGATTATATTCACATTTTAAAACCAAAATGTGATTTTATATAGTGCTTTTTCACCCCTATAACAGCGAAATATTATTTTATTTACCAAAAATATGTGCCTCGAGCGATTACAAATCCATTTGCGCTGTTTAATTTTAAAAGTTTGAATCAAGTTCACATTATGCTCAGATATACTAATTGGTACTGGACCTACAGTTTAAATAAAGTGGAATCCAAACCACTATGTGCCTCCACCAGTCATCAAACCCAGGATCTCTTAAAACAAGGTAGCAGGGTGGCATGCTACCAGTCAATCAACTATTGCCATCTTTAATAATATGTGTATGCAAGTGCGTGTTTCTCTACCAATTGCAAGCTGTGTTTCCAAAATAATTTAAAATGTTATAAACTTGTACACTTTTTTCAGGCATTTATAAAAGAGGACTCTGTAAAGAAAAACCCTCTTCAGCTGGCACTGAATGCATACCTGGAAATTGAAAAACAGAGACGAGAGTTCACAGAAGACATTCAAAAAGCACATGGACATGCGTAAAGCAATAGCGATTTTTAGTTTCAAGTTGAATGAATGGAAACAATGTAGAGAGTATGATTGTTGTAAATAAATACATTTTTTCACCTACATGTTGTCTTATCAAATTTTCTGTATATGCAGATTTTCATTTTTTGTAAAGTGGATAACCTTCACGTTGACATACAGCCTTTGTTAGTAAAAATGATAAGAGGTTTTCTTGGGATATCAGCCAGGTGATTTCTGGGTATTCTTCCAAGCTTTTGAGAGCTAACGTCACTCTTATCTCCATTGTGTTGAATGTGCTGCACAGAAAACATCTAACTTCCAAAACATTCTTACCAAAGAACAATAAAAGTTCACATTTGTGTTGTCATTTTTTTAAAATTACAAATGGTAGGATAACATTTACAAAAAAATTATAAAAATGACACTGGTATTGTAGTACAGCATACTGATAGAAAATGTACATTGATCTTTGGCATTTTACAATAAACAGATGGTATCAAAGGATATACTTGGAACACGTGTTACAAACAGAAATAATAAGTGATGCACAAATATAGTAAAAAGATACAGGGGATGGACAAAAATATGGAAACACCTGCAGAAATTCACATTACCTTTATTAATATCGAGTAGGACCACCTTTGGCACACAGAACGGCCTGCAGTGGACGTGGAATGGACAAATACGTACAGGTCGCGTATAGTTGTCAAAGGGATGATGTACCATTCCTCCTCCAAATCAACTGCAAGTTGTTGTAGAGACGATGGTGGTGGGTAGCGGGCTCGCACCTTTGTCTCCAAAACCGACCACAGGGGCTCAATAATATTGAGGTCTGGCGATTGTGGAGGCCATGGCAGATGTGACACTTCATCTTCGTGCTCATCAAACCAGTCCTGGACGATGTGAGCTGTATGAATAGGAGTGTCTGTCATCTTGAAACACTGCATCACCATCTGGGAACAAAGTTTGCACCATGGGATGCAGCTGGTCACTCAAAATGGTTACGTAGTCCCTGGTAGTGACATGTCCATGCAGGGTGATGATGGGTCCGGCAGAATACCAGGAGATGGCTGCCCAAATCATCACTGAACCACCGCCATGCTTCACTCTCTGTAACAGACAATCTGTATCGTACGCTTGTGCTGGCGTTCTCCACACGTACACTCGGCCAGCAGTTGGAAACAATGTAAAGGATGACTCATCCGACCAGATTACAGTCTTCCACTGCTCCATTGTCCAGTTTTTATGGGCGTTGCACCACTGTCTCCATCTAGCAGCAAGGTCAACAGTCGCGAGTGGTTTGGGGATTGCAGATCTGCCATGAATACCCTGCTTGTGGAGTTCTCTTCTGACTGTTTTGACGCTAACAGGGTTTGTCAGCACAGTATTCAGCTTAGCAGTAACTTTTGGAGCCGTGG
This sequence comes from Lepisma saccharinum, assembly GCF_977018435.1. Classification (NCBI taxonomy): domain Eukaryota; kingdom Metazoa; phylum Arthropoda; class Insecta; order Zygentoma; family Lepismatidae; genus Lepisma; species Lepisma saccharinum. Next base: position 34,691,414 of record NC_139257.1, read on the forward strand.
TTAACTTCTGCTTGGTCACAATCCTACCCAGTGTGCGTCTGTCTCTGTCAATCAACACACACTTGCGTGCACGCTGGTGCTTCGCTGATGCAGTTTTTCTGGAAGTCTCATAGGCAGTCATGATCTTCGAGACTGTGCCTCTTGATACACCAAACATTTCCGCTACTTTCGTCACAGAAGCTTCCACCATACGCGCACCCACAATTTGCCCTCTTTGAAACTCGGTCAGCTGACATGATTCACGATAACCTGCATGGACCGGTCGCTGAACTGTAACTGGCCAATCTGTCACGTTGGCCAGGGTGTATACCTCGCAGGAAGTGCCAGTAACCACAGTGCCACCTACCATTCAGATGCAAATCGTGTTGGAAATGGCTACCTGTTTTATACCAGGTGTTTCCATATTTTTGTCCATCCCCTGTATATGTACGTACTATAATAATACATGTATTAATACTACATGGTTGTCACAATAATAGAAGATAATTTGAAACCAGAAAAAATAATATTTTTAAAAGAAACCTGAATGTGAATAAAATTATAATTCTATCAATTATAGTAAAATGTTCATTCATAGTCGACTCAATTTCCAAATATTATCCAAAATTATTGTTAAAACTTGTACATTCAAAACCATGAACCAGATACATATATATATTGGGTTAAAAAATGCTTGAGTAAAAAAGCAAGTTTGTTTTTCATGAATTCACCTTCATCACTATTATGTTAACAATGTATAAAATCATACATACATGAAGTTCTTTCATACTTGAGCACAATAATTCAAAATCAATGATAATATCCATGTATTTAAAAAAAAATCTAGACCATTATTTGAATTACGAATAGTAAATTAGTCAAATTCAAAATTATTCTAGTTTATCCAACATAACTGATAAATTCATGAACAAGAAATTAGAAAAGAAAAAGAGACAAGGTTAAGTGTAGATATGTCCAATTCATCTGGAGGAAATAACTTTTTTGTCCATTGGGAAGATACATTTTGACAACTGAATTTTGTTTTGAAGGTTATATTATCATTGCCGAAGGGTAATATGAAAAACTGAGAATGTATAAAATTCTGAAGTTCATAGCACAAACTGAAAGCAAACATTTTGAAAAGTATGTACGCTACATGGTACACTTCTGTTAACAAAAAGTGGCACACTCGTTTGAGTTGAAGTCCAGCTTTGTGGGCGGAAGTACAGCCGAAGTAAGTGTTCGGAAAGCAGCAGTGTTGCATACTATCTATCGATTTAACCATATGCAGGGAATTTAGTCTCTCTCAGACTCAAAGAAAAGGCCTAACGGAAAGATTGCAGCGTAAATTTCCTGGAATTTCCACACCTACAATCAAAGTAATGTAAATGTGAAATATTCCTGAAATTTATTTTAAAAGGAAACACATTTTTGACGTTCGTGACGAAATAGTTATCACAAGTCGTTATAATGCGAGGGGCCCGGGTTCGAATTTGGCCTGAGCATGGGTGTTCTTTTTGAGTCTCTCTTCATCGTCGCGAGTAGCTGAAAATGAAAGAAAAGGAACACTAAATAACGAAAAGGAAAAAAGAACAAGCGAGGCAGAAATAGTGCTGTTGCAATTCCTAAAAATGAATGCAAAAAAAAAATTCGGAAATAGTGTTATCCTAGTCCAGGAGAAGGCTTGAAGAATAAATAAACTCCTTCCCCATACACTTTGGCAAATAGAATCGCAAAGTTGGCACTGAATATGCGATGGGAAATATAATAGAAATCCTAAAGGGAGAAGACTTTATGTCACAGCCAGGGGGGCACATGAGAGGAGGTCCCCCCCACATCAATCATCCAGGCTAATAAAAATATGTCAATGGGTGTCCTCTCATTTAACTTTAACAGTATTTTTGTAAAATAAAAATTGTCGGGCTTTACTTGTTTTACACGTGCACATTGATTTTGTAATGAGCACAAAAATAGAATTGTGACTCTCGTAAAATTCTTACCGAATGAATGAACGTCTCCATAGATTCCAGAATAATGACTCTATTTTGAAATGAATAGTTTAAAATAAAAATAAAAATATGTGCTGTTGGTTAATGAGATTCATCATCAATAGCAGAATCCGCTATATTGACGGAAACTAGAGAACGGTTATCATTTAGGGTTGCAAACACTAACCTTTCACAAATGCACGATTTCCCAGTCTCTTCATTAATTTTCACGCACAAGCTTCACTTGTATTTTGTCAGCAATGTGTACAGCATATGAACCCTATCTGATGGAAGCGTATTGCTTTCAAATTAATGTAATTAGCGAGAAGCGACATCAACATTTCGAGCTGGACAGGAAATTATGCAATCTTATGGATAAATTGCTCGAATCGCTTGGTTTCTTCACCGTGGCTTGTGGCCATGTCGGTTAAGGGCCAGCTTTGTAAGCTGAAATCCAACGCTAGAGTCCCTGTGTCTCGAAAATATTTTTTCTTACCAAACGGGTGCTACATAATGTATTTTATTCTCGTCACACCAATTGCAGCCTGAAACTTTGTTATTGTTTGCGTGCCAATAAGAAAATATGTATTGAAACTACTACTCGTTCAGAGAACGTGACTGTTACTCGAGACTACTTGAAATTGAGATATTTTAGATGCTACTAAGCCTCGATATTTATAAGAAGTGCTAAAATTGAAAATTGTTGTGTGATAAAACACACCTTTAATATTCTGAAAAAGAAAACAACTGAAATTAAGTGAGTAAATTGTGAGGAACATCAGCAGATGTATTTTAAGATGTTCCGTCATTCACGTGTCACTCTCCTCGTTTTATACATAGATATTTACAAGTGACCCACTCGATGAATGCTTGCACCTTAAGAGTAATTTTCAGATGGGAAAGAAAGAAAGCCTGGTCCAAATTGTAATGTCAAGACATGCGCAAATCGTAGATGTTATTTTCAGAAACAAACAGAATTAATCAGTAACTACAATTAATTTACCTAAACATCACTCATATGGCACTTAGAATAGAGCTGTAAAATATGTATTTCTCAAATGACTCAAACACGAAATTTAGAGTTTATTTACAGATGCGACACTTTCTCTGAGTTATGCAATTCATGGAAAATTGATTAATTTTTGCTGTAAATATTTGAGAAGCAAGAATGGACCCCTTTATACAGGAATAAACTTAAGCCTTAGGTAACTACATAAATGTGCTATTAGAAGGGTTATGTACGAGGTTAATTTTTAATTAGGGGCCGTTTTGCGCTCACGTTGCCAACATGTGTGCTTGGCATTTTGCGCATGTGCTTTAGTTACCGATATGCCTTGCACGTTGTGAAATGCTTGGTTTGGTTGTGGTGGACAATGGAAGTGGTGCAGGTGATTGAAAATCCCACCGAGTGAGAGATACGATCAGTGATCAAGATTTTGACCGTGAAAAATGTGAAAGCGGCAGACATTTATCGCCAGTTACATGAGGTGTATGGTGAGAATGTCATTGTTGAAGGCAAGGTGCATAAGTGGGTATGCCGATTGCACGAATGTTCATGCCCCTCAATCATAATGAACTCATTGGTGCATGATGTGTATTGCAACACTCTCAAGATACTTCGCCAAGCAATACAGAATAAACTACGAGGAATGTTGTCTTCCGGTATCATGTTGCTACACAACAACACACGGCCAAACAGTCGCTCATTGGTTCATTTGGCTGGATGGGCCACCCTCCGTACAGTCCGGATCTCGCCCCTAGCGATTATCACCTATTCTTCCACTTGAACACTTTCCTCGCTGGGAAGCGATTCAACAGCGCTGATGAAGCCAAACAGACCGGGACGGATCGGTTGCCTGACCTGGCAGCAGATTTCTTTGATGTGGGTCTACAAAAGCTCATCTAGCGCTACGACAAGTGTCTCAACAACTATGGGAACTACGTTCAGAAGTAGCTTAAAATACACATGAACAGCCACAGAGGTAATTAAATTTCTTCCCTTGCATGTTTTAGTTTTATTTCAAACCGGCCCCTAATTAAAAAATAAATCAAATTTTGGATTATGTTCACAATTTTATAACCAAAATGTAATTTTATGTACCGCTTTTGATCCACAATTTTGTCACTGCTATAGCACCATAATTTTATTTTGTTTACCACATTTGAACCCGAAATTGACTGTTTTTGTATAGAAATTTTGCTTTTTTTATTTACCAAAAATATGTGCCTCTAATAATAAATAATAAGAGAGTATCCAAGCAATTTCAAGAATTCTGCTAGATATTTATTATATTGGAACATATTGAACATAATTTTAATGACATAAGTTGTTCAAATTAAAATTTGTATCAAATTTATAAACTCAAAAAACTACAGCAACGTGTACATATTTAAGGAACTAATTTTGTCAACTATTAACTACTTTTCACATTGCAAATTATTGTAGACTATGTAAATATGTAAGAAAGCTTTCTGTAATTTTCAAAACATTTTTTTTTCAGCCTGTCTTTCGACTTGACATTCAATTTTAAGTGACAGTAAGCACTATGCATCTCATTGATTAGAAAATATGACATCACATGAGCTAAACATTTTCTTCATGTTTGAGAGATCGAAAATATGGGAAAAAAGATCAAGATAGGAAAAATTACAGAAATATGCTGTTTTATGTAAACTAAATATGTAATATCCTGGTAAATATGTAACATAAAACTTATGCAAAATCATGTCAGTTCTATAATTTGTTGACATTTTCCTGTTGAAGGTAGAATAGAATAGAATATGTAATTACATACAAATCTGGGCTCTACTCATGATACTGGGTCACCACTGACATTTTGAAGCTCTTACCAAAGATTGAGATTTGGACAGATTGCACTAAAACAGAGATACATAGATACATGGGAACGCTTTCATATTTTTTTTCAATTTCATACCTTACCCAGGATTTTTAATTTTTTTCCCCTGAAGAGCTGAAATGCTTTAATTATTTGCTGATAATTGCCACGTAAAACTCCTTTTCCGTGTCTTTCCTCCAGACTTGCTTGGCACATCTTCACTCAACAGTCTCTCCAAATTGAGCAACTTCATCACATTGTCAACTGGCACATATGAGCACAATGTTTCCATTCACTGAAGCAGTTTTGCTGGCATAACCTATCCCTTAGAAACAATGATGTAATTCTGGGAACTTTTTGAATGTACCTCATACAGTCAAGGGCAAAGATATAGGCTAATTGTCCATCATTTTTCTTTTATTCCACTTACTGTGTTGTTTTCAGGAATGGAATTCTGTTGATGCAAAGCAGATGTTTTCTGCTTATTGATGTTTTTTTTAAATTTCAATTCATGATCATCTCAAATGTAGAAAACAGACTGAATGAAAATTGTGTTGGACAGTTCACTTACTATGTCTTTTGCTGTTGAGTGTGCAAGCAATCCTAGCGACAACCTCCCTAAATCATACACCGTTAACTGCTTTCCAAATGAATTTGTCAAACCAAATTCTATGTTCATGATGGATGCAGTTTAAAATTACTTGCGTGAAATTCAGAAATTTCGTATTTCCGCATTGCAACGTGGGAATACGAAATTTCTAAATTTCACGTAACTAACAAATTCAATGTGTTTCCACGTTTTCCAGATATATTTTCAAATAAATTTCCACATCATTTTACAATACTCAACGTAGTAATATATACATATTAAGCATTCAACTTAGGAAGTTATTCAAATGGATGACGTAGATACACAGGGTGTCTACCAAAATAACAAATCCCAAATTCTGAACTTTTTCTTGACCTTGTTTTTTCTTTTTCTTCACATTTACTTATTCACCCCCTACTTAGGCACAGTTGCAAAATTAAGAAAGTAAGACATTTTTTTTCAATTAAAAGAACCTACTACAAGATAAAAACTAAAGCTGTACTTTAACAAGAACTTTAGACTTGCTTTAAATATTATTACATGTAAAAATTAATGCTTTAGACTTCATCCTGGATGAGAAATGGCCACATTACTTTATTTAATATTTTAACAAAACATCACACATACAAGAATATAATTCTTAAGTAACGAAGTGACCAAGTATTAACCACAACTAAAGACATTTTTTTTCATTTCCAAATATTCAATTTTATCAAATCCTAGTACAGCTACGTATATAAACGGCCAATGTAAGTTCACTATATTGTAAAAATAACAAAAATTCTTGACCAAAAGCATAATTTCTTGACTTTCTTGATTGGTAGACCCCTGATACAGCATTGTTGTAAATAAAATGAAAAAGCAAAATAAAAGCATAGGAACAAATATTTTTAAACAAAATATCTACAGTCTACAAGCTTGTTGGAGAAAAATGTGAAGATTGTTTTTCTCCGTCTAATGGTGGCAAGCACAAAAACCTTCTCCATGATTATTCCACTCCTACACTATTGTTCCGTTTGATTTGCTTTATTTTACTTCGTTTTTGTGCCACTTTTGGCTAATTTGCGAAGAGGGGGATGAGTAATGATATGATGAAATTGATAAATGGACACTCACAAACATCCATGCCCAGGCCGGGATTCGAACCTGGGACCCCTGTCGTCGTAGTGTGATGTGCTAACCACTCCGACATGGAAGCCGGCTCACTCCTACACTAATTTTCTTGATTTTTCCAGGAACCCTGCTTAAAGGTTTAAGAGAAAGAAAACACCCAAACTACACACTACTAAAGCTTAGTAACTTACAATTTTAATAGAACAAAAAACAATAATTCATTACTACTGAATAAAAATTCATTCCTTAATCAAATAAACATAACATTATTTACAAAAATTGACTGCTAATAAAAAATATCTGTGCATCACTGTTTTTTATGAACACGAGGAAGACAATTATTGTGAAAATGCAACAATCAATGACTGTTACTCTTTTCTGATATGAAATTCAGTAAGGCCACTGTTGATTCAGTTATATGCAAGTCTACTGTCAAGATAATTTTCTTCTGTTCCGTCTTCTTAACTGTTTATCTTGATCAGCATTGCTTGATTCAGGAATGTAATCCCTTGCAATGTCAATAAGCTGAAATGAAAAGTATGTACAATGTATTTTCTTATTTTCATGTACTTTGCATTTTTTCTTGTTTCACAACTGATATTTCTATGCAGAGGTAAACAACACTAATACTTAGAACAGGGTGGCTGGCTACTCGCTGGGAATTCCTGGAATTATGCGCGAATTATTGGCTCCAGGAATTGTGTGTGAATTTTTTTCCATAAATGTGAATAATCGTAACTTTTATCAATCCAAATCCCATTGAATTTATACATATTTATTAATGCCCTGAGATAAGTATTTCACAGTTTAGCATTTACATTTATCGACACAGAGGCGTGGCATGCATGTAACCAGTGTTACCGCAGGTAAAAGAAAAATGTAAAGAAATTAAAAAGTTTTTCTTCTCAATAAAATAACAATATTGTTAAATAAGTTAACCGACAGCGTTGCAGTTACAGAGGACATTTTTTCTGCAGCCGACAAAAGCGAAGAGACAGGCCGTTCCGCTACCCTCAAGAGGTAACAAGAGGAAAGGGCACCCGCCAATGCAAGAAAACAGTGGGGAAAGACTTGGAGGCAAGTGTGCTAGGGGGTTATTCATATGCCCGTTTAGGGGCTCTGTTGCCGCTGCAGCCTACCGGATCAGCAAGTGTTGTCACATTGGATTTCCAGAAAAGAGCTAAATCCTGCCTAAAACGGGGATACTATTTCTCTGAAGCAACAAGAGCTAGATTGCAAAGCCAAAGCTGGATTTAACTACAACTGAGACCGTTTAGTAATAGACGAAAAGATAAGTACTTGATGTGATTCGTGATCTGGACAAACCTTGCTCCAAAAAACTAACTTGGACGTACATCTGGAGTTCCTCCCACCGCTGGAGGAGGGGAATTCTGTCATCTGCTCAACGTCAAACTGACCCGAATGTGTGGTTCTTCTTCCACCTCTTTTGCAAAGAAACCGAGATGGTTGACAAGGCTTGACTACTATTCACTGGATTTTCTCAGTAACTCTCCCATGAGTGGTAGTTCTTTCTAGGAGTGATTGTGGCTAAATAAATCGTTGAGCGGATTGCATAAAAAAATTTTAAAAAAATCCAGATCAAAGGCATGTTTTTTTGTTTTTTTTGGGGGGGGGGGGGGTAGGGTGGAGATGATAACGTCTGATGGCCGGTAGTTTTGAAAAAGTCACGCCATGCCACTGTATATACACCAATACATTTTTTTTTTCTTTTTGAAAGTTTGCCTTAAAAACCGGGAGTTATATTTGAATTTTATAATGGTCCTCAAGTGACCACCCTGTTAGAGGCATGCATATTTCGTTTTTAACGGAAACATGAAATGTAAAATAACGCAGTGTAATGTTAATTTTTCATGTTTTTGAAAGATGTGAGGTGCATTTTCCAATACTTTAGTATTATACAGACTACCTCCAATTAGTATGCTATAGGTACCTAACCTTCATATGTAATTAGTACACCATAGGAACCTAATGTAACTAATTAGATATGAAGGTTAGGTTAGGTACGTATTAATTGGTGGTCCGTATAATACAGTGTCCGGCACCAACACTTCCAATAAGAAAGTTTTATAACTAAACAACAAACAAGTTTATTGACATGCGTTTTTTTTTTTAAAAAAAGATAGAGAAACTCAATAAGTTTTATTATAGTGGCAGTGGCATCAATACAAGTGTGTTGGATACGATAATGCGCCTGCTTATTTCATAGCCTGTTGCGTATTCGCTTGGTCGGAGTTTCTTCGTGCTTTCGATTTGTGTGGAAATGGTGTTTCCAGTGCAGCAAAAAGTCGAATGCTGCTATTGATTAGCAGAATTTAAGTTTCCAAAAATTGTCCAAAGGAATCGCTTAAATGAAGTCCTCGAAGGTCGTTGGGTCTGACATGGTGGTCCCATCGCATGGCTTTCTAGATCCCCTGATCTTACCCCTTTGGGGCTACATAAAGTACGTGTACAGAACCCCAGTACTGGATGTGGATGATTTGAGTCAGAGGATTGTCAGTGCTTGTGACACAGTCACCCCGCAGATGCTGGAAAACACCTGGCAGGAGATAGAATTCCGTTTGGACGTCTGTCACGCAACACATGGTACACGTGAAGATCTACTGATTACCATAAAAACTTGGTGAGTTTCTCTGTCTTTTCAAAAAAACCGCATGTCAATAAACCTGTATGTTACTTCGTTATAAAACGTTCTTATTCGTAGTGTTGGTGATGGACACCCTGTACTAAAGTACTCATTTTCCTACCAAGTTGTCATGATGCAAAATAAACTACAAAATGTGAAATAAACTTTTAAACATGAAATTTAGAGTTTATTTACTGATGCGATGCGAGTTATGCAAATCATGGAAAATTCATGATTTATGCGTAAATATAAGAGAAGCAAAAATTGGCTCCTTTACACATGTTTCATCTTCATCTCATTCCTTTCCACAGGTGTCTTACCACCAGGTTTACCAACAAGAACCCTCTAAACTTTTCTATCCTTTCTCATACATGCTGCATGGTCTGCCCACTGAAATCTAATATCAGCAGAGGAATATAGATTATGTAACCTTCTCCACTCCCTTTTCTTTCAATCCTTCTCTTCTTGCTGATTAAAACAAGCTTGAAAAGAAATGGAATATCATTTTTTTTGTTTATATTCTAGTTTTTATCATTTAAATTTTGAAGGCTTAATGCCTTAATAGTCTTCACAAGTCATAAATATAATTTCTGCATCTTCTTTTTAAAATCAGACTGAATTATAGGAGCACAACAATGAGAAAAATCCAGAATCCCAGACAGCAAAGGCATTGACTAAAAAAATATACGAGGTATGTACTGAAAGTAATGAGCCAAGTAATATTACTATAAGTCAGAAACCACTATTTTAATTCTACCCATAGTAATACATAATTTGGACCTTGTTGTTACCTTTCCACACAACATCCAGATCGTAACAGCAGCTGGAAAATGCCACTCTTGTATAAGTCCGTTTCGGCACGACATAACAACCAGTGAACCTCATCCTTCACCTCGTCATTGTTGTCAAACTTGGTACCCAGAATGCTGTTCTTCAACAGAGGAAACAAGTGAAAGTCTGACAGGGCTAGGTCTGGGGTGTAGGGAGGGTGGGACATTAACTCCCAGCCCATCTTTTCAATTTCCTGTATGGGAATGGATGTCATGTTGTAAGATGACATTGTGCTTGACATTGTGTTTAACAGAAACGCTGATAAATTTCTGCAGCTCCAATGTTTTTACTACCAAGAAATTACACGACAGCACATTGACAAAATGAACCATCTTTCTTCTACCGACAGCACTGACAGCGGAAGTGCGCATGTGCCAGCATATGGTTCATGAAGTGGACAACAGATGGCTGTACCTGCCATACATGTGGTTTCAACCGAAATGGCCAAGGCCTGAGAATAATCAAACAAGGCTCACAACTTTCAGTACGTGCCTTGTAAAAACTAAAAGACAATCTGATGAAAACTTTCACTTACATGTTTAGGCACCAACCAGTCCAATGCTTTTATAATTAAATAGCAAAGAGATATCACCAATAAGAAAGGCGCAACCCCACTATCCAAATACCTGCAAGATAAATGAAATCATTTTTATATTTATATGGAAATGTTATTTAGCATCACTTTTCTGCCATTTTTGGTTAATTGCTAAAATGAGGATGAGTGATGATTATGTGAAACTGATAAAGGGATATTTACAAAGAATGCAGAGGCTAGGATTCTAACTTGGGAACTTCAGTGGCAAGATTAAAAGTCAACAATCTAACGTTCTCAGCCACCAACGCAACTGACCAATCATTTTAAGTTGAGTTAAACTATTTCTAACACCACTTTCAGTTTGATTTAATTCTATCATTTAGAGGCAGGCACTACTGTTGGATTAAAAATTATACATACTCCAGTTTGAACTTAAAAATTAAGCAGAGGACCTACATTAAAACATTACATCAAAATTTAGCTAAACACAATTCTTAATTTTCAGATTTTTTAAATTTGTCAAATAACGGTTCTTTTCAATTTCGCGAAACAACTTTTTCTTAGTATTGGGTAGTCCTATAAATACAATAATGTCTTGTTTTGAAGCTCTTCGTATCCGTTTTCAAAATCCATTATCATTGTCAATTCACATTGCAAAACCGATTTTTATTCAATGGAGTAAAGATGCATGTGGAACGTGGCAACACTACACACATCGACTCGCTGGGTCAGCCCACGTGTTTTACATTGCATAAACCACTGTTTCAAAAAACTGGAGGTTCAAAATTAACTGAAAGTGTACTTAACATGTTTTTGAGTCCACTTTTATACTCAAATAGGCTTGTCGGTACTCAACCTACAGTTAAAGAGAGATCCAAACCATTGTGCACTACAGAAGATCAAGCCCAGGACCTATGAACTGAATTATCCTTTAAGAATATAAGTTCAACATACCACTGAACTCGCAATGCTACATTCTTACACGTTGGCAGGAAAAGGTGCAGGGTGCAGCAATCTTTAAACAGTACCAAAGTAGTACATTAATTGGTGCTGACTAAGGATGCAAAGTAGTACATTAATTGGTGCTGACTAAGGATGGACGATATTGAAAATTTGATATTGCAATATATCAAGAAAATATCGTCACAGACAATACTATATGATATTTTTCCCATATCGTGATATCAGCGATATATCGTCTTCACAATATATACAGGAAAACCTCGTTAATACGATATTGGTTAATACGAAGTACCCTTTAATCCGAAGTTCTTCCCATTCCCCAGCCGATAAGATAGGATTTATAATGTATTTCAGTACGGATAAATCGAAATACGAATAATTTTTAATACGAAGTTGTTTACAAGATCCTTCAGCAAAACTGGTTTCATTTAATTCGAAGTAGACACCTGCGTAAGTAGACAAGAGAAGATCGAATGTGGAGAGAGCTTGGATGTTATTTTAATTTGACCTTCACATGTTTCCTTGTCCTAAGAGCTGCTGACAACTCGAGGGAAGCAGCCCAAAATGCCCGCTGGACATTGTCAATATGCATGGTAGGTCAAGCTCTTTCCCCGCTGAATGCGCCACCTTGGAAATATTCACCAGTGCTAAGATGAGAAATGCGAGATAAGATCGCAGGAATGCTCCAAAATACAAGACGCGTGGCACCTCGAAGTTCCACCGATCTGTCTAGCTCTGAGCTCGAGATTCAGCAATTTCCCGAGAGCGAGCAACTTTTGGCCTGGTAGCCAAACAACTTCCGGTAACCACTTTCATTAAAAGCATGTTCTTTGTGCCCTGTAGAACTTCATAAAAAAAAGGGAAACTGTTACAGATAATCAAAGCCACATAGTCCAACTAAATATCGTCGACCTGCTTAATGCGTTGTCATCTAGGTTTCCCGCAAAAGTTGACATCGATCTTACGTATGTTGCAACTCCAGTTTCCTGCTTCATACGTTTCCCAACTGTGCCGGTCATAAAATTTGCCAAAACAGTGTTCTGTTAGCTGAGTGACTTCTCCCCTCTTTCTATCAGCAAACAGGGGGGAAAGGGGGGTCCGTTGCTAATTCTTTTGGCCACGATTTTCTTGCTCGTGTGCGAACACGGGCTCCTTTCCTTTGGCATCTAAAAAAAAAGCAACCAGTTCTGAATACCTTCTTCAGAACGAACAAAAACCACAGACTAAGTAAAAGAAAAGTGACCCCCTCCCTTCTCCTACAACAGCTCTTTATCCGCCACTGGTGTGCATGGTAATGTAATAATTGCAGAATTCAAGTCCCTCTTTCTTGTTTGAATGCAGCTGTCTGGATAGGAAATATTGTCCGTATTATTGTCTGTTTCATGGTAAAACGTAATGCAAGGATTATTTTTCTTTTTCACACTGCTGATAAAAGTTCGGTCTTCAACAACTGTGTTATCTTTAAAATGCGGATGATTTCCCTTCTGCCACCTGCTGCTCTTAACTTCCAGCCGGTCTCATTGTGCTTACGCTGCACCTGGCGCCAGTGTTTAGTCTAGCGTCTGGAAAGCTGACGCTTGCCCATAACGGCAATGACTCATCCAGTGCGAAGGACTAAGCATCATTGTTAATCTCGCAAAGCTGTTTTGATTTGACGATAACGAAATTCAATCTCCAGAAAGAAAAACAAGAGGTAAAACACTCCATGATGCACATAAAGTTCATATAATCGCCACTTTTATTAGCATGCTGCTGTTAAAAAAACAACAAAATAAACAAACCACAATGCTCAATGTAGGAATACGAGAGGAAAAGTTTTGGCGGAGTGAGTGTTTGACCTCCAGAATACTCCTGACTCCTACAATAAATTGTCGATTTATCTGAAAATACGCAAGTTTCGTAAAGCTTGTTTTGAGTTCATTTTATGCTGATGAGCTAAGCGGGACTAAATATACAGTTTAAAGTGGGATCGAAACCAGAGTGATTATCGATTGCGGCACTGTTTAATGTATCCTAGGATACACATTCGGTGCAAACAGATCGCAAGTTGTGTGTTTACTTTTTTAGAGTGGATTACAATGCAAGTTGAGGAAGAGTTTGGACTGATCCCTGCAAAGGGGGAGGGGGGCAGGCGAATATGATGTTAACTGAAGCAAAGAAAACGTGACTTTTTTTACGATGTGTTTTAGACAGCCAAAACAGAACAAAATTTACAGCCCCGATTTTTCTTTTTCTTTTTTTTTTTTTTTTTGTGCCAGGGAAAGGTTGTGTACCAGTTAATCCTGTAACGGACAATGTTCTAGTGAACGCACATAAAATCCAATATTCATTCTGTCCAATTATCTCCCATCTCTTGCTCGCGCCAATGTGACTACTGTCAAGATTCTTCCGAGTTTCACTTCTTGCAATAAACGAGATTGTTTCCCTTTCCGTAGGTCTCCGTGCAAACGAGTTTCTTATGAACTAAAATTGTAAGAATTTTGTGGAAGAGCAACGACTTTGCACAATTAAAACAAAATACCGTTTTTTAAAATACTTTTTGCCACAACATGCATCCTGTGCATAACCAGTTGTATAACTAGGCAGGATAAATGGTGTTAACCGTCTCTTTGGAATCTTTGTGTCCGCGTAAGCTCCGTGTTCTCATTTTGTGTAACATTTTTTACGCTTTCTTTAAAACCTACAATATTATTATATAGTACATATAAAGCTTATTTTCTGAGCTACCACCAAATATAAAACATCCGTTGTGGGGGTAATTTATACTCTACTTTATTTACACCTGAAAAACAGGCGCCATCTTGAAAAGTTTGGATAACTCGAAGTTGTTTAATTCGAAGTTGACATTTCTTGGTCCCTTGAACTTCGTAGTAATGAGGTTTTCCTGTATCACCAAAATATCATGATATAGCATCTAGTTGATTATCACCTGGATGATATATTTTCAATATCATGATATATCATCTGGACGATATATCACCCAACACTAGTGCTGACCTACTAACCTTCGTAGTTGTTGGCCCAAAGTTCTATATTGTTCCTTTGTGATTGTATTGTAAACATTCTCGGTTCTCTTTGTAACATTCATCCAATTATACAGGGATTTCACCCTATCATGGCACTCAAAAGGTGGTACGATATCTCCCATTTTCAAATCCTTAATGGCTATTTCCAAGCCCTCAAGCAGTGCTGGAAAGAAAAAAAATACAAATACATTCATGTCTCACAATAATACACATGTGACAACAATACATGTTCATAAACTGAATGTCACTTTGTAACCCCACAAAGAAAGAAGAAAAAATGGCTCATTTGATACCAATGCATCAACCAATATCAGTACAGAATTTATGGATTAAAATTCAATCAGCTATTCCAGATGATTCTTTTCTTTTCTCTGGCTGGGTTGGCATAGAAGTCAAGCCTCTCAATTTCTCTGGTCTTCCACCACTCCTCTCTTACCAGGGTGTTCCAATCTTGTCCTCTTCTCCTAATACTCTCCGCTATCTGCTCTTTCCACCAACATCTTGGTCTTCCTCTTGGCCTTATTCCCACTCCTTGTGCATTGTAAGCTCTTACTGGTAGTCTTTCTGCATCCATCCTCTTTATGTGTTCGAACCATCTCACCTGTACCTGATCTATCCTGTCCTGAAGCTTCACCACACCCACTGTCTGTCAGATCTCCTCATTCCTTATTCTATCCCTTCTAGTCTTCCCCAATATACTCCTTAAAAATTTCATCTCCACTGCCTGCACCTTTCTTTTGTCTCTCTGTCATTGTCCAAGTCTCTGCTCCATACATAATTATTGGCACATAGTATGTGTTCTATATTACTTTCTTGCATTGTATAGGTACATCCCTGTTCCATATTAATCTTCAAACGCTTTGATAGAGTCCACCACCCATTTGTCCTCTACTGTTTACCTCCTCATCTATTCTTCCACTTCTCTCAATTATGCTTCCTAGATATTTGAAGCTCTCCACTACCCTCAACTCTTCAGTGTTCACTTTTATTCTTGGTACATTTCTGGCTCTTTCTTGTTGTTATTAGCACCTGCTCTTCTAATTTCCCCACATAACAATTTCACAGACTATAAATTATGTAAGATGCATACATTTATTTAAATTTGCACCAAAATCCCATCATTAAATGAGGGGACAAACCTCCTGGCTCTAATCACAAGTAGCACACTATTCTATTAATCTGCTATGACATTTCTCAGAGCATGGTACGCATACAATACTTTCGTTGTATAATGTTGTAAGATACTCAATGGCAAGAACAAAATTAAACCAGTTTTAATGAAACGTCTTTGTACAATAACAATACTCAATTCGTTTCTTCTTCCATTTTATACTCTTCTACGGGGTGTCCCAAAATGAATGTTACCATTTCAAATGTAAATAACATCTTTATTAATGAATCTGTTGACAAGAAATTTGAATGACACACATTATACAAACAGGAGATTCATTATGTAGGTGTCGAATATATCACATAGGTGGGGTCCCATTATTTGTCAGAAGGACACGTGCTCTTTCCATGGCTTGTTCCATGACTTTTCTTAATGTATCTGGGCCAATAGCATGAATCTCCTCCTGGATGTTGTTTTTGAGATGGGAGGAGTGTCCAGGGCTTACTTCTAAACACCCGGTCTTTGATGTAACCCCATAGGAAAAAGTCTGGTGCTGTTAAATCAGGGGATTTGGGAGGCCAGTTAAGGTCAGAGTATCGAGAGATTATCCGTTCTTCAAAGATCTCTCTTAACAGCTGCATTGTCTGTCTGGCCGTACAATAAATCTCCTGTTTGTATACTACGTGTCATTCAAATTTCTTGTTAACAGATTGATTAATAAAAATGTTATTTATATTTGAAATTGTAACATTCATTTTGGGACACCCTGTACAAGACATGCCAACATCCTACACATCACTTAATATAAGACCAAGCAATGAATGCTTCTCTTTAAAATAGTTCCTTCCTATTATTATACTTACTTATTTACTAAACCGTCCTCTTCTACCTTGCGGTGTAGAGGTTTTCCAGAAGGATCGCCATCTGTCCCTGTCCTGCACTAAACCTTGCACTTCTTTCCAGTCGCTTACTTCCACAGCTCTCTTTACATCGTCTTCCCACACTTTTCTAAGTCTTCCTCTTGGTCTTGTTCCCTGCAGTATTACTTCGTAGACCACTTTAGCTATGTGCATTCCACCCATTCTCTTCGCATGACCAAAACATTCAGTTGGTTCTGTTCTACTTTCTCCAGTAAAGGAGAAACTCTCAAACAATTTCTTATGGTGTGATTTCTCACTCGATGTCATCTTGTTTTTCCTTCTATCTTATGCAAGAATCTCATTTCCTTTGTTACTTTGGTGTTTTGATGTAAATGTCCAGGATACGCAGCTGTGCAGAATCGTGGGTATGTATCTGGTTTTATACACTGCTAGTTTTGTTAACTTCATTGTTTCCTTTTTATTGAGGAAGTTTTGCTTCAAGGCATTAAATAAGAACCCTGCTACTTGTATTCAGCCTAGGGATGTGACGAAGCTGAAAATTTACCGATGCCGATGTACTCGCCGATAATTTTTGGAACCGATACCAATATTTAACCGATTCCGATACATAAGATTATTAAACAGAAATGGGATGTTATTTTCAGCATCACAAAAATACATTTGCTATGTACATTTGTATTGCATATCATATGTATATACATATATATTCTTAAGAGATGCGAATGTACATTTGCATCTACAAAAGGTGGTTATGTGAACCTTTAAGAAGAACATGGATTCTCAAGAGATTTTACATTAGTACACAAGCAGTTCTTTGAAATGCAAAATTAATTCCTGTTCTTAATGTTGGAAATTTACTGCTGCCAGATACAACTTCAGAAACACGAGTTTTGGAAACACTTCAGGAAGTACCCGACTTCTTCTCTTATCGCAAATCTGTTCAGCAACACTGAACACTCAATCACTGAATACTGATGCAGCAGGTATGCCCAAGTATTTTCGCAGCACTTGCTTCAGGTTTGAATACTCATTTTTGAATTTCCAATACAACAGCAGATCCTGGTTCAGCAATGTACTGCTTTATTTCTGATTTTGAGTTAGGTTGATCCTCTGAATGAGAGTTTGCAATAATTTTATTACAAAAACTCTACAATGATGAAGAATCTTATTAGAAGATAAAACTCTAGTATTATCTGTACCGGTTTAAATATCGGATTTTTGCCGATGCCGATACCGATGCCGATATGTCAATTTCTGCTGATTTTTATACATCCCTAATTCTGCCCTACTATTATTCACATTACAAATAGTGTAATCTCAATCACAGAAATTTAAACCTTTCTAATAAATATAATTTTTAGTTAACACAAAATCTTGCACACATTAGATCAAAAATATCATATCTGATAATTCAAACACGTAACATCAACAATCAGTTAATGATCTCACACTCCCTACCATCCAGCAGGTTAGTCCATAACCATTAACCATACTTAGTCAGTATAACGACACAACTAAATTCCAACATGTTATTAAGCACTAGTATCTTTAAACATACAAAAAGACAAACAGGGTGGGGCATCACAATGATAGCTTTTTGATATTCAGTTTATCTATGTGATTCTTTGAATATTTTAAAGAAAAGTCTGGCAGACTAATACAATAGAATTGCAATGGAAAACTTACATGTTAATTCAACTTTAAATTGATACAATGTCTAAGTATTGACATCGGAATTACTATGGATGCCAGCTCAGCTCTAGTATTGGTTATTATTACAGCTGAGCCAATATTGATGTATAAATACCGGTCATTAATTTTCATCATTATCATCATACGTGGGGTTTGGATAAATGCCAAGTGACACTTTCGTGCAGTCTAATTATTCTGAAAGTTATGGAAAATTAGTTTCCATTGATTTTGTACCAATATTATGTGAAAAACTGTATTTTGTGATTACATAACAAGTATTTATATATTCTGATGTAATTTTTTAATATTTTAAAGCAAAATCCTGTTGAGTTTTGTTTATACTTGAAATGCAATACTTGCCCATTAATATGAATCATCAATATTTTGAACATCTTTTAATTGTTACAATTTTAAAGCATCAATATCAATATTGGAGGGAGTCTGTAAGAATAAATACAGTGCCTTTTTCAGCTGAGTCGCCCATGGAACGACAGGAAGTAAGATTGCATCTGCCGGCATTTAGACCCACAGCTGTACACTGACGTGCCACTGGATGTGTCAGTGCTTAATTATCCAGATAGCTGGTGTCCAGTTTGCACATGTTTGTGAAGTGTTAAGGTGTTAACAAGTGTTTTAGATTTTTTTTGTTTTAGTTTACATATTACTGGTGCTATTCTGCAGTCCAACTTGAAACAACGCATTTTTATACACAACTCTTACGTCATTATAAATTCTTGTAGGGAAGTTAATTAAGTTTTGCAGCAGAATTCCCAGATGTTCCTGTTTCACACAGAGACAGTGTTTGAATACTTGTGAACAAATTTAGGTTATCAGGGTCTGTTATTGATAAGAAACAAAGAGTAAAGTGGCATGTGCTTAAAGAGGAGAAACGTTGAAGTACGATCAAAAATTCCAAGAAACAGACATTTTCATGATGTCTGCATGGCGAGCTACCAAGCTTTCAAACCTGAAACCATACATTAGAAGAACTGAAAGAAAATATCAGGAGGCAAATTGAAGCAATTTTGGAAGAGGAACTGATAAGTGTTAGTGAAAATTTCCTTTCAAAATGCCGTAAATGTGTGGATGCAGGAGGATATCATTTCCAACACCTCGTGTAACAAGGTATGTGCTCATTTTAATTGTAACTGCCAATGTGATTGTACGAGCTTCTTTCATTATATAGCTAGCGGCTCCAGTTACGCAGATATTGCATCCTTTGATTGATTGATTTGTTTTTTTAAGTCCACTTTATGCACAGAAAGGCTAATCGGGACTGAACGTACAATTTAAAGTGGGATCCAAACCAATATGTGCCTCCACCAGGTATCGAACCTGGGACCCCTTTATTACAAGGCGACGACGCTACCACTGCACCATCGAGGAAGCCCAGATATATTGCATCCTGTTTGCCGGCAGGCGCAGTCTTACTTTCCGGCACGGTAGCCGCCGTTCCGTGCGCAACTCGATCAAAAAAGGCACTGTATATTGATTCAAAGTGGTAGCAGCTCAGCCCTAGTTATATTATATTCAAACTCCATGGGACCAAGAAAGCAACATGTTATAAAACTTTCCTGGATTTTACATTTTCCCGCATATTAAGTTTTTCATTTTCTCCTTCAAACGTAAAATCTACGTTCTACTGTAATTACTTCAATTTAGGAATGCTAACGAAAAAATGAAAATCCAACATATAATACTCACATGGCAAATCTGGTTCTGTAAGATATATTAACTCTGGTGGTAGAACTTCCGGTATGCCTCCGACTTTTGTACTAACAACCTGCAAACTAAAGATACATATTACAATAAGTTTATTGTTATTTTATAAAATTAGAAAAGTAATATTAAAATAATAATAATAATAAATTCTACATTACACTACACCACAAAAAGCATTACATTGAATATTGATGTTTATTTTTGATTCTCGACTCTCCTGCCTGGTCTCACAATACGATCCCCAACCTTATGAAAATGAATCTCATTGGACATTTCTCCTACCCTTAGCCTGGTTTTGAAAAATAAAATAAAATTTATAATATATAGCTTAATTTCCAAAGTCAAAACCCATTGAAGTAAAATAGCAATTATTCTTTACAGAGGTAAATTGAGCCATTCAGATTCTTAATGCAAAATTTTATATTGAATTGTTACAATATATCTTCTTCAAAGCTTTCATTATATCATATCCCCACTTGTGTTCCGAGTAGTTTCAATTCATAGATTTATTTTACTAATATTTCGACAGTCATTCTATTTATGTGCCCAAGTCACCTTAATCTTTCCAATTTAATTATATTTACAGAAAAAAATGCCACCGTGTTGTGGATAGAGTATCGTATTGTACCCAAGGCATTGGGTAGAAGTGATAAGTCTGCTATTATTCTCAACATAGCAGGAAGCAGAGAAAGGCATGCTGAATAAGTAATTAGGAAAATGTTGGGTGATTGACTTGAGAGGCGGATGTGGCTGGAGAGGTGGAATCGAGAGAGAACGGGGAGAGTTGGCGAGTGTACGGGATAGAGCAAGGAAGTTGGAGGGACAATGATTGAACAGTGGTGCATGAGGAGAGTCAACTCTGACAGGAAGGTCAGATGTGTGTCAATTACCATTCTTGAATGAACAATTTGAGGGAATGATCATCTTCAGAACTGAGAGGCAAGTGATATCCTTTTCCTAACTAAGTACATATTGGTTCAGTCATGGAGAGTACAAAACCCATATCTAACTTAAGTTAATTCTATTGCCATTCTTTTAAATGTAACCTCTTGCATATATCACATTTAGGCCAAGCTAATGATAAAGGTCTCTAGTTCGATCCCGACGCAGTATTAACGTTGCGTTACGGTATTGATTATAATTCACACACACAAATACATGCATGCTAAATAATGTAACACTGTAGAAAGCAAGTCACACTTTGAAATTACAAAGGCAGCATCAGTAGCCAAGGGCATTGAGTGGTAGAATTACAATCTAGACATCATAGACTTCAAGTTTGATTCCTGGTCTGGGCATCCCTTCATCAATTTCATCTAATTAGCATTCATCCTGATTAACACAATTAGTTGATTCAGAAAAGTGACATCAATCAGAAAAAAAATACAATTACAAATATGTTCAGGTATGAGTTTCAAATAAATAATTTCAATTACTGGACATGAGACTGCAATAAAAGTGTGTTGATTTGCAAAGGCAATCCTTTCAGTGGCATACATTACACACTTTACGCGTTTGGTAAACTTATGTGCTGTAGTACTATTTTGTTGCTACCTTTTATGTTGCTTTATATCACTTACGGCCAACCATGACAATGTTTACCAAGCGTACATAGCTATGAAACTATTTCGAACATCTAAAGAACAGCAAAAGGAAACTGCACGAATATAACAGGGTGGCCACTTTAGGACACTGATAAAATTCAAGTATAATTCCCGGTCCTCAAGGAAACTTTCCAAAAATCCCAGAATACATGCAGATGTTAACTCTATTGAACCTTACATATTACCGCCTCTCAGCATTTATCCACTCACACATATATATTAAAAATATAAACGGTCGGTGTGATTCCAATGTATCCAAAAATTCTAATTCAATTAAATGGTGTATATATTTAAAATATTTAATTTAAAGTGTGGAGTTTAAATTTGACATTTCGCATATTCACTCGATATACATCTACAAACACAAGTCACAAATGTTACGGTATATACTAATCCTAAAAAAAATGCTATTTGTATAAGAATCAAAAACTAAACTTTACCTAATCAACTTCAAGATATGTTATCTTGCAATAATCTTCCACCTAATAGATCGTTCTGCAAAGGATAGTAACAAAGTAAATAAATTCAGAGAATTCTGTTTTATTTTCAAGGCAGCTTTCATGTCCTTGCTCAATAAAATAAAAGCTGAACTGTGAAAAACTTGCCACAAGGCATTTATAAATATGTATAAATTCCAAGGGATTTTGATTAATAAAAGTTGCAATTTTTCACGTCTACGGAGAAAAATTTACACAGAATGCATGCATAATTCCCAGAATTCAAGGAATTCCCAGAATTCAAGGAATTCCCGGTGAGTAGCCACCCTGTGTTATGTGAATGCTCTAGAAGGAATTCCAATCAGATGTAGTTTTTCATATTTTGGAACAATATAATATATATATATATATTATCACGTTTAGGTTTTAGATTTTTCTGTTTTTAACCATACACCTTTTACCAATCCTATATCCTCAACCTATGGAAAGTTCGACGTGGTTGTGATTTATACATAACGTAAACATGAGCAGCCTGAGGAAGGGAGCAGTTGCGCCCCGAAACGTCACTGGAGTTTCCTCGATACTCGCAAAACGTAAGTTAATATTATATACATTAAACACAACTTTTATCATGTATTGGAACAATATAGAGGTTTTTTTTTGATAGGAGAGGAAGTTTCAAAAACAGTAAGTCCACTGTGGCTCCATTGGGTATTGAATCTGGGAGGAGGCACCCTTACCACTAGGCCATTTATAATGATTAATGTAGATGAAAGTGACAAAGGGACACTCACAACAACACTTATCCGAAGCCAGAACTTGAAGCTGGTGGTCAGATCGAAAGCTGCCCATTACTCTTGGTCACCAAGGCAGCACAATAGAACAATGAAACAGGTACCAAGAATACCTACTGACCCACACGATGCAGCTTCTACAATAGCCATACAGTATGCCTCAGTGAGTGAAGTATTAAGGAAAATATCTCCCTGTACAAGAACATCTCGAACTTGGCTGTGTTCCAGGCTCCCAAGCAACATAACTCGATCTTGTAAACCCATCTGTTCTCTCACATCTTCCAGCAGGCTACGTTTTGGTCCATCTCCACCGATTATGAACTGGATCTGCAAAATATAAGAACCTATGAGACGTGTAGTGACATATTCTGAAAATTTGACATGGATTACCACAACAATTCTTACTTATTGTACAGTAGACTCGCAATTAACCGAGTCCCGATTAACTGAGGCTCCGGGTTAACCGAGGGAGTGGTTGGAAAACATCGCACTTCATAACGCACCCCCTCTTTGTTTACTAGTAAGTTGGAGTCAAGTCACCGTCCGCGCTGCACGTGTTCGTTACATTGTCGGTGTATCCGATTGTTACGGTGGTGTTTAAATCTGTGTATAGGCCCATTCTAAGCCATTAATGTAGTATGAGTGGCAAACAGAAAAGGTGAGTCCAAAAAACTATGAAAGGCTTTTTGAAAAAGTAATCTTCTCATTTATGTTGTACTAGTAATAAATAATTACTATACAGTTTTAAGTGTTGTTTCGTCATTTACGACCTAATAGCACATTATCTCCGTATTATCAGAGTTTTTCCGTATCCGACGTAGTCTTGGTCCCAATTAGCTTGGATAATCACGAATCTACTGTATATACAGTAAAACTTCGTTAATCTGGATCCCGATAAGCCAGACTTCACTTAATTCGAACAGGCAAAAGGACCAAAAAAAAAGTAGAATGCAAGGTCTTAAATGTGGCTAGAAGTCAACAAGAGAACTTCCCAAAGTAAAGGCAGTCAACCACTGATGAAATTCTGTTTCCCGCAGACTTTGTACTCTACTGTATAGTGTATTTAGGCCTATGCCCTTTAAATACACCACAATAAACTTGTTTTGTTGCTATAAATGGAGTTTCAATGCACTTTCTACCGTTCTCTTATGTTATTTCAGTTAATCCGGACTTTCGTTAAACCGGCCAACTTATCCCCCCATTAGTCTGGATTAACAAGGTTTTACTGTATTTATTATACACTCCCTATGTAGTGGCCACGGTGGCTCAGTCGGTAACGCGTCTGACTACCATGCTAGAGGTCCCGGGTTCGATCCCTGGCCGGTTCAAATCCGGGAACTTTTCTAACGTTGGAAGTGGCCCCGGCACCCACCCAGCATCGAATAACATGGGTACCTGAGGGAAACCCTAGGGTAAAGGCAGTCAGGGGAGTGATGCTGATCAATCACACCCCTATACACCTTCATGGCGTGGTGCTATGCACAGGGGAGCACTTTACCTTTTTTACTTTACCAATCTCATGCTCACGCACGTAAGTTACTGATTTTTAATCTTTTAACCTTTAGTTGTTAATTATGTTTTATGTTATTTATTGCACTATACGCTGTATAAATGAGGTAATGTTTGGAATTCTAACGTTGCTATAGCAACGAGAATCAATAGTTATTATGTAGCAATGGATGTAATGGAATTGGAAATAGATAATAGTGAACTGCATATTGCTCAGTTATTTTACTAATACATAGACCCATAAAAGTTGTATCTTCACCTTCGCGTTATAATTCGAAATATTTATGAACGTAATGTAATCACGCAAATGATTGACCAGTGAATGTCACAATGTATTAATTATTTTTGTTTAAGCATGATTATCATCATTTTGAGACACTTGGTTCGGACTTCCCCTGAAACATATTTCTAGATATGTGCCTGCCTGCCACCCAAGCTCTATCTGGGTCTTGAGCCCATAGCCATTACAGGTGAGATAGTAAGTTAACTACCAAAAATAATCCACAACTATGCAAAGGAGAAAGATAAAACTGAGGAAATTTCAGTTATATTAATTAATTATTGTTATGTAATTCTCAATATGTTTCTCAAGTCTTTTCCTTTCTTTTTTCATGTGCTAATAAATGTGCTAATTTCTTTAAAATTAAAAAAATATTTCAATTAAATCTATTTCTCAATGGCAACACTGTTAAGCCTTGCTTCCATGTTAATAAAAAAATTAAAATACTGACCAAGGCAGAATGTATTGTATAAAATATATATATTTTATAAAAAAATATTTTTATACAATAAATAAATACAGTCAGTATTTTAATGTTTTATTTTACTATTTCTCAAGTGCAGATTGTAGCAATATGTCAGCTAGGAGAAAAACATAATTACATACAAATTAGAAAAAATGAAAAGGGCTCAATTTTTCATGGAATTCGTAAAAGGTAAATTTTGTGTTGCATTGTGTTAATTGGAAACTTGCATTCTGTGTGGATTATTTTATTACACGGTCTATCCAATAAAAATGTACTAGTAGTTTTTAAATGACCACACACAAGATTAAAAATAAATATGTGAAGAACAGATTGCTGACGGCAATACAACGAAAAGAAATGAATACTTTGGAAGGTATCTTTTACCTCTGGATATTTTGTGCATATTTCAGGTATTATCTGCGCCATGAGGTCCACTCCTTTTCTATAAACTAGACGACTTACAATTATTATAGTTACTGAAACAGAGAAAAATATATGTATTTAGTAGAAAAAAACACAAAACATGGAAAAGATTGTGTATTATATAAATATCATTGGAACTGTGCATAAGTAGCAAAAAAATAAATACATATATAAACTGTATTGATGATCAACTCCTCTACCTCACCAGTATGAATATCAATCAATACTAGGGGATTTTCTGAAACGAAAAGCAGGACATCCATGGATGCGTACGGGGATGATTGCAGCTATCACTAAAAAAGTGCCCCCCCTTTTGGCAAATGAAAAGTCATGCTGCTTACATGTCTCCTGAAACATTACACACTTCTTTTTAATCTGTTTTCTCCTTGATTTGAATTGTTATTTAACCCTTCCTTGCTCGCACCAATATTCCGAACACCGATGCTCGCGTGGCATCTGACAGACTCACGTGATGACCTGCGTTGAAAACATATGTCTTTGAGGATTATTGTGGTTCAGATGAACTGAAGCGCGAACACAATTGTATTTCAAACCAATATATTTATTAAAAAAATACAAAACCTACATAGTTAATAAAAAACAAAAAACTCTAGCAATACACAACAAAAACTTACATTTTTAGTTGGATAAAACATACTATTTGTTTTGGGCACAAATGCAACAAATATTCATTGAGTGTTCTAAAATACAAAACCTACATATTTAATAAATATACAAAACTCGAGCAATACACAACAAGAACTTACATTTTTAGTTAGATAAAACACATTATTTATTTTGGGCACAAATGCAACAAATATGCATTGTGTTTTCTAAAATACAAAACCTACATATTTAATAAAAATACAAAACTCGAGCAATACACAACAAAAACTTACATTCTTAGTTGGATAAAACACATTATTAGTCTTGTTGTTTCTAGAACTCGTGTTATATAACATA
The DNA here is from genome assembly GCF_977018435.1 of Lepisma saccharinum. Lineage (NCBI taxonomy): Eukaryota > Metazoa > Arthropoda > Insecta > Zygentoma > Lepismatidae > Lepisma > Lepisma saccharinum. The sequence goes on from NC_139257.1 coordinate 34,717,801, forward strand.
TGTTGTATGTACGATTTTGTAACACGAGTACTCGCGTGGCATCTCTGAGACTCTGTGCAGACAATATCACTAATAACTTCTCACCGCACAAACTTGAACTGTCGTAACTCGTTTTGAATAATCATTTGCTCATGCCAGAAAGGTACCGGGATGGGGAATACCAAAGCTACCTCGTTTCAGAAGTTATCGTTACCGATATACTCTCTGGCATCTTGTAGACTTCGCGCGAGTAACGGAGGGTTAACATCGCCTTTCTGTCACTTTTGGCTAATTGCATCAATGAATATGAGTGATGATATGATTAAATTCATGAACCTAACCTATTTCTTTCATGACCAGGATAACTCCCTTACATTTTGTAGGGGGTGTCAAGGGACCTTTGACTCGTCATAGTTCATGCTTTTATCAGTCACATAGTTACACATATTATTTTGTATCTTCTGATCCCATTGCAGTCCCAGAATGAGTTTTTGTAATGTTTTAGAGTATGGCATGAGGGACCAAATATATTTTTTTATGAGTTTTGGTGATCACGTGTTTTGATATATTCAAGGTTAAAGGTCAAGGTCACGTGACAAAATTATATTTTTATCCAAAGGTAGGCTTGTTAATTATCACTGGAAAGCTTGTTCAATTCCCTGTACAATAAGCTTTATTTGAGCTTTGTAGGCGAAATAGTGGCGGAGCTACAGCACATTTAGTACAGCTAAGCGTGCTTAAAAAGGACAATTTATGCGAACTTTGACCTTGAATAATTTAACAATTACATGACAAACTAAACTTAAAAATTTTCATAGTTACTAAGTTCCATGCATAGTTTCAACTCCCCAAATTTCATGAAAATCGGAGATGGTCAGGTTGAGAATTGCACATATCTGTGTTGATTTGGCATGGAATGACTCATATGTATCTTCTTCATTCACAATATCTTACTTTTATTTGGAGTCCTCTTGGTTGGATCTGGAGTAAATACAGCAGTGTCCACTGCATTTGGAATCACAGAAACTCTATTATGATTCACCCTGGCTCGCAGTACAGTGTTCTCCTTTCTGCAATACAGATTCAGCTTTTTAGCTTGAAGCAAAGAAACAGCTTTTTATGTTCATAATTGGGAAAAGAGAGATGCGGTAGTATATAAATACGGACAAACTAGTACTCACTTTTATCCGCGAAGTTGTTCTCTTTTGTTTTTTGATTAATTTCAGTGGCCACTGCCACCATCCTCGTTGGAACTTGCTGTACTGTTGCTTGGCGTGCGTCTTTTGTTTGTAGTTCTCTGGCTGCCTCTAGGTGCGCTGTTGTTAACTGTGCATCCGGGTTTGTGTCATCTGCTATTTCCGAGCGATAACTGTTGTAGTAGGGGAATTCAAGTGTGGTGCGCTTGCCCGCTATCGATGTTTAGCTCATGCGGGAAGTGCATTATGGTGTGAGTTTCCTTGATTTTGGTGTCTACGAGCGTGTGGACAGTGTGTTTGACTTGAACCTTTTGAATTTTATGGCTATTGTATTTGATATGTTTAGCAAGACCAGTAGTCGGTTGGGCTTTTTTCGCATCTGCTAGGTGCTGTTGGATTCTTTCATTGACAGATCTGATGGACCTGCAGATGTAATGTGCCTTGCATTCAGACTCTGCATCGTATACACCTGGGTTATCAAGGGGGGAGAGGAAGTACCGTTTGTGTTTGTTCAGTTTAACAGCTATTTTGGAATTGGGTTTGTGCGCTACTTTGATGCCATATGGGAGAAGGGCTTTGGATATGCAGTTGGAAATGGTGGGATGGTAGGGGAAGGCAAACCATTTATATTGGCTGCTGGAGGTTTGCGTTCCCCTACCATCCCAAGTCAAGCACACTGCCCACATGCTCGTAGACACCAAAATCAAGGAAACGCACGCCATAATGCACTTCCCGCACTAGCTAAACATCGATAGTGGGCAAGCGCAAAACACTTGGATTCCCCTACTGCAAAAGTTATCGCCTGGAAATAGCAGACAACACAAACTCAGACGCACAGTTAACAACAGCGCACCTAGCGGAAGCCAGAGAACTACGAACAAAAGACGCACGCCAAGCAACAGTACAGTAAGTTCCAACGAGGATGGTGGCAGTGGCCACTGAAATTAATCGAAAAAGAAGAAAAACAGCTTCGCGGATAAAAGTGAGTACTAGTATAACCAACCAAAGGTTGGGTATACATCCCCAATACATACAGGAAGCACTCCACTCCAACCAAAGTACAAGGCCAATTCAATTCAGGTAAAATTAATAGGAATATACATTCCCAGATATGTTAAGATTAACAGAAATTAGGCCTAATTAGTAAAAGTATGATAAAACATCAAAATATTAAGTAAATAATAAGCCCCAGACCAAAATTCATTGGTTATCAAAAAGACATCCTTTTTTTGGACAAACAGAATTCAGAGAGCACATGTTGTTTTTCATGCAAATTTTTTATTAAAACAGATATTTTCAGGATAACATTTGTGCAAGCACAAATTAACTTGCTTTCCCTGAAAATAACTCCAAACCACAATTATATGTGCAAACAAACCACAAAAACATCAAAAAATCGATGTTTTTGGACAAAAGACAATCGGTCTCACAGCACCAGAGCCATCTGGTGAGAGTCAGTGGAACTAGCCCTGACTGGACTGCCATCTACTGGATTTCCTTAGGTACTAGATCAAGGCAAGTAACCCAAGGTGCTGTGGACCAATCAGATGGCTTCATGGGCGTGGCTACCAGACAATGAGACTGTGATAGCTTCTAACATGTGAGGAAGCCATCTTGATTCCACTCTGTGTTGATAGTTAGGATAGTTAACATCGCTCCAAGTTTTGGGCCAGTGTAGGCCAGTGGAGAGAGGACAAAGGAGAAGCCATTGTGTTCTAACATGTGGAATATCCACTAAGTGCTGGGAAACAGCCCTGTGGTGTATAATATGGACGAATTACAGCACTTGAAGTACCTTAAAGTGCATGAAACCAATATTCATGAAAATTCGGAAATTTTCAATACCACATGGTGAGGGCAATGAGCCATCAGGAAACCATGATGTCTTTGTATCCAAAGACATCCACGATTATTAGGCCCATCCTTGGTGATATAGCTCCCTGAAACAGTTCATGTGCAAGCCAACATCCATATGTCTTAAGATACCGCTATATTTTTAGTGAAAACCCACCAGAAATTCCCCCATTTATAGTTGGAGTGAAAAGTGTTTGTTTTAAGGCCCATGTGTGATGAGGTGAATGCAGGATATGTAAGTACCATGCTTTTTGTTACCTATTTGTTGGTTCTAAGTGTAAAAACGAACCTATAAGTTTGTGCAGTGCTTGTATATAAGTAAATGTCTTAACTCCCAGAATATTAAATGTGTCTTTCCAACATCTTGATTTATCAATTCATATTTGGGCGGGTAAGTCCGGGAAGCGTACCTCTCGCTCCGGAATAAATAGGCTGAAAGTCCCTATGATAAACCAGCAATCACTCCTCGGAATGGATGCTGGTCTATTGGGGACATCCTCCATGTTAATGGTCACTGGAGGACAGCGTAGAGCTGCACGGGGATAGGTGCGTCCAGGTTGCATAGGCAGGTAGTTTTGTGGGCTCAATGAAGCCCAAGGTGGGTGAGTAGGTTAGGTTCATCCTTCCTACCACTCGGCAACGTAACCTGGAGGCACGTATCCCTGGACCAGCCGCGTAGACAAAGCCATCCGACTCCCAAATCTATCGTCAGTAGTCTTTGGTCTCCGTTGTGTCTTTTGTCTCCTTGCCTTGCGAGGATCGCAAGATTATGAGACTCAGTACCGGCACTCCCCAAATATGAATACCAGATCAAGGTCGTTGGAACGGCCAGCAGGTCGTGGGTTCCCACCCAGCGGTGGTGCAAGTACCAGTAGTAACCCCCAACTTGACCTCATTGTGGCAATGCTCCAAGAGCAAGCGAAAGTATCTGAAAGTGTTAATCAGAAACTTGAGGCACAGGGTCAGAAACTTGATGCTCAGGGGCAGAAACTTGATGCGCAGGGTCAGAAAATCGATGCTCAGGGTAGGGAATTTGCCAAGGCATCGGCGGAAGTAAATCGGAAACTTGAAGCCGTAAGGACGGAATTCCAGGCCAGACTGGACTCCATCCACAATGCCACCACAAAGACCTCAGAATTGTTGACTAAGCAAGTAGCTACCAACACCAATAGAATAAGTCAGATAGAGATCCAGTGTAATGACTTAGAGTCAAGGTTAGATAGGGATTTTACACATGTGTCAGGCCAAATTTTGGAACTGAGGGAACTCGTTAGCGAAGTGCAAGGCGGTGACAATCAGACCACCACAGCTCAGATTCTAGGGAGGTTAGATGCCCTAGAAAACATATGCAGAGAGCTCACTTGCAGTGACCACATGGTCACGATCGAGAACAGGGTTCTCGAGCAAGTGAGAAAGGAAATGCCGAACTGCCAGGCGGAAAGCCGCAGCTCGCATGTATGCATTTCCGAGGGCCAAGTCACTGAGCAGCGCACCTCCTCACAACAAAGGGTTGGTGAGGAGCAGCTGCCAGCAGAACAAAGGTCTGACGATGCAAGCCTGATGAGGATTCTTGCTTGCCTGGAAGGGATGGAGAGACGAATTACTCAGTCCGCCCTTCCACTGACGTCAGTTACCATGCCCGTCTCATCTGCAAGGAATGTGTCTGTTCACCATGCCTTGCACAAAGCCAAACGACGACCTAAGGGTTACGAAAGCTCTGACCAGAGTAGTGGCTATGTGTCTCCCCCTAACAAGTACCACCCACTTGGTAACTCCCCGGAGTCCAACTCCGAAAGCTCGGACGCCGAAGTCCGCAGCCAGAGGAAGAGGAAGAACCGGAGGAGGAACAAGAGCAAACCTAGGGTTAGGTTTGCTGATCTCAAACAGCTCCCAACCTTTAACGGGCAGGGGAACAGGCTGGCCTCCGATTTCGTGCAGGAGTTTGAGAGAGATCTCACTCTCCTGGAGGTAGATTTGGCGGATGCCCTCCAAATAATCTCGTTCTGTCTACGGGACGAGGCAGGGCAGTGGTACGAGAGGAACGAACGGAAGTTCAAGTCCTACTCCGATTTTAAAAGGCAGTTCCTCTCATATTTCCAAGGGGATGGGTGGAGAGCTTCTTCCCTTGCGAAGGCTCTCAACGAAAGGTACAACCCATCCCAGCACAGATCAGTGCACAAATATTTCTGGCGACAAGTCAAAATGATTAGGCTTGCGTTGCCAGAAATCGCCGACAACCAGGTTTTCACCCACGTTGTGCAACAGCTGCCGCGCAGCTTGAAGGACCAGTTAATCCTGGCTCCCTTCGTCTCTCTTCAGGAGGTGGCCAACTCCATACTTCGGTATGAGAGTGTGCAAGTGCCACAATATACTGAGAGGGAAGTTGCAAGGCCAGCACGACCCAATTACGGGAAAGCCACGACTCGCATTAACCGGACCTATGTGAGTCGTGGTCAGGGTGAAGCGAGCAGTTCGTCCAAAAAGGAGGACGCTCACATGTGCAAGTCTGCGAGGGGCTCCCGGCCTAAGGAGTACCCAAACAGAACCAAGGTAGACCGGAGAAAGGGTGGAACGTTCCAACGTAAGAGTTCCGCCAGCTCACACGGGTCTTCCGAGCATCTCGCTGAGGTGCATCCAAATGTGCACAACCAGGGAAACTAGGTAGGCAACGTCCTGACGTGGGGAAGGGCGATGCCAAACCTAAACCTGTCCCACAATGTTCAGATTCATGCAAGCACACTCCACTGATAAATCAGTATCAGGCAGTGGGTGATTCAATGTTATCACGTCTTGCGCAAAGAAAATTCGGGTATCCTGTCCAAAGAGACAGTGATGGTAATTACCACATCGGACTTTGCATATCTGGACAAACCTCAGCGCAGTTGCTCAGTGCTTTGAGAAGGGAAAAGTGGGTTCATAAAAATGTGTTATTAATGGTATCCACAAATGATATGCTCCGAGGGAAGGACACCAACCAGGTGTTCCGGAACCTCCAGGATATCATTTACACCCTAAAGAGGAAAGGTGCTCAGAAGGTCATTGTTCTGACTCCTCCGCCAGTTCCCAGGTTAGCCAATGAGAACCGACACAGGTTCTGGGCCATGTATGACTCACTAATTGCAAAAATATTATCCCTTGATGATAATAGCAATGTAAGGGTTCTGGATTCCTCATCGAAATTTGTGCACAAGGGCCAAGAAATGAACATGTCGCTGTTCGAAGAAACCATGGGTTACGGTCAAAACATGAGACCCGACCTGGTTCACTTCAGCCCACGAGGTATGGATACCATACTCAACGCACTCGATGAGGTAAAATGGTTCACCAAACCAGGTCACACACCCAAGGGTAGACAAATGGAATCTCAACAGAGCGAGATGAATGCCATTCTGCCCTATGAGCAACCCTCGGGAAACTAGCCAGTGCTATTCTCGCTGGGGGTGATGGTGGCCAGGGTGTAACAATTCCTACTCGGTTAGTAAGCATGGAATTTAATAGTGAGGAAACTCATTGATATATGTTTTGTACATTTTTCACTTCCCCAAAGAATCATAGTAGACAATGGTCCCCAGTTAGGGCCAAACAATTCACTCAGGAACCCCGTTATGGAACACTTTCATATTCCTACAGGTGAACAAACCGAAGGGGATCAGCAATTGTTCATGGCTGTATCCCGGACGGCCGAAAGGCGAAACAAAGCCAACAATAAGGTAAATGAATCACAGCAAAACAGGACTGTGATCAAAGTGTATGACTTAGTATTTCTTAAATCCCATCTCCAAAGCAAAGCTCTAGAGGGACAAACCCACAAATTATTCCACACCTTCTTCGGTCCATTAGTTTGTAGTGATCAGGTGACAGATAACGTATTTAATCTTGTTCATTGTGTTAGCGGTAAGAGCCTACCCAACCAACATGTCAATAACATGAAGTTGTGGAGGTGTAGCTATAAGGTGTATAGTCATTACATTGAGAAGCTCGGACTACTACATCCGGTGTTAGCATCGAGAGTACCTCAAAGAAGTTAATTCAAGCCAAGGGGCCTCTGAATTCAACGAGGACTCAACCTCAATCCCGACGGGGTGCAGCCGTTTCCCTACGACTTGCTTTGTCTGTTGGTAAGACGAGTAACTGCGCACAAATGGCTCCACCCTCGTACCCTTGTGATACTTCCCCATGGAAACTGTAGATGTCTGCTCGTCAGCTCTACGTTTCTTCCTAAACCCGATATCAGTAGGACCTAGGAGAGAAGTACGCGACGGTACGGCTCCTGCGCTATAGTATTAGTCGCATAAGAGGTATTGGTATCCCTCTAGCGCATCCAGGGTAAGACGCACGGATAGGAGTGTACAACAGGTACAAGATGAGGAGAAAAAGCTACACATTTTTTGAACACTAGTATTGATATATGTTAAAGGTCAGAGGTCTTGTGGATGAGGTTCTGTCTGGTCTGCGACATTCACCCATTTGTACATAGGGTAGAAAAATTTATGTCAAGATCATGTAAGGGATTATTTTATCATCGTATGCAAAAGTCAATTTCATTGTTGTGTACAAAAGTATTATCTCGTTGTTTTGTACAAAAGTATTATTTCATTGTTGTATACAAAAGTATTACTTCAGTATTATATGCCAAGGCAATTTCATTGTGGTATAAAGGATAATTTCATTATTGTATACCAGGGCCATTTCTTTGTTGGACACAAAAGTGAGTCCAACCATCATATAGAGATTTATTTCCTTATGAGTGCAAATCTATGCTAGATCACTCACTACCAATCAAGCGAAATATTGTTTAGAAATTATTGGGTATTTGCACTACCGATGGGTTGGGTTCGACCAAACCAGGGTTAGCGGTAATAGAGAGATGCAAGCACCCCCAAACATATAGGGTTGTTTATGAAGAACAACCCATAACCAACAAGGGTAAGGTCAAAGCCTGCGTGTGAAGTGGGGCCAGTGAGTACATCACTCCAACTCCCCCTCAGTGTCACCACAAAACCCCGGAGCAAACATACAAAAGTGCATGGTGTCATAGGCAGAAGCAGACCCCCAAGCATATTATGCCAGGAACCAGAGACAATCTTTTCAGCGTTCCAGCAATATGGGGAAGCAGGGAGTGTGTCAGGGGTTCGTAATCGAACATTGACATCCAGAAACGAACCACCATGACAATCCGATAGACTTCACACAAGGAGTGCATTCCACAGATGGTTCACAATCCCAATGGGTAGCCAGGTCGAAGCATTGTTCCACCAAGCGAGCAACAAAAACATTTGCTGGCAACGGATGCTGCGCAAAGCCAGGCGACAGCGATCTCCACCTAAGGAGATATTGAAGAACATTTGTGAGGTGACCAAATGTGGACAACATACCAAGGTGTATGATGAACAGTTCTTCAAGGTACTGCACCCTCAAGTGAATGAGGGGCAGAGACATTAGATACATGTCTAAAAACTATTATGCAGCTCAGGTCGAGTACAAAAACTGTGTTCAGTGCGACAAAGAGCAGACATTATAACCAAAATCATTTATTGAAAACTTTTAAGTGTGTGTTATATTAACCATGTATATACCGTCTAGGAAGCCGTTCGATATATCAAACAGAACAATATCTCAAACATATATCCATGTGACGGACAAGAATAAGTGCAAATTTATTTTCTTTCATGTATATGTTCTTTTCGGACCAGCGAGGTCATAACAATTCAGTGTGTATATAAATATTTGGTGTATGTATTTGGGTATAGTGTAGTAAAGGGTAAAGAAAAATGATCCGCTTCACGTATCCTTTTTCTTTTCCCGAGGGCCCGGGATATGTATAACCAACCAAAGGTTGGGTATACATCCCCAATACATACAGGAAGCACTCCACTCCAACCAAAGTACAAGGCCAATTCAATTCAGGTAAAATTAATAGGAATATACATTCCCAGATATGTTAAGATTAACAGAAATTAGGCCTAATTAGTAAAAGTATGATAAAACATCAAAATATTAAGTAAATAATAAGCCCCAGACCAAAATTCATTGGTTATCAAAAAGACATCCTTTTTTTGGACAAACAGAATTCAGAGAGCACATGTTGTTTTTCATGCAAATTTTTTATTAAAACAGATATTTTCAGGATAACATTTGTGCAAGCACAAATTAACTTGCTTTCCCTGAAAATAACTCCAAACCACAATTATATGTGCAAACAAACCACAAAAACATCAAAAAATCGATGTTTTTGGACAAAAGACAATCGGTCTCACAGCACCAGAGCCATCTGGTGAGAGTCAGTGGAACTAGCCCTGACTGGACTGCCATCTACTGGATTTCCTTAGGTACTAGATCAAGGCAAGTAACCCAAGGTGCTGTGGACCAATCAGATGGCTTCATGGGCGTGGCTACCAGACAATGAGACTGTGATAGCTTCTAACATGTGAGGAAGCCATCTTGATTCCACTCTGTGTTGATAGTTAGGATAGTTAACATCGCTCCAAGTTTTGGGCCAGTGTAGGCCAGTGGAGAGAGGACAAAGGAGAAGCCATTGTGTTCTAACATGTGGAATATCCACTAAGTGCTGGGAAACAGCCCTGTGGTGTATAATATGGACGAATTACAGCACTTGAAGTACCTTAAAGTGCATGAAACCAATATTCATGAAAATTCGGAAATTTTCAATACCACATGGTGAGGGCAATGAGCCATCAGGAAACCATGATGTCTTTGTATCCAAAGACATCCACGATTATTAGGCCCATCCTTGGTGATATAGCTCCCTGAAACAGTTCATGTGCAAGCCAACATCCATATGTCTTAAGATACCGCTATATTTTTAGTGAAAACCCACCAGAAATTCCCCCATTTATAGTTGGAGTGAAAAGTGTTTGTTTTAAGGCCCATGTGTGATGAGGTGAATGCAGGATATGTAAGTACCATGCTTTTTGTTACCTATTTGTTGGTTCTAAGTGTAAAAACGAACCTATAAGTTTGTGCAGTGCTTGTATATAAGTAAATGTCTTAACTCCCAGAATATTAAATGTGTCTTTCCAACATCTTGATTTATCAATTCATATTTGGGCGGGTAAGTCCGGGAAGCGTACCTCTCGCTCCGGAATAAATAGGCTGAAAGTCCCTATGATAAACCAGCAATCACTCCTCGGAATGGATGCTGGTCTATTGGGGACATCCTCCATGTTAATGGTCACTGGAGGACAGCGTAGAGCTGCACGGGGATAGGTGCGTCCAGGTTGCATAGGCAGGTAGTTTTGTGGGCTCAATGAAGCCCAAGGTGGGTGAGTAGGTTAGGTTCATCCTTCCTACCACTCGGCAACGTAACCTGGAGGCACGTATCCCTGGACCAGCCGCGTAGACAAAGCCATCCGACTCCCAAATCTATCGTCAGTAGTCTTTGGTCTCCGTTTTGTCTTTTGTCTCTAGCGCGGATCGCACTAGTTTCTTCGTATTTATAGTTTTTTATGCTTGGAAACTAGGCAACCAGTTGTCAACAGCAACAGAAAACAACATATGATCCTCGCGTGGCCAGGTCTTTGTTCAAAAATGTATTGATTTAATCTGCAGATTACAATTCTATGTCTACTTCTGTTGTCTACACATAATCTGTCCATAGTTTCCATTGACCTACAGTCTATTTAGACAATGGAAATAAAAAAAAAAAGTAATGCTCAAACAGTTGCATGAGAAAAGGCTGATAATTTACTGTTGATTAACAATATAGATGAAAGGCCAATGCTATTTCAAAGGAAAAGTTGAAAACAATTCTATTTACAACAAAAAAATACTTACATTCTCTTTTCAACCATAAACTGTTTTAAAATGGAAGATGTGCTAACCTTATTTAAAACTAGAAAAAAAGAGTACTCCGAATTAAAAAGCATATTGTGGCTGGGTGCGTATTACTCACTATATAATATAAACAATACTAAAAATAGTATAAAATTATTTAAAAAAACTACTTACGTAAGTGAGTATGCAATTGCTGAATAATACCGTTTCAGGGTACAACCGCCTCCTTCATCAGTTTCACAATTCTTTCTAAGCACTAAAACATAATGCTGCATTGTAAGTATCCATTATCTTTTTTTAAGAATTCCCGTTTCTAAGGGATCTTAATGGATACAGGTGTTTTCGGCTTTAATGGGTCTTTTAAATAGTGAGGTTTTTTTTAAATTGAAATATGTCAGGGGCAGTTTTTAAGTGTTTTTAACCCAATCCTCTACCTAATACTCATATTACACTTTACAATGCAGTATTATGTTTTAGTGCTTAGAAGAAATTGTGAACCTGATGAAGGGGCAGTTGCACCCTGAAACGTAGTTCTTCAACAATTGCATACTCACTTATGTAAGTAGTTTTTTTTTTAAATTTTATACTATTTTTAGTATTGTTTGCAAAAAAAAAAACTGGCATTTTTCTGGTTTTACAATTGCATGTCAAGGCTGAAGCACAAAGTATACACTCACTGTCTATGCATAGTAGACTATAAGGCAGGAGTCGTTTGGTAGGACAATAGTTGCCAAAGCAGATGATAAACAAAATACATGATCATATTAAAGTGGATCTGAAGTGTAATTAAAAAGAAGCACACAATAATTGCCACAGGACAATCAATACGTTGATTGCAGGAAACTTACCCGGTATGAGATACACAGATGCAGTGATTACATCCTACAAGAGATATCTCCAGAAACTTGTTGGTTATGACCGCAGAAGTGTCGGCAAAACCAAACAGTGAATGGTCTGTGAACACAGTCTGAAAGAAGAACATTTTTACCTTCACACCCACAGGTATTTAATATTGTAAAAAGTAGCATCAAAACAACACAGTATATTAGTGCAAAACTTTGTCGAGATTGAATTGATCTGAGCAAGTATAAGGACACATGGAAACTCTTGTGTTGTTGCAGAAATAAATTACAAGGTTTAGGAATGGCGGAGAGTTTGGTGGTGTTGCAATTACAATGGTAATTAGAATGTTTTCACAACGTTTCCTGTTCAGAACATGTAAGAAACTAAATAACTTGCTGACAAACAAACAACATTCTCCAAAACCATCAACATCCCTATGTAGGGCCCTACAATAGGGCTTATCTGCTGTATCGCTATGTGCTATTTTGGTGCCATGTGACTCACACAATCTCCATTTATTTTATAAGAGTTTTTTAAATAAATAATATTAGTATTAAACCCTATAGTGTGGAATTTGTTCAGCAAGTCGCTACTAGAAAATGTAGTTTTTTTTGTCAAATTCAGTATATGCCCACATTGTGCTGCTGTAGTGCGGAAGGCGTATATATACACTTTATGTTTGTTTCAACTATATTCGATTTACTGTGGTGTATATAGTCACACAGACGTTTTGTGAGATAGTTCTAGCTGTGGTAGAAACAAAAAATAGTAGCAAGAGAAGAAAAGGATGAAAAAGAAGATGATGAAAAGAAAGAAGAAGAAGGGAAAAATTAGTTTCACCTTCTTCTTTTTCATCTTTTTCCTCTCTTGCTACTATTTTTTGTTTCTACTAGAGCTAGAACTATCTCATCAAACGTCTGTGTGACTATATACGCCACAGTAAATCGAATATAGTTGAAACAAATAAAGTGTATATACACGCCTTCCGCACTACAGCAGAACAATGCGGAGGGTGTATATATACACACCATCCACACTTAAGGGGTTAATATTCTAATGTAATTCTTTGAATATTTTAAGGTAAACTCCTGGTAACTTGATGTGTATATAATTGCAGTAAAATATTTACTCACTATTAATCAATATCTTGAACGATTACAAATTTCACCACCTCACTGGGCAAGCACATCAAGTAGTCAACTTCTGACCTTGCCACACAAGTGTCCCATTTCAAGTCCTGGCCTGGCGTGGCCTGGGCATTCTTTGTGATTGTCCCTTCATCAATTCAATCTAATCACCACTCATCCCCATCATAGCAATTAACCAAAAATTGAAGCAATACTAAACAACAAAAATACGAATATGGATGAAAACTGAGTGAGATATTCACATCAGGTTTTCTGCATTATTTTCTTGTTGATTTGGTGTTTTAAGTCCACTTTATGCACAGTTAAGGCTAATCGGGACTGGACCTACAGTTTAAAGTGGAATCCGAACCACTATGTGCCTCCACCGGGTATCGAACCTAGGACCCCTTGATTACAAGGCGACAACACTACCACTGAGCCATCAAAGAGGCCTTCTGCATTATGTATTAACACACATTGCAAAATTGTAAAATAGTTTTGGTTACCCATTTACTCCAAGAAGGAAGTTCTAGAAATTAATGAATGGCACAAGCCAGAATGGTTATTATTTTTCTATATTAATAATGCAAATTTCAGGTAAGAAAATGGCAACAACAGCAGTCCAGAATTTTGTTGACAGATGCAGGCAACATGTACAGTGAGGTGCACAAGTGTTGCTTGGCAAATTGTCCACAACTATCTTCATTAATTTTTATCTGCGTGCTTTTAAGGAATATGCTCTTACGTATGCCAGTGCATGTATCTCAGCAGCTTGTTTGATGTTTTTTTTCAATTCTTGAAATTCTCATTGCGCAAAACAAAGAGAATATACATGGTGATGGACAATTTGCTCATTAATACTTATGCATCCCATCAGTAGCGTACGCAGGATTTCATCAAGGGGGGTGTTATTTCGAAAACTTTCTACAAATTCACATTACCATTGTTTTATTATACTTTAATTAATTAATTAATTATAATCATAATTAGTTGATTAATAATGATTGTAATTAATTAATTAGTTTAATTACTACTAATGCAGCTGCTATTTATGAAAGCAATAGAACAAAATTACATCTTTTTTGTTTCTTTGTTACGAAATAATTGTCTAGTCAACGGTTATTTGTATATGATAAGTGAGACATTTTAAGTGTGAAGAAAATCCATAAAAACAAGCAAATATATTAAATTTATTGAAATAATCAAAATATGAAACTCATTCACGGAGCCGCTATGGTGTAGTCTGACAACTTCGTGGGAGATCCGGATTAGATTCCCAGAATTGGTTGGAATTTATCCATCTTTGTCTCCGCACCCAGCCTCATATCAATGGGTACCTGAGAGCAACCCTGGGGGATAAAGGCTGCCCTAGCATGGTGCTGATCAAATCACCTGCAAAATGGCTGAGATCGAGAATGTGTGGGGCCCACCACACCACTACATGTGCCTTCATTGCACGGTGCTATATGCACGGGAAAATTTAAATTACCCATGGAACTCACCCAGGATGATGATGAAGCGCGAGAATACATGTTGCTAAATTCCACTGATTCTATGTTTTCGTTGAAAAGTAAGTTTATAGACATTCCAATACATTTATCACTTCTAGGTGATTCACAAAGCACTTCTTCAACATTATTTAATGATGTGGATGTAGACTCAGTATCACTTGAGAGTTCACAAGGGGATGTGAAATCAGTACCGGGAAGAACGTTTGCAATAAGGTCGGTACACTGCGACGAAGCAAGGAATTTTCACAATTCTCACGAGAGTCACTGGGCGACTTTTTGCAAAAAAATTGCAAACTTGAACTGTGCGGCCGCTTAGATTGTGTTTGGAATGTTGTGTTCTTCTTCATGCTGCATGGGAATAATAATTCAAATTATTATTATTATTATTATTATTATTATAATTACTGTCGCAGTAATACTCTTTGACTGTGATAAATTAGCCATTTTTATTGTTTTTCTACAGCATTTTCCATAATATTTCAAAAGCTCAATGGGGGGGTTAAACCCGGAAACCCCCCCCTTGCGTACGCCACTGCATCCCATCTACCAAAATGCTCATCATATAGCTGTATGAAAAAACTAATCTCTTATCCAATTTTCTTCACCGAAATTGGCATTCTGGACAAAAATTCACTGAATTGAGGTCACTAATTTCTAGATTTTACTGCATGGAATAAACTAATAACCAAATGTACTTAAAAATATATCGATGGGCAATCCTTGACATGAATAAATAGCCCAGTTTTCATGTTTTAAACAATCAAAGTTAGGGTTGCGGGACTTTTGAAACTTGCCGTATTTAGAAGCGTGTGTGCTAAAATGAATTCAGACTTACTTTGAGTCCCATTATCCGTCCAATAACCATTGCTTCATGTCCAAGAGCAGAAAATGCAGAATGCCCATGGACAATTGTGATTCTCTCCCTGACAAAGATGTATCGTATGAGAGGTAGAGATGCAATCATAGTTGGCAGAACACACTGATTGTAAAATACCTTCACAGGTAAATAGAACACCTATGGAATGTAAACATAATTATTAGCAAAACCACAAGAAACACATAAACAGCACAATAACAAACACTTCAGGAGTTCTTAGCTTTCAATTCTATCTCGGAATCATCATTAAAGCTGGTCAACACACGACGAAAGGTACACCGTTGAAGTTCCGCTAGCCTGAACTTCAGAGTTATTATTATTAGCATTGTACGTGTAGATTTTCAGAAAAAAAATGATGTAAAAGAACTAGGGCTAAGCCGGTAACACTTTGAACCGATACAGATACTCTCACCGATTCCGTTACTGATGCTTGAAAATTAAAAATTAAGTATACCACTCTAATTATAATTATATGCATCAATGTACCAAGATTTTTGCTTTAAAATATTTGAGAATTACATAATAATATTAAATCACATGATACTTTACTACAAAATTCAGTTTTTTTAACACAAAACTGGTGAAAAAATAAAAGAAACTGGAATTTTACATGATTACCAGGATAATTACACTCCACAAAATTATCGCATGGCATTTCTGAGGACTCCACGAAAGATAAAAATGCCGGAAAAGTATCGGTAGGTATCGGCATAATAATTCCAACCGATACTTTCCGATACCGTTTAATCGGCATTGGCTCAGCCTTAAAAAGAACATATCAAATGCCTTTTAAAAGAAATATGTGATATTAACTTATATACCTGTCTTAAGCATTAGATATTTATTAAAATCTAATGTAGTAGCATAAAAAATTAAAAAGAAACATGAAGTACACTAGTGGTTTTCCTCACACCACCCCCAAAAATTTTCACAAATTTATAGTGTCCTAATTTATCAAGGTATAAATTTACCTTGACAGCCTAAAAATGAGCCTACAACCCCTAATGAAAAATTGTTGATAAATCTTAAATAAACCATATGAGATTTTTAGCATTTAACATGCTAATAGATTTCTCAACACACACAAATATAGAATTTCAACGATCCAGCGGTACTTTACATAATTTTAAAAAAGTAATGTGAGCAAGCCTTGACATGATATATATTCTCTATTTATATTTTGATAACACTGTAATTTTACATTTTCTCACATTACTTTTTATATAAATATAAAAAAACACAGGAATAGGATGAGAAAGGGTGCCAAAAGGGCGGATAAACACTAATAATGAAGAAGACAGTAAATATATACCACACGAAAAGAAATAGTTTGATATTCGCGACCTAGGTCGCATTGTCATCAGAGAAGAAAGAGATCATGGTTACGAAGTGTAGAAGCACAGAATACTGACAGCAGCGTCACTGCCGTCAGTGTTGCCAGAAACAGTAGATAGTAAACAAGTTACTTTCACCAGTGTTTATTGCAAGGTGGGCTGGTATTTTCGGGGAGAAGGGTTATTGGTTAGCTAGGTTGAGTCCGGGGGGTATAGTTGTGTGCATGCCTGATATATAGGCCCTCCCATTCCCTGCGAAAGGAAGTGTCAGAGTGAGGGGGTAAAAGATGGATGATGGCCACACGGAAACAGTTGTTATATATATATATATATATATATATAATTAATAATAATTTAATCTGCCAAAAATAATATTCTATATTCTATCGTTTCTTCTATTTTTTATGCTGTAGCTAACTAGGCAAGAAATAATTCATTATTCTTTTATACTTTACCTTTAAACCATTTGTCATGTATCTTATGCCAACTCTTTTACCATAGGAATGTGTCATTACTATAACTTTATGACCACAAGCTATGAGGCACTGGGATAGATTGAATATGTGTTCTTCAACACCTCCCATGTTGGGATAAAAGAAATCTGACACCATACTGAAAAAGAAGAACAGATAAATGTATTTCAACATTTTACACATTAGCTGAATGCCAAGTATAATTAATATTTTTCATATAAAAACTATATTTATTCCTCTCCACATTTCAAGATTACCAGTGTTTGGATATAATGAGGATAGGCAGTTAGGTTCTGAGGCTCTAAAAATTGTTAGTGTTTCTTGTAATATACAGGGTGTCCACAAATTATCTTTACAACTTCAAATCTAAATAACTAAATAATGGAATGAGGTATCTCAGTTCTGTTTCCTTCATTTAAAAGAGAAACTCTCAAAGTTTTTTTTACCACCTCAATGCATATCTATGTGTGCACCCCTTGTTGCCCGTAGGATATCAAGGCAATACTCAATTTCATGCCATTTCCGCTCTAGTACCTCCTCAGTAGGTGTTCCGATGGCTGCAGTAGTCCTTTGTCGTAGGACTTGAATATTGGGAACTGGTGTTCGGTATACAATATCCTTAAGATAACCCCATAAAAAGAAATCCAAAGGGGTTATGTCGAGTGATCTTGGTGACCAAGTAACTGGGCCATTCCTCCCAATCCATCGACCAGGAAAATGTTCATCTAAGGTCGATTTCTCGAACCTCGTGAGGCTTTTCAGACCCCCAAACTCGACAGTTATGCCTATTCAATAATTTATGAGAAAAGGAAACACACTGTACCTTCTCCTGTGGAGTAGTCATTTTGTGGAAATGTGACCTCACATCTTCCCCACTTACTCAATGTACATGAAAAAACAGTAAACAAAACTTTGAGAGTTTCTCTTTTACATGAAGGCAACAGAACTGAGATACCTAGTTCCATTATTTAGATTTGAAGTTGTAAAGATAATTTGTGGACACCCTGTATAATCAGTGGCGTATCAGGAAAATTTGACCTGGTTTACCACAGCAATTCTTATTTATTGTGTGTATTTATTATATATTCATTAGATATAATGGAAGTGAAACACCAATTGAGGCACGCTAGTAAAACAGAAACAGTAGTCCGACGACTTCAAATTTTCAGGCAATTAATATACAAGGTGTTCATAAAGTCCCGGTACCATTACAACGTACATTACATGTGTAATGGTGCTGGGACTTTATGAACACCCTGTATTTTTCACAAAATGTCCCTTTTCAACGAAAATAGTACCTGGATTTTCTTGCAACCTCTGCCAAACATCGCACAGAAATAGAAAGATATAGCAGTTTCTTCTGCTAACGCCGTTTCTAGTGGTGAAACTGACCATGCAGGTCATGTGTTCTTAAATAGCTATCCTCCCAACTTTTTCTTTGGCTCCCTCGCCCTCCCCACAGACAATCGGGGAGAGAATCTGGTCGTCAGAAGAGTGCGATGGAGAACAATCGTTGGCATAAACCAGTCTTCAAGTTCTATAAATAATTTACTTATATTTGAGTTTAAAAACTTGTTAAAATAGTTTCTATTATATGTGATGTGTGATTTCCCACTTACATTCCTCACAAAAAGTTAGGAATATTGTTATATTAGGCATTAGGTGAAGACACAGCCTTGGATTGCAACAACCTGCTGGACGTTCTTGTGTTTTTGTCAACATATGCCACGGTGCCTATCACCTATTGCCAAATACAGGGGTGTCCACAGGGAGGATTCATGGCGTGCCTGCATCATGGGAATTTTTGGAGGGACAAAACTTTATACTTTAGCTACCAATTCTATATATCTTCACACAAAAATGGGGGGGGGGGTTGATTTGTTTGACTGACTTGTTATTGATTTTTAGTTATGGTTATTATGCAAAGTTGTTCTACCTACCTGCCTGTGGTGATCGCAGGGATGGCATTGAAATGGAACACCACCTCTTTATGCCTTTAGAATCAGTTTAGAAAGGTGGGGAGGACGTGTTGTTCGCATTAATACAAGGTTAATCAAGCAGACAAACTTCTAAGAATAAGGTTCAGCACACTAACAATTTTACAAGAGGTGTAAAATTAGGAAATTATCAATAAGCTTGCTGCAACGACTTTGCAACGTCAGAAGTATTATCATTTGTGTAAAATGTTATTTCAATTAATGTCAAAGTAATATACAATATACATTGCTTAAATATATGTGAATTATATTGTTCTGCAAATTTTGGCTGACCAAAAAAATTTGAGTAAATAATTGGGCATAAGGGAGGAGGAAACTTTTACCTTTTGGGGGGCGCGCATCATAGGCTTTGGGGGGTGGGCACCCCTGACCTAATATAACAATATTCGTAACTTTTGTGAGGAGTGTATAAAAGCTAAATGAGAAAAGTCGGTTTACCAGTGGTAAACACTTAACATGGAGAATACACCACTGAATATAATGTGAAAATAATAATATCAGTTAAGATTAGCTAACTATTCTCCTTATTTAAGGCGATATCAAAAAGGTGCAAGACTGTACTTGAAGCAAACATCCTTCAAGAACGATCTCGCAATAGTGTCTTGAAGCTTTGGACTGGAAGCGAAAATCTTCCAAATTGCACTGCAGTGCCTAATACGAGGGTGAATCAAATATAAATGGAATTTTTTTTTGCACGGACAGCGAAAGTGTGGTACAGCCCTGTGGCCTTCAGGTGATTATGGTGGGGGGATGTGGATTCTGTTCCCTCTCCGGAGTCCTTGCCAACTCTCCACATCAGTCAGTAGCACAATGACTGAGCAAGAGGTACACCCGTCCGTTGTGCAATGCATCATCAAATTTCTTACAAGAGAAGGGGTAAAACCGGCTGAAATTTTGACGAGTCCACCCGTATTCTCACCTGTGATGAAACTTGTGTCCACCACTACAAAACAGCCCACATGGAGTGGCAGAAAAAAAAAAGAGGCTGGGCCAGACCAAGCCAAAAGCCGCACATCAGCTGGCAAGGTTCTTGCCACGTTTTTTTTTAGGATTTCAGAGGTGTCATTTTAATTGACTGTCTTCATGAAAGAATAACAGCGAATGCTGCTTACTACTGTCGACTCCTGGAAAGTGCTAAGGCTCCTTATCGGACCAAACGATGTGGCACACCCATCAGAAATGTCCTGCTGTTTCATGACAACGCCAGACCTCACACAGCTGCTGCAACATGTTATAGGTGTCTGAAGGATAGTAAATTTTTACCCATTTATATTAGCCAGTTTTATTTCTTTTTTATACAATTTCCTTATTCTCTTGTATGAATCCTTACCTGTATAATTCCCTTCTTTACTTTTATCGTACCAGAACATGACAAGGTTTCTGAGTGACTACAGATAAGGGGTAAACCAGCTGAGAGTTTTTTCCTTATTTTTAGATTGTTTATCACTTATATTTTTTTGATATTCTTGGACACGTGTTGTTAAATATGTCAGTTAGTATAGATATAAAAGTTTCCCAGGCATTCTCAACTGTATCACAATTTATCAATAAATTTTCCCAGTTAATCTCACTTAAACTGGATTTTAAAAGGGAGATAGAGTTAGGGCCTAACAATCTATTTTTTTTTCTTTTTTGGTGCTATTTTTGTATGAAATGGTACACCCAACCTGAGATCACAATGATCTGACAAACTAGGTTCAATTACCTCAGATTTTAAGTTTTCTTTATGCATATCGGTACCAGTTTCATAGATCGGAGACACATTAAAATCGGATATTTTGGGTTTCGCATGGTTCGTACTTACCAATTGTGTATTGCGGAACATAGTTCAAGGTGCCATTATGCTTTTTACACTTTTTCTACTAAAATAACGCATTTTTCTAAGTGCTACCGAACGCACGTAACGGTGCGATATCGCTTACTTTGCGAATGATATAGCTTCTTTTGTTTTGTAATATCAGTGTTTCCAAACTTTTTCACCGAAAAATACCTACTATCGTGTTCGTCATGTGTGCAAATTGTATATTATGCAAGGGTAGCTGACGGAGAGCCCCACGAACCATTCCCATAAGGTTAGGTTGGGTTTGGTTAGGTTAGGGAAGCATAGTTATAATAAAAAAAATAATAAAAAAAGGGTTGGAAACACTGACATGATTTCGCGGTTAAGTATTTCGTTCTGTAAAAATGAAGAAATGTGTCTCCGATGTATGATACAGTTACCATGTATAGGGCTATCTGTAATTATATTATGTAGACAGGATTGCCCTCTTGTAGGTTTATCATTGATGCACATGGGCGTCCGGAAGGGGGGGCAAGGGGGGACCGCGGCCCACTGGAAAATGAAAGTCAACCAAAAATTATGCATTTCACACATACAATTTTATTTTAGCCACAATAATATGTGTTAATTATTGCATTAACCCCATAAATTTAAATTTAAGCAATGTTTTTTTAGGGAACTACACTCTATTGGGGGGAAATGTGACTTGTTACCTTCCTTGCCCCTCCCTGGAAAAAATCCTGCGGACGTCCATGTTGATGCAATACAGATTATAACAGCTGAGTGTATCACCAAGTTATTTTAGTTACTCCATATAAATTCTATTTTTTTCCTGAAAGCTCGTAAATTCAAAGGAAAGTACAATATGCATGTGAGAAATTAATTAAAAAGTATGTTTCTGTAAATCCTAACAGTTGACGAACAACTAACATGCCAACTCAAATTGTATTGCGTATAGAGTCCATTATATAGAAAGCAGAAGCATATCATAAGTTAAAGTACTAACCATATTCGGTGCTTCATGATGTGTGCCATTCGTTGCAGAGGTTTCACTTAAAATTGTTTAATGCATTGCATTTGTAACAAAACCCGCGCAGAAGGCAACCACCCGTACGAACCAGCTGATTTCATTTTCAACTTTCCATTGTTAACAACTTCGAAGCGAGCTGCGTGTCACTCAGGAATACCACTCGACAAAAACTAAAATAATCATAAATTATTCATGTCATAAAGAACTTACGTTGTTATTGTAAACTTACAAATCTGTATTATAAGAAAATCTATTGCAGATAAATTTCTCTTGTTGATTAAATAGAGATAACATATTTATCATACCCAATACGTAGTGTTTTTTCAAGTTTCTACATAAATGTGAACCAATCATGGTTACGTTTTGTCAGATAACTTTGATGTAATATGTGCACATTTTCTTTATACAGTAAAAGAGGTGCTACGTAACTATGTTCTAAATAAAACGATTAGGAATTGGTAAAAACAGTAGGTAAAAAACGATTCGTAGCGAAGTTGCGAAACATCAAAGTTTACTGCACTGCAGTAAGCAAGCGCTTTGAAATCAATTCATCCTACACAAATGTACGTCTGATTAGAACATGGCTGCTATGTTCCATCGTAGGTGTGGGGAGCGCGTAACACTTACAAATGGAAATAAGACTGCAATTAGAAATTTTGCTGAATTTAACTATGGATTAGTTCTCAGCAACGAACCACTTGTCGACAACCAGTTATTCGAAGTTGTGATTGACAAAAAGGTGATGCATATACGTCCATATTTATCAAATTGAAAGTTGCATGTTAGCAATCATTATCATCAATAAGGATTATTTTTTATCTTGTATTTTGAACTACAGCTATCTATGTAGATGCAGATTTGTTTTCCCAATACAGTAAGGCGAGAGAAGATTAATTTGTTGGCTGATAAATATGGTACATATTCTATGACAGATCAATCAACAGACTTGTCGTCGTAATTTGTGTATCTGTTTGTTCCTTAAGATGTGTGTTTCTAATTAGCAAGCTGCTACAATGTTATTCCTGTTACGAAAAACAAGTTTGGCATACTTCAGGAGATTTCACTTCTGTATGTAACGTTAAATTTGACGATTCTAGTTGACGTAGTAATGCTAATGGCCAAATTTCGTATTGAGTGGATATTAAATTATTTGGAATTAGTAATTTACAGTTCATAAAATGAATTGCTAAGGTATGGAGAGAACGGATTTTTGCTCCACCTAATAGTTTTTAACACAGCCAACAACAACACAGCCAAGAAATGTGAAGCGAGATTGAATTGCCTCGTTAAAAAAACTCTTTCTCCCCTCCTTTTTTTTTTAAACTTGTAAAGTACACCCAGCAATTGACACGTTCTCCATTCTCCCCAAATACCTGTTTATATTAGACATATTCATTTATGTTTTTGATCAATGTATAGTAGCAATAGTATACAGCACTATGAATATGTTGTGCAGAACTGCAGCCTACCAAATAACAAAAATACCCACAATGATTTGCCATTTCGTAGCTTGTACTTGAGCCCAGGGCTGGAGTCTAGTTTATGTCGTTCTTGCCTGTTTACAAAACCGTGCTAGTAGACAGCGGGTGCTCAGGCATCCGTAGGGTAAATAAGTTTTTCTTTTTACAATTTCTGTCACTAACCATTCACGGGAACGAGGTATGCCTACGAGGTTAGGTTAGGTTCCATTAGCACTCATTTCACCCCTAAATATGTGCTTCATCATCGAAAAATGTCCTCAGTACGTTCAATCACGCATATCCGGACAACATCGGTTTTTCTCGATTTTCTCCTCGAGGAAAAATTTCCTCGCCTTGGGATTTAGTTTGTTGAATTCCTTATACAATAACCTTTCCAACGATATATGACACATATTCCTTATGAAAAGGACGTAAACTAGACTCTTACCGAGCCCAGAATGTGTGGTGTGTGTGTATTCACTCGTTCTGTATTCTTTAATCTATTTCTGCATAAATAAATGCTTAAACACTTAATCTATGTGACTTTAATCATTCAGTAGATATATTAAGCTTAAAAATTTGAAAATGATGGTTGAAAAAAAAAAAATGGGTAACAATTCCGGGTATTAGTTTACTATCCTTCGAACAGATTTCTTCATTTGTACAGAAGAAACTACTTACCGTAATAAGTTCCTGTAGTATTGTCTAACATCTGGAAGGTGTTTTGTGTGATGTGGGAATGTTTCATAGCAGAAATTCAACCATTGACGCATAGCCCCACGAACCATTTCCGGTAAGGTTAGGTTAGGCAGGGGCACAATAGGTTACAATAGTTAAAGATTGGTTTTGAAAAAAATATGCGTAGCCCCACATACCATTCTCGCATAGCCCCACACACCATTCTTGCATAGCCCCACGAACCATTGACACATAGCCCCACAAACCATTTGCGGAAACGTGCGTTCTTCAGTTACAAAAACACTTTTTTTTAAAAAAAAATTGATCAAAAAAACGTGAATACACGTTAAAAAATGATCTGCGAAGCAAATAGGTAAGTACAAATGTCAAAAATTGACGAAACTCAGAAGTTATAGGTGTCCGAAGGATAGTAAACATTTACCGCAAGCATGCACATTTCCCATGGACATTGTGTTTTCCTTTGACAAGCGACTAGTAAATCGGAACCTTAGTAGAATGCATTTTGAGACTTTATTTTAATGCTAAGAGAACCTGGCCTGCCTAACCTAACTATGAAAGCATATATTGAAGAAAATCGCTAAAACTCCGCAGTATGTGTTAACAGAAGTAAATCAAAATCGAACCATGTTAAAATTGCATTCGTAGCATGATGAAATTGCAATAAAACAAAAGGAACTTGTGCCTTTTTCTATGTTGTGTGACCGATTTCCATTCCAGGAATCCAAAAGGTTCATACAGTACTTCCTTTTACAAAAGATGTCATACATATGAAACATTAGTTTGCATGTGATGAATTTATAGAACATCGTTTCAGGATATGGCAGGGAAAAATTATTCATAAGATAACACGCAGTAAATAACAGAAATCAAAATATGTAAAAAATGTCTGTGTACCAGGATGAAATCAGAATTAAACAATCGAAACTTGAGCCTAGAAAAATCATCCTCATGGTAGGCAACATTGATGAAATTTTTGTAGTGTGCAGAAAATAAAATATCTTGGCCCGGTTGTCAGAACCAAATTTATCCTTCAAAAATGTAATGAGTACTTTCTGGAGTAAGTGAACTAATGCTCTATCATGCTATCTGATATGGCAACCAAATTTTCAGTTATTACTGTCAAAGTATTGGGATTTCCATAATAATAATAAATAATGATAAAAATAGTGAATGGATGTATTATTGTTGCTTGACCATTATTCCAGTGAAAACCTTGTGAGGCATCTTGCAACACACAGGAGGGGCCTCCCCCATGGCGCAGTGGTAGCGTCATTGCCTTGTAATCACGGGGTCCCAGGTTCGATACCCGGTGGAGGCACAAGTGGTTCGGATTCCACTTTAAACTGTAGGTACAGTCCCGATTAGCCTTACTGTGCATAAAGTGGACTTAAAACAGCAAATCAAACCAAGCAACACACAGGAGTAATTTTCTACAGAATCACGAAGTACAATGTAGTGCCTATCAAGAACTGTTTCTTTTAAATGCTTGAGAAATTAAGCTTGTTGGCATGAAAGAATTTCCGATCAGGTGCACATTTTTTCGACTAGAATTTTTATGAATTCTGTGCAGGCTTCATTGATGTTTCAAGTTTTGATCTGTCTGTGAATATCCACTGTTTGTTCCTGCTTTGGTGTTAATTTCCAGGTGACCCTTATTAATTTCAAAATATGCACTGTCAATGTTTCCGCGGATCTCATAATCTTGAAGTCTTTCTAATCTGGATGATGCCATGATGCTGGCGATCAAAGTCTCTTATTTAAAAAGAGTCAGCTCACTATCTATTCAACATTCTACCACACGTATTTCAAACAAGACTCCTGCACACATTATTCACTTTCTAGTTGCAGAAGTATTGCACATGAGCAAGTCTGCAATGTAATAGTGCAGTGTTGCAAACTCCCTCTAGAAATGACCGGCTGAAAAAAATATGCTGATACTAATTAAATTGTTTTTCTTTAATTATCCCATAGTTGTCCCAACTTCAAATTCAGTTATGTTATAGTGTAACCTTGTGTTAACAATATATTTCAGTTCCAAGGAAATTGCAGATATGCATTTTCAAAAGGTCAAAGTGGAAGACCTTGAAAAAATTTTATTCTAAATATATTGATGGGCTACTCCGTTGGAAAGCTTATTTCATGTCCTTTCAAACAAGACTACAACCAGCTCTCTATGTCAATTAGGGTAAGAGCAATTATCCATGAAAGTCTCGAGCGTGGACTAAAAATCGACAATTTTTTGTACGAGGGTCGTCCAGAAAATAAAGACTGTTTGGTTATACAAAATGAAAAACACAATATTTATTGAAAAAAAAAAACAATTCTGTTACACACCTCCTACATTTAAACATATGTCGTATCTGTGCACGAGCTTCAGAATTCTCATGTTATACTCTTCTGCCGCCAGTTCATTAAGCAAGGTGGTCACTGCAGTGACTTTTCAGGTGTTCTTTTGGTGGATTTCATGCCAAACGGCACTACAATCAATGCAAATCGTTATTGTGAGAGACTAAGAAAACTACGGTGAGCCATCCAAAACAGGAGGCGAGGAATGCGTTCTGGACGAATTGTGCTTCTGCACGACAATGCCCGCCCTCACACTGCTAGTGCAACTCAAGAATTGCTGGATCAATTCGGATGGGAAATTTTTGATCATCCACCCTATAGTCCAGACCTTGCTCCTAGCGATTTCCACCTTTTTCCTAAGCTGAAAGAGTTTGTGGGTAGTGGACGTTTTGGATTTGGAAGTGATGAAGAGTTGGAGAATGCAGTGACCACCTGGCTTAATGAACTGGCGACAGAAGAGTATAGTATGGGAATTCTGAAGCTCGTGCCCAGATACGACAAATGTAGGAAGTGATTATGTAGAGAAGTGAAGGAAACTTCAGATATGTAACAGAATTGGTTTGTTTTTTTTTCCAATAAATATTGTGTTTTTCATTTTGTATTTCTGGATGACCCTTGTATTTTCAAGCCCCCAAAACTCCATAACTACGCCACACAGGAAGTTACTCTTTCTCAGGATATCATATCTTCATGACTACCAAATAGTAGAGTTTCAGAAAAATCCATGATGGTCGGGTCAGAAATGAGATGCATGTTCCTAATGCTTTTGGGGCATCTGACTGACATGCGGGAGACCCAGGTTTGATTCCTGGGTTGAGTGATCTAAGATTGGAATTTTTGTGGCCTTGTCCCTGCAAAAATTGCAACCTTAGATATAGTGTTTTCATAATTCTGGAACACTTTAAATAAACATCAAGGATGCAGAATATTGGGGGCTGTTCACCCACTGAACCCCTTGAGAATTAAGTTAATTATTTTTAATAAACGGCTTTTGATGTTTGATGTAATTTACAATTGGTTCCAGCCTGCAGGATACACAAATATCAGAGATATTTGATCCCAAAGTATGGCTCTCATAATTGAAAACCTCCCATGTCGGAGTACTTTCACCGCTTTTCACTAGTAAAAACTGCTTTTGTATGCACACTAAAATATCGAGAGACCACGTTTCAAATTGCTATGAATTCCAAACGTAACGACGTAAAATTATAGCTGCTGTTGTGGAATATTTTGTTAGGTGCTATGTTCACTTGCATGAAGCCATAGAACTGGCTAAGGTATTATGCTAAGGTAACAGATGTACTTTACTTGATAATAACATGTCTCCACGATCTCTGAAAATAACGGGAAATGTTCATAACATGAACTTCTTAAGCCATGTAAAATATTTCATATTCTCGAGGGGGCACAGAGGGTGAAGGGTACCGAATATTGTATAATGACTAAATCCACAATGTATTTTCCCCCCTCCTCATTGGCCCTTTTCTTACTGTGAGTCTGGCAGATACATTAAAATTTGTTATTTATTAATAAATGCTGTGCTCCAGGCAATATTTGTAATTGGCTCTTGTTTTGTACTTGCAGATAAATTCCTGGAGTGGAAGCATTGAGATAGGAGTAACAGCATGTGATCCTAATACTTTGGAATTTCCTTCCAGTGCTACAGACCTCCGTGAAGGATCATGGGTAAGGATACACTAGCAGTGACACCACTTCTGCTTTTAGCTATTCGATAACTACCAGGACAAATAGAAACAATTTCATGCTGACATCAGGCATTTTCGTTATTCACTTCTGTCTTGTAGGTTAATTTAAACATAGAAAAGCGAGGCGCAAGTTCTGATTGCTGGGTGTCAATCTTGTAATTAAGCATATTGCTGTTCTACATCATCTGAATTTGCTACAGAAGCATAAGGATTATCACATTTACTGCATGTTCCTTGCAGAAATATATAAATTATTTATTAATTGCATTCATGTTTATCTTGAGATTGTATAGGACACCTTACTTCAGACTAAGGGGCAAAAATATCTGATTTTTTTGGACCTCTGAAAAAATTTGGTTATAAGCCCCTCGCATATTGTTTGCCCAGGCCCTGCAACCATCCAGGGCCAACCATGTGCTAATGCTATCAGTTGTAGGCTTAGCAATATTTAAAGTAACACACCCTGGAACTAGTGCAATTATTCCCATCAGATTTTAGCGTACTTTATGAAAATTATTGGATTATTGTTGATTTTGTATGACTTGGATTTCAATTTATTTTTTCAGATAATGTCTGGCAATTCGATATTGAAGGATGGACGCTCAATTGTGGATGTGTATGGGACTGATTTGGATAAGCTGGTTGAAGGCGACAGAGTTGGTGTTATGAGAAGCTCCCAAGTATGTTTATATTATATCTGATATATTACTTTTCATGGTTTACTTGATATATATATATATATATATGTATAGCTAGTTTGCAAATTTATTTGCACACAATTGTGGAATACATGATCTTACGTGCATTAAGGCTCAGCTGATCCTTTAGCTAACCCCAGGGCAGATATTTTTGAATTTTCATCTCCTTTTGGCAACTCACACAGACTAAATAGAAGTAGGCAAGAACCGAACTGGTTACCTCAAGGCAGGGTTGCAGGATATGATGTTTTTTTCTGACCAGGATCTACATTGTTTAGTTCTGTCATTTTTTTTATGGTGGAGAGCCAAGATAAGTAAAGGTTTCCAAAATTATAGGAATCAGTCATCAAAAAAATACAAAGAACTACACAAGTTGGTCACCAAAACAAAAGAGTAACACTGCCTCAGGATAATGACTTCAACTCTGACAACTGACATCAATTCAGATCCCTCCTAGTTTTATTTGTTGTGAATTTTTACTTATCCAGGCAGTGGGGTTGAGGTATCCCCAAAATGTCAATAGCGTTTTTGTGCCTTATCATTTTTTGTTCCTATTACCTGATTTTACTGTAGGTAAGACCATGTATTTTTCTGCACTTGAGGAGTTTTCACATTTGAATAAGTTGTAGAATGTTTTTCCTGGTAGAAATATTATTTTTGCAAAACTATTAATTCGTTACTAGTCCTACTGGCCAGGAATTCTGAGATTTATACATCAATTCTGCAAATCTTACACTAGTCCTGACTGTTGAGACTTGAACATGAAATTTGTGCTTCATTTGCTGACAGGGATGGAAATTTTCATTTTGTGCAATAAGTGTAAAGTTTGAAAATCAAATTTCAGATTGTTTTCACTTAACACCACAAGTTCATTTTAAATAGTGAATTTTGCCCCAAAGTTCAGCCTATTTTGTACTGAAATTTTTATTATTATCACAAGTGCCTGTCAAAATTGTTAACAATAACTAAGATGCAGTTTTATTATAAGATATGACGATACATATTAAAACCATTTTTTGTGTTTCAGAGTGAACTGATTTTTTATGTAAATGGTATATCACAAGGAGTAGCAGCCAGTAACATACCAAGCAGTGTGTATGCTGTGATTGACATGTATGGAAAGTGTGCACAAGTCACTATTGTTGATCACAATGCCAATACGGAAGGTGAGTAGTGTTGGGTGATATATTGTCATGATATTTTTGATACATATATATCTTGTTGGTGATATATCATCACAATGTGGTAACAATATATATCGTGTCAGCGATATATCGTCACAATTTTTTAGCAATATATATCGTGTCGGTGATATATAATCATGATATTTTGGCAATATATATCATGTCAGAGATATATCATCATGAATATTTTGGCAATATATATCATGGAGATAATATAATATATTGGCAATATCACGATATGGAAAAATATTGTATCGTCTGTGAATATTTTTTGACGATATATTGTGATATCAAATTTCCGATATCGTCCATCCCTAAAGGTGAATAAATAGGATAAAAATGGCCATGTTCAGTTTGTATTAATTAAACGATACATCATAATTGCCCCTACCGTGACTATGCTGTCTGAGTTGTCAGGCTTTGGCTATGGAACTTGCGCTGGTTCAAGTCTTCTGGAGATGCAGCATAACAACTTTTCTCCTTAGATTTAGGTCTATGTATGGGACCGGTGGCCAGCCACCATCGTGAGGAAATTAAGGAGCTACGAATGAGTAGCGTAACCCAGTCATGGAAACCTGCGATGACGACAGAGTTGAACGTGCTGACCACACGTCATCCAGTAACTGGTTGTATGATTTTCCACCTATGCTGAGGCATGTGGGAGTGAGGTAGGTAGGTAGGCCTTGGCCCTCGAGGGCTCTTACACCATGGGTTATTGTTATGTATCATAATTCTTCTTTTATGTACATATTGTTTGCATTGTAGAGTTACAAGCAAATTAACATTTTTTTGATGTAAGGGTTCGGTTGAACACAGGTTCCCTTCAAAAGAGATAGTATTTTTTTGTGCAACCAAAACCCTTGGTGTTCACAAGCTTCCAGAAGGATAGCAAAAGAATATTGGGATTTGACATGTGCTACATTGAAATACATCATATTACAAGCATTCATTGCAATGCTAATAAACGTGCTCTATGCAAGGTCTTTTTCATATTTAAATTGTCTTTGTATTTTGAGTGTGGTTTTTGTGAAGCTTCAGTGCCATATGAAGTTACAGCGTTGAAGCATCACATTCCGTATCAGATCCCACTTTAAACTGTAGGTCCAGTCCCGATTAGCCTACCTGTACATAAAGTGGACTTCAAATAACAATATTCCATATCTGCGTTAGTTCAAAGTAAGGCTGACCTCATACCACTGACTAATACAGGGTGGGCCAAATGAAGATAGGACCGATTTGTGCCTTCGGGCTGCCATTCCCAACACCTGCTGTAGTCAATGTCTTGGACACTATTGCAGTAAATAAAACCACTTGCTTCATCTTTTGATTTGGTATAGTTTTATTTGGCCAACCCTGTACATTGTAAGAATTTCAGAATATTAGTAAATTTTAATATAAGTATTTCATTGTGACTATACCATGTCAATTTATGAGTTTTATTTTAAAAAATTCATTATTTTATAATAAAATAGCCAGAAGATTAAAATAACTGTCATTAGAGAATTTATTTTGTGCCTCACTAATGTAGTCGTAAAAAAAGATGTCCCAATTTGATCTCTGGTGTAGGCACAATGTGTTGGATTCCATTTTAAACTGTAGGTCCAGTCTCGATTAGCATTAA
The DNA here is from genome assembly GCF_977018435.1 of Lepisma saccharinum. NCBI lineage: Eukaryota > Metazoa > Arthropoda > Insecta > Zygentoma > Lepismatidae > Lepisma > Lepisma saccharinum. The sequence continues at coordinate 34,749,310 of NC_139257.1, forward strand.
ATAGACTTGAACAAATTTTGTTAAAAAAATTTCCATACATTACTGGTGAAAAATTAATCCTGCTATTTTATCAGGACTTATGAGGTGAATATACTTTTTATTTTAAGACCAAGCAATTTATCAATTTTCATAATGACTGATTTTAATGTTTCTATATTTCCTTACAGCTCCAGATCTACCTACCATAGAAATAAACAATGATAATGTGATTTCAAACACTGTTGCAAATATCAACATTGCAAATCTCAACAACAACAATACTGACAAGCTGAGGTTCCATGAAAAATGTGGTCATCTTGTGAAACTTTCCAACAATTACAGAACTGCAGAAAGGAGAAGGCCATTGGACGAGTTCAACAATGGAGTTGTAATGACCCACAGGCCATTGAAGGACAATGAATTATTTGAGGTGTGTATTTATATTTTGATTATTTTATGTTGTGATGATTTGTTCTTAAGACAAATTTAAGCATTTAAACACTTTCACAGCATGTAGAGGATATCAACTTTTCTTACTACTGTTTTGCTCATGTAGGCCTCTTTTTGGTAATACAAACTGTCAAACAATGATCAGTCAGATTGACACCTTGGCTACTCAAACTTGAGGTGACATATTTGGCCAATATCTTTTTGGCTTTTCATGTAACTGGTTTAGTATCACTTGAATCTATTTTCATTAATAGTTGAAGCAACAATTATTTTATATTATTTCTAGGTCCGAGCCGATACCGATGGTGATGTATCGTATCAGAAAGTATCAGTTGCAATTCATGTACCGATACTTTTCTGGCATATTGGTCTTTCACGGGGTCCGTAAAACTACCACTTGATACTTTCGCGAAGTCTAATTATTCGGGAAAATGTACAGAATTCAAACTTCCTTTTTATTTTGCACAAAGAACTATATTTTGTGATTACGTAATATCTATTTTTAATATTTTGATGTAATTGTTGAATATTCTAAAGCAAATTTCTTGGTAAGTTGATACTTATTATTTGAGAAGAAAATTTACACACTAATATTGATCAATATTGTGAACAAATCTTAATTATTGCAATTCTCATGCATCAGTATTAATGGAAAACTGTACGAGTTTCGGCCATGTAAATGTATAGAAAATTGTTTTTGAAAAATATGACATTTCATAAAACTAGTTTTTTGGTTGCTGTTAGAAATATTCAGAATTAGAATGACAGCAGTGTGTTTCATCTCTTCTCCTTATTTGTATATTGATAATTCTAAAAATGTATTTTAGAAGTGGTTCAGCGATTGAAATTAAACTGTCACTCATTTCAAAATATGAAAATTTTGGGGTACATAATGTTTTTCCTATATTCAAAGATTAAGTTCCCAATTGTGGTTAACCAAGGTGCAGAGATAATAACATAGATAATTGTCTATGTTAAAAACAACCTCTGAACTACTTGAGTAGTAATAAACATTCACAGCTAATAGTGGGTAGGGTTTTTCCCGGACATATCCTACATTTTAGCCTTATGTCCGGCATCTTGGACAAATTTGAAAAATATCATAAAATGTTCTACATTTTGAGCATCACATAATATTAATTAGGAAAATACATGTTTCAGTTGAACAAAGATAAATCATGCAAGTTACAAGTTTATGGACTGTACTCCCAAATTCATTAGTGAAATTTATTTAGAATCAGTTATTGCCCAAAAACAGATAAAACGTTTCTGCTAGAACAAAGGGAGCAATTAATGAACAAAATTTTGGGGCACATTCTGATGAAATACCCGAGATGAAACTTCTGGAACCATTTCAAATTACGGTAATTGCTGACTATCTGCCATTACAGGTCATAATGCAAATGTTGAGAGAATGCTTTCATTACCATCAGCACAACGGACTCATGAGATGCATATTTCTTTCATAAATTCTGTAAAAAGTTTGGTACTGGGCTCTATAATTTCAAAGAATTTAATTGTCCAGTCTCTCATAAATATATTTTGACGACCTGAAATTTTGAGAAAAATTGGTTCATCTGTGAAGTACCAGTTAAAACATGTAGTAAGAGGTGCATTTTTAGTGTGATTACAAGTTTGGATTTCTTTTTTCAACTGATAAGTGTCAACTTTAAATTACTTTCTAACATGATTTGGAAATGTGTATTATTTATTGTGAATGTTTTGTGCCCTACACTTTGGGACATTATGTCCTACTTTTCCTTATAGCCATCTGGTAACACTAGGTAGGGTGTCATTTTCTCTCCTATATGTATGCAACCACACAGTGCATGTTCACTTAAAAATGCATACTATGCCGATAATTCACTGTAGGATCAATATTATGCCTGCATGTAAATTTATGTGATATATACAATTTCTCTCGTTTTTAGATTCGCATAGACAGACTTGTAGATAAATGGTCTGGCAGCATTGAAGTTGGGATAACAACTCATAACCCATCAGTCTTGGAATTTCCAGCAACAATGACGAATATGAGAAGTGGCACAACAATGATGTCTGGCTGTGGAATTTTAACCAATGGGAAAGGCACCAGGAGGGAATATGGGGAATTTAATTTAGACGAGTTGAGAGTAAGTTGAATATGTCGTGAACATACCGTGGCTCAATTTTGTAAAGCTTTCATACTTATGTGTTCATGCTGCATATCTTTTCATTCTTGTCTCTCTAGTTCTTCTAAAGCTCACCACTGGTTGAAAAACAATAGCATTTTTGTGATGTGAATGACTATTCAAATCTGTTACCATTCTTGTGGGTCCATGACGTTCATGGCATGCATGTGATTTTTCTTTGAACTGTGAAGTTATCTTATCCTATGTGCATCAATAAGGTAGTCTAATAGGTGTTTTAGTCGCTAATGTTTTTTTCGCTCTTTCAGGAAGGTGACCGAATTGGAATGATGAGAAAGTCCAATGGCAACCTCCATTATTTTATAAATGGGCTTGACCAGGGAGTTGCTGCAACAAAAGTTGCAAGTTGTGTGTGGGGAGTTGTTGATCTCTATGGAATGACTGTTAAGGTAAAAGAAATAATAATACGTACCAATAATAAACAATTATTTTACCATTCTCTGTAGGGGGAATTCAATCTGAAATGAAGCATTACTTTAACCTTTTGCCGCCCAAGGCCTTTTTCACAAGTAAGCCTCTATTGCCCGAGCCGATTTTGAGTAAAATGCAGAGTTTCAATTAAATGAGTGTAGATCGGAGGCTAATTGCCCTAGAGAGATGAGTGATATACCGTTGTACGCGGAATGAACCAGAGATTCATACTATATGAAATTTTTGAAAATTCGGCGTATATGTTGGGGGGGGGGGGAGGGGGCTAACTCTCAAAATTCCAAAATTTCGGGGAAAAAAATTTGGTTCCCCCACCCTCCTCCCAAGAAAAAAGTACATGACAGTGTCGACATGCACATGGAAATGATCGCTGACATGTAAGGAAGACAAAAATATTTGCATTATTATCATATGACCAATGAAATTTGAGTTGTACCCCCAAAAGGAATGGTCGGCACGCCACTGATTCAAGCTTCAAAATGCAGCGGTACCTTGAAATGACTATAGCTCAGAAACTAAATGCCCTAGAGATATGAAAGATATACCATTGTACGCAGAATGAATCACAGATTTAGACGATATATAATTTATGCACATTCGGCGTATATATGGAGGGGGGAAAGGGGGGAAATCCCCTGAAAATACTTTTTTTTTTAAAAAAAATGGGGTTTCGCCCGCCCCCCCTGAAAAAAGGATATGAAAAGTTCAAAATGCACATAGAAATTATCGCTGGCATGTAAGAAACAGAAAAATATTTGCATCATTGTCGTATGACCAATGTAACTTGAGTTGTACCCCCAAAAGGAATGGCCACTGATTCAAGCTTCAAAATGCAGCGGTACCTTGAAATGACTATAGCTCAGAAACTAAATGCCCTAGAGATATGAAAGATATACCGTTGTACGCAGAATGAATCACAGATTCAGACGATATATAATTTATGCACATTCGGCATACATATGGAGGGGGAAAGGGGGGAGATCCCCTCAAAAATACTTTTCTTAAAAAAAATGGTGTTTCCCCCCCCTGCACCCAGAAAAAATGTCAAAATGCACAAATTGCAAAAATTATGCAAATTTGGTGTATATATGGAGGGGGAAGGGAGAAAACCCCCAAAAATTATTTAAAAAAATTGTCACCACCCAAAAAATGTCCTTTCACTTGGGCACAAAACGACACCTACGCACAACATTCACGGACAAAAAGCTAGAACGTAGTGACAAATGAGCGCCAATTCTTGCAGCTGCTTGAAATTCTATTTTTAGACAATGCTGGGTAACCCCTGTTGCCACTTGTGCTAAAAAAAACAACGGTTTCCTTCAGCGCGCTTTGAAATTCCATTCTCACAACGCAGATTCAACAACCAGTCTTCCCCCTCCCCCTGCTTGCGCCCTCACGGAAAACTTTCATTTTGACATCGGATACTGATAAACAAGCTTCCTTCGAATGCAGTTCACAGGCAGGAGTGAAAAGCATTGCTTTAGAACAACAAAGCCGGTCTTCCTTTGTCGGCAAAAAATTGACCTTGAAAAGAGACTCAAAAGAGAAGTCCCTTTCCCCGCCTTTCCCCCTCCATTTTCATGAAGACAAAAAAATGCAAGAAACCATTTCTGTTAAATACATGTGTTAGGAACAATATAGAAAAATAAAATCGAAATTCTAGGCAAAAATAGAAAAGTTATAATGTAAAAACTACGACCTTGACACATCATCTCGATCGAGATGCTTGGTGTCCTGAGGGTTACTTTTGGATATCTCGTTCGAGACGCTTGGGCACCAAAAGGTTAACCAATAATTAGAGACATGACTAACGAAAAAACAAAATGTGAAGTAAAACATTGTAATGTTAATTTTTCATGTTTCTCAAAGGTGCAGGTGCATTTTCATACCCTGTTTTGTCACTAAAGGATGCAAAATAGACCCTTAAACCCAAAATTAATAGAGTTTATTTACCGACGCAACACTTTCTGAAGTTTGAATTATCATGTGATTTATGCAGTTCTCAGAAAATTGATTAATTCTGCTGTAAATATTTGAGAAGCAAAAAATGGATCCCTTTGTGCAGATATTAACTTACTATTCTGGTAACTACTCAAAGCTCTATCAGAAGGGATATGCTTATTTTGTGTAATAAGTGTACTATTTTGTCCTTCGTGGCCATGCAATGTAAAGTGCTGTGCTTTGGGCTCCGACTGCGGGACAACATGGGTTCAGTCTCTGGGTTTTTGACCTGTGTATAGGACCGGTGGCAACCCACCATCATGAGGAAATTGGGGAGCTACGAGTTAGTAGCATAACCCAGTCATAAAAATCTATAACTTCTGGGGGTTCGATGTGCTGATCCCACATCACCTCATTACGGGTTGAAGAACTCCACACCTCTAGGTAGGATTGTGGGAGGAAGACTGGCAGTTGGGAGATATGCCAACGCTCTTACGGGCTGTAGAGCCACAGGTTATAAGTATTTTATATACCGCTTTTGATACAATTTTTCACCGCTATAACACCAAAATTTTATTTTATTTACCACTTTTGAACCTGAAATTGACTGTTTTTGCACTGAAATTTTGCTTTTAAATTAGCAAAAGTATGTGCCTCTATCAATAATGCTTTGTAATGCTAAATGTTTAATAAAGTTTCATTTTAAATATACAAAAGCTGAGCCGATGCCACTTTCAGCCAATACCAAGACCCATGCCAGTACCAATTTCCACATAAACACTCAACTTTCGAAATTGCGCACCAGTGTATTGATACTTACCACTCTGCTAGCATTTCCTAAAGGGATTCTTTAGAAGTAATATTCCGTTTGCCACATCAATCCACATTATTTCACTTGCAGTCTGTAACCTTCCAAGTGAATAGTGTTCCATGCTTGTGACGATTTTCTGAGGTCTGAAGCATGGGCAAACTAAACTTGAACGCAGTGACTTGACAAAGCATATCTCGATTGTTGTAACTCTGGTAGATTGATATTGTATATTTTGAATGGAATACATAAGAAATTATAAATACCGTATTTACGCATGTATAATATGTGTGCATGTATAATGCGCACCCTGGTTTTTTATTGTGAAAAGTGACAAACAATTATATATCATATATATTGCACAGTGCAATGCAGGTTCAAGAAATGGCTTTCAGTGAGTAACGTAACATTTATACAAGACACATTCAGGACCCTCAAACTAGCAGTTAGCAGCCTTCCATTAAGACATTTGCACACTCCATATCAATTTATTTGGCCAGTAATACATTTTAATTATTATTTTCTTTTTCCTTATCTTTTCTTTCATCCAAAGTACCATAAAAATCAGAACGTACCTTAATTTTATGATTATTTTATTTCAACTGCATTGCACATTAGTGTCACCATCCTGAATGGAATACTGTTTCCATATTCAGAAACTGTATAATTCAAGCTTTACAACGATATATAACATGATAGGGTTCCGTAAATATGAAATATCAATGCAAGTGTCACAAAATCATGGAATGACCCTGTACAGTTTCATGTTGGGTGTCCCAATTATTCTGTGCATAATAAAAACTACAGTTTTAGGGGCAAAATTTTTTGAAAAATTGTGCATTATACATGACTAAATACGGTATTGTAAATGCTATGAATTGTTATTGGTGGTATTAGTGGTAGTCAGTATGAGCATTGGTATTAGTATCAATTTAAAATGACTTCAGCTCAGTTTTATGTATATTTCGTTTTTGACAAAAACACGAAATGTGTAATAACACATTGTAATGCTAATTTTTCATGTTTCTGAAAGGTGTGAGGTGCATTTTCCTACCCTATTTTGTCACGAAATGATGCGAAACGAACTGCAAAATGCGAAATTGACTCGTAAACACGAAATTTACCATTTATATACCAACGCTACATTTTGTGGTCAGAATTATCCTGAGAGTTATGCAATTCACAGAAAATTGATTAATTTTGCTGCAAACATTTGAGAAGCAAAAATGGACCCAATTATACAGGAATAAACTTAATATTCTGGTAATGATTTAATGTGCTCTCAGAAGGGGTATGTTTATTTTGTGTAATAGTGCAGTTTTTAAATCAAATTTGGGATTATACTATTCACATTTTGAAAACCAAAATATCATTTTATATGCCACTTTTTCATCGCTATAACAGGGAAATTTCATTTTATTTACAGCTTTTAAACCTGAAATTGACTCTGTTTTTGTACCGAAATTTTCTTTTTTATTTACCAAAAATATGTGCATCTATGTATAAGTAATAATTGTAGGGGGTAAAACACAGACAGAAAACGGGGGTACATTGTCTAAAACTTATGTTATTCTAAGTAAATAAAGAGTGTGAAAAAGAAATCTTGTTTACTTTTAATTAAAGAGTGTGAAAAAGAAATCTTGTTTACTTTTAATTAAAGAGTGTGAAAAATAAATCTTGTTTACTTTTAAGGTAACTATTGTTGATCGTGACGAGAGGGAGGAACAGAATCTCATTACAAGAAGAAACACTGCTTTGAGGGACCATCAGATTCTTCATGGGTTGAATGGTAAGCTGAATTTTGTGTGGAGTTTGTGTTGTTATTAGGGATGGGCCAGTATGAAATTTTGGCCGATACCGATAAAGTACAGATATAAAATTTACTGATACCGATAACCGATATTCTACCAATCCAATATAAAATTAGAAATGGTCCTTGAAGAACCTGAAAGTTTCATTGACCTCAATATATGTGTGTTTCAAGGTGACTGCAGTGCAAAAGGAGTTGCATATTTAGATATTTACTTTTTTAGAAAGTAGAGCATGGAAATTATCCATAAAAATTACAACAAAATGGCAGAATTTTGCACTAAATTGTCATATATTTATCGATATATCGGATCGGTAATTTTACCAATATACCTATATTGGCCGATACCGATAGAGTACCAATTAATCGGTCCCCTTGTTACTGTTTAATAAAAATGTGGGATGTACATTCTGGATATAATTTCATTTTTCAAGTTTTGTCCATTGCATATTTTAAAATTTAGAAATACAGAGGGCCCTCATGTAGCCAAATGGTTAGTACTATAGTCTTGGGTGCATCCTGGGTTTCATATCTAAAAATTCTAGTTTTGAACTTTGAACCCAGTATCATGACGACAATTGGGAAGCTACTCGAAAAAGAAGTAGCGGGCTCTGATCTTGAAACCCAGAACACAGTCGTGATAGGACTTGGTGCACTATTCCTGCGCCACTCTTATATCCAGCACAGTAACCGCCTTTTTGGCAGTGACCCTCTGTTGCCGCATTTCCCTACGAAGAAACTCGCAGTCAAACAACCAATTAGGCCTAGTGCTTGGGCAAGAAGCTACATTAAAAATCCCCCTCCCCAGAGCAGCCAGTAGGGAGGCAGTATTGTGTCAATATAACTTTTTTGCGCTGTGATTGCACTCTGGTTGCTACAACGGCCGGGAATTAACTATGCATCACCTAATGAAAAATTTGGTTTGTAGGTCCTGACCCTTAAAGTACTGTTGTTGCACTATGGAGTTCATTTTATGTTTACAGAATTTATTCATAGTTTTGAATTGGTGGCACATAGCACTATGGCTTGCCACTAACAGAGCTTAAGAAAATAAAACGACTTGCTGTGTGCAAAAATAATGTAATGTAATGTGGAAAACTAACTTATTTATAGATAGGCTAATCGGGACTGGACCTACTGTTTAAAGTGGGACACGAACCACTGGGCAATGTGCTTCCACAGTGTATCGAACCCAGGACCGCTTGGTTACAAGGTGACAGCGTGTATAAATTTAAGGCAAGAAATGCTAGAAGTCCAAAAATTTGTCTGCTGATGAAAAGTTGCTTGCAGAACCTGGCCTTCAAGTGCATTGTTATGTCTCATAGTTTAGTTCAGATCAGTAACTTTCTTATACGGTTTGAAAAATGAAAAATATATGCACACATGTATTTTAGTCTAGACCAGATAGAGTCATTGAGCTACTTCCCACATATGAAAATACATGACGAGCTACCAAGTGTGGATTGATTTTTTTATGATCCTTTGTTGGTTTATAACAACTTTGAGACATGTAATAATTTCTTTGTGAGTGTCCCTTCATCAAATTTTATCATATCACTCACCCTTATCATCGTCATTAGCCAAAAGTGGCAGAAAAGGGACACTAAATAAAATAAAATCACATCAAATTGTTATTTTTAATTTCTCTGCAACATACAGAGGCTGCCATTTCTTAGAGAGTTCAAAACTTGTAAATTTATTTTTAAAAAACTTGTAAAAACTAGTATTTATACTTTCCTTGCACACACAGTAAAATCTAAAACCTTGCCCCTAAGCATTATCTTGCTTCTTACTCTGCTAATGAGAAGGATGCCACTAATTATCATATACATAAATGTTGCACCTTTTATCTACAGTCTATTCTAGCCAAAACCCTCACGAGCTACTGGAAATGACCCTGCGATCAATGGTTTGGTAATCCTTGGTGTAGACATTCCAAGAAACAAGACACCGAAACACTTCCAAAACTTTATTTGGTTCTGTTCAGTGTTAGTCCGAGGGCTGGCTGAAAAGTTCTCAGCCTGGTCAAGAAGAAAATGATCTAGGACCATGAAACTTTCCTGCTATTTCACATAGTCACCCTTAAGTTCAACACAGTTGGCACATCATGCCTCAAGTTTCTTTAAGCCTTCGAGAAAAAACATTTTTTGTCATGTGAAAAAAATGCTCTGTTGCTCCTATCACCTTTGAATCCTTGAAACTTTGCCCCCCCCCGCACCCCATGTCTTTAAATGCTACGAAAGGTAATTTTTACATTGAGCAAGATCTGGTGAGTAGGGTGGATGGTCTGTGCACAAAACAACCCGTGAGGGAGCATTGTCCTGCAAAAATAGATACCTTGTCACTTTCTTCTCGACCTAAAATAAATTAAAGAAAATGTGTTATATCCTGCAAATTAGCACATTACACTGAAATAACACTCTTTACAGCGACAATGACAAAATTACACATTTTTTCCAGTCACCCCCCACCTCCCCCTTTCATAAATGCACCAACTATAAAATGTTTTCACTGAGGGATACTAGCAAATCATTGGATATTGCAGAACTCTTATGGTACCATTTCTTCCACAGGAAACTATTGTGCCGATGTAGGGTAAGATTTTACATGCAATTGATATGTCTATAATCAGTTAGTACCTTATTTGCTATCTCATTGCAGATGTTCCAGAAGAAGATTTTATAGACAGGCTAATGTTTCATTCAAGTTGTGGTACACATGCCGCAGTCATAAACAATGGGAGGACATCACACAGACCAAAGTAAGTGCAATTCTGTATGATTTTATTCATTGTCATTTTATTATTTGAAGGGTTCGGGATGTAAAACATGGTGACATTTTGGTAATTTCTGCGTTCATTAAGAAAAAAGGTTATTAGAAGCTATACTATAGATAAATTGTTTTCGTGTTGTGGTTACCAATTTCAGAAAGTTTTACTGACTATAACAAGACAATTTTGCTCAAGAATTGAAGGATGGCACATTTTACTTTGTAACTCAAAAATGACCAAAATGTCACTTACCATGTTTTACACCTGGGCCCTTCATTTAGGGATAGAATTTCCGGCTTTAACTTTTACACTTGCTTGAGGGTGTGAGCTTGTTGTTTTTGGGATTGATTCCAATATATAGGCAAGAAACGTACCAATAAGACTGAGAAAAGAAGTGTTGAGCACATGATTGAAGGGGTGTTAAACACAAGAGGACAAATGGAATGTAAATTCCATCACAGTGCAAGGATATATCCATGAAATACAAGAAGGTAAATATACAGGGTGGTCCATAGTGGCAAACTTGTTCAAGTGTAGGTGCCGATATACAGGAATTTCCCATGATTAAGCAGCTGCAAAACTTAACAATGAGTCTGCCAGGGAATGTTTGCCGGTTACGACACGAATTGCGGTATTCATTATGCTCTGTGTTTATTTTTCATCTACTCATCATTCATCCTCATTACATTTAACCCCTTAAGTGTGGAATTTGTTGAACAAGTTGCTACTGGGAAATGTAGGTTTTTTCGTCAAATTCAGTGTACACCCTCCGTATTGTGGTGCTGTACTGCGAAAGGTGTATATATATGCTTTGTTGGTTTCAACTATATTTGATTTACTGTGGCATATATAGTCACTTAGATGTTTGGTGAGATAGTTCTAGCTGTAGTAGAAACAAAAAATAGTAGCAAGAAAAAGACGAAAAAGAAGAAGAAGAAGGGAAAAATTAGTTTCATCTTCTTCTTTTTCATCTTTTCCCCCTCTTGCTACTATTTTTTTGTTTCTACTAGAGCTAGAACTATCTCACCAAACGTCTGTGTGACTATATACGCCACAGTAAATCGAATATAGTTGAAACAAACATAAAGTGTATATATATGCCTTCTGCACTACAGCAGCACAATGAGGAGGGTGTGTATATATACGCCAGGGGTTAATCAGAAGGGGTTAAAGGGGTTAATCAGAACAGGTAGGAAAGCAAAGCTCAATAATGGAAAATCATTATGGAGAGTATGACAATGTTTTTTTGTTTTATTTCAGTTTAATTTATTATCACAGAACGTATACGTTAGTCATGAACTCCTTCTTTTCCAGTGCGATGGATGATTTCAACAATGGTGTTGTCCTGACAAATAGACCTTTGAAGCCAAATGAATTGTTTGAAGTGAGACTGGACAAAATGGTTACGAAGTGGGCTGGTTCTATTGAAATAGGGGTAACTACCCATTCACCAACAGAACTTGAATATCCATCCACAATGACAAATGTTAGGTGGGTATACCTTCCCTGTAATGTCCTTTTCCCCAGCTTTGATATTAAATAATTGAGCAGCTTGGGAGTAAAACTTCATAACCCACAAAAGTATGAAAAATGAGAGAAAAATGCATTGTGGCTTACGAGGTACAAAGATGTTCCTCTGTGTTTCTGACCATTACCGGCTACTGAAAAGAAACTTCATTCGCTATTGCACAGCAACTGAATCCGCTGTTAACTCAATTTTGAATGTAGCTATTCTCAAGTTTGATACTGTTGTATGGTAATTCTGGGAATGCAAGAGATTCATTTGTACTCCTATCATTACTTGCTGATATAAATATGTCTGTGCATCGATTGATTCTAAAAGTTGCTTGTAATCTTTCTGATCTAATTTTCTCTACAGAACCAAGTAATTGAGTCTAAATTCTACCATTATGTTATTCTTTTTGAAACTTGACTCCCAATTCCAGCATCATAATACTAGTATAATAAAAAGTACTCACCTGGCTACAATGATCCCCATCTACTTCTGTTGCCCTACTTACCTGTACCTCAGGTCACACTTCTACAGGAACAACACCATATTTAAACTTCATCTTGTACATGTAAATACATGTTGTAAATACATGTAACCCTCTCATGGATAACCACATTTGTACTTGTAACTCTAACTAAAACTAACTAACTCTCTAGCCTTCTTAAACCCGAAGGTTCATGGCTGCAGCAACACAGGCACAGGCCTTCCATCTGTCCTTATCTTGAGCAAGATCTATATACTCTTTTCCATCCCTACCAATTTCCTTTAGGTCCATCTCAACGTTGTCCCTCCATCTTCGTCTTTGCCTTCCTACAGGTCTCTTACCATCTGGTTTCCCAACAAGAATCCTGTAAACTCCTCTTTCCTCTCCCATTCGTGCCACATGGCCTGCCCACCTAAGTCTTCTTGATTTAATTATTCTAATAATATCTGGACATGAGTACAAATTATGTAGTTCTAAATTATGTAACCTTCTCCACTCACCTGTCTCCTCATCCCTTTTAGGTCCAAATATTTTCCTAAGGATCTTATTTTCAAATACTCTCAATTTATGTTCCTCTTTCAATGTAAGGGACCAAGTTTCACACCCATATAATACTACAGCCAAAATTACTGTTTTGTATATTTTAACTTTTAGTTTCTTAGATTTTAAACGAGAAGACAAAAGTTTATGAAGAGAGAAGTAACATGCATTTCCTGAATTAAGCCTACTTTTTATTTCCTCTTTAATATAATTTTCATTTGTTAATATTACTCCTAAGTATTTGAATTTGGAAACTGGTTCAAATGAGTTGTTATCAATAATTAGATTTTGATTATTACCTAACACTTGGTTTCGGCCTGTAAGCATATATTTAGTTTTCTCTTTGTTAACTTCCAAACCTATCTCTTTAGCAGTTTTGAAAAATATTTTAGCATTATTCTTAATTGTATTCACATCATCCCCAGTAAGTCTACATCATCTGCATATGCTAACAACAGAGTCACACCATTTAATTTTAGTCCTTATTTAGTTTCTTTTACCTTCCTTACAGCATATTCTAAGGCAAAATTAAAGAGCAATGGAGATAATGCATCTCCTTGTTTTAACCCATCATGAATTGTAAATTTGTCAGACATATTAATACCCACACGAATTTTACTTTCTGTTTCACTGGTGCATATTTTTATCATACTAACAAGCTTCTTAGGTATTCCAAACTCTACTAATATATTATATAATTTATCTCTTTTGACCGAATCATATGCTTTTTTGAAATCAATGAATTGCTGATGGACATTTTGATTATATTCCCACTTTTTTTCAAGTGTCTGTCTGATGTGAAAAATTTGATCTGTAGATGATCTGTTACGTTTAAATCCACATTGATAATCACCTATAATTTCATTAGCATATGGTGTTAGTCTTGTTAAAAGAATGTTAGACAATATTTTGTATGTTGTTGAGAGTAGAGAAATTCCACGGTAATTACTGCAGTTCATTTTATCACCTTTTTTAAACACAGGAACAATTATGGATTCTTTCCACTGTTGAGGGATTTCTTCTTTATTCCATATTAAACAAATTAATTTATGAATTTGACATATTAATGAATTTCCACCATATTTAATTAACTCAGCTGGTATTAAATCAATGCCAGGTGCTTTGTTATTCTTTAGCCTTTTAATAGCATCTTTAACTTCAGTCAAGTTAGGTTCTGGAACTAAAGGTTCTGCTGTGTGTACTTCATTTACTTCTGATTTATCTCCTACATGGACATTTAAAAGGTCATTAAAGTAGTTCTTCCATCTATTTAGAATATCGCTTGGGTCAGCTAGAAAATCACCGTCTTTATCTTTTATCAAGTTTACTTTAGGATGCCACCTTTTTCAAATTCATTTACACCTTTATCTCTGATATTGTTACTCTTCTGTCTGTAATATCTACGTGCTCCTGTTACATAGAATATCCCTGAAGAAGCCAAATGAATTTGATGAAATATAAGATTAAGTTGAGTACCTTTTATTATATTACGTTATTCTCTTTACAACATATGCCAGCCCCCATGGCAGAGTGGTTAGCATATCACACTACGACACCAGGGGTCCCAGGTTCAAATCTCTACGTGGGCATGGATGTTTGTGTGTCCATTCATGCATTTCATCACATCATCGCTTATCCCCATCTTCGCAAATTAGCCAAAAGTGGCACAAAAAGCGAAGTAAAATAAAGCAAATTAATCAATCTTTACAACATAAAATGTTGTGTTAAATATTGTGAATACTCAATTTCTTTTTCAGAAGTAAAATCCATTGCAGTCACTGTATTTTTATTTATCTTAAATTGTATTTTTATAACATAATTATTTAAGGTGATTGAACCGTTTTGGTTTTTCATTGAATATTGGATCTCTATTGATAATTTCTAGTGGTAAATTTTGTATTGCTATCTGTTAAAAGTGTGTGTCCGTCCATCATTAGGTAATTGCATTTTTATTTCATTTTGTAGTTATCTTTTGAAAATCAGTCTTTGAAATTTCTTTTTACCTTTAGGTCAGGTACCTGGATGATGACAGGAAATGGGGTGATGCACAATGGAACGACAGTAATTGATGAGTATGGACAGAATTTGGACAGGCTACAGGTAAGGACACAAATTGTGCACAAAGGGGGGAGGAACAAACAAATTGTTTTCTCACCAAATGAACCAAGGCTGTATGTCAATAAAATGAAAGTAATCAATGAAAATTGAAAACTGCAGCTGAGAAAAATCTGATAAATTCTATGGTCTGCATTGATGAAAATTGTAGCTAGGGGTTCATAAATTAACAACCTGAGTAATAAGTTACATAAGATGACCTATGCTGTCAAGGGCCTCCCTGATGGTGCAGTGGTAGCGTCGTTGCCTTGTAATCAAGGGGTCCCGGGCTCGATACCTGATGGAGGCACATAGTGGTTCAGATCCCACTTTAAACTGTAGGTCCAGTCCCGATTAGCCTTACTGTGCATAAAGTGGACTTAAAACAATATATCAATGAATCAAAACTAGGGATGTGCCGAAGCTGATTACAGATGTATGAAAATCGGCCGAAATTGACACATCGGCATCGGTATCGGAATCGGCAAAAATCCGATATTTAAACCGGTACAGAATATACTAGAGTTTTTACCTTCTAATAAGTTTTATATTCTAGTTTTGTAAGATTTATTGAAAATTTGGTTATGATTCGTCATTATTGTAGAGTTTTTATAATAAAATTATTGCAAACTCATTCAGAGGATCAACCTAACTATAAATCAGAAATATAAGAGTACATTGCTGAACCAGGATCTGCTGTTGTATTGGAAATTCAAAAATGAATATTCAAACCTGAAGCAAGTCCTGAGAAAATACTTGGGCATACCTGCTGCATCAGTATTCAGTGATCGAGTGTTCAGTGTTGCTGAACAGATTTGCGATAAGAGAAGAAGTAGGTTACTTCCTGAAGTGCTTCCAAATCTCGTGTTTCTGAAGTTGAATCTGGCAGAACAGGAATTCATTTTGCATTTCAAAGAACTGCTTGTGTACTAATGTTTAATCTCTTGAGAATCCATGTTCTTCTTAAAGGTTCAGATAACATTTTGTAGATGCAAATGTACATTCGCATCTCTTGAGAATATATATGTATATACATATGATATGCAATAGGAATGTACATAGCAAATTTATTTTTGTCATGCTGAAAATAACATCCCATTTCTGTTTAATAATCTTATGTATCGGAATCGGTTAAATATCGGCATCGGTTCCAAAAATTATCGGTGAGTACATCGGCATCGGTAAATTTTCAGCTTCGTCACATCCCTAATCAAAACTTATGCTGTCAAGGTAAAAAGACACTAACAAACCTTGAGACAATGAAATAATTCATTGCATTCTTGTTAACCTACATAATTATATTCTGGGGATATTCAAACTGTAAACAGATATTTTTCTTACAAAAGAAAGTTATATGAATCATGATGGGATGATTCATTATGATGAACCCTGTAGAAAGCTGTTCAGAGAGTTGGTATTCTACCACTACCATGCTTGTACAGTTCAATCCATATCATACAAATCAAGTTATAATAGGACTACGATGGGGTATAATTCTATTTATTATTTCAGAAGTATTATTTTTCGTGTCATTCTTTTGAGCATTTTTTCATAGAAGTTTATCTCCAACAATTGAACTATGAATATTATGACCACCAAAAGGAATCACCCCATTTAATCCAATACAAGTACCTTTATTAAATACAGCAATTCTATTAGCCTCAGGAGTAACAGTAACATGAGCCCACCATAGATTATTAGAAAAAAACCATTCACATACAACTCAAGCACTTATATTAACATTAATATTAGGAGTATATTTTACTATTCTTCAGGCATATGAATATGGATTACCGTGCAAATTGTCCATGACTATTTTCATTAATTTTTCTCTTACATCCTACGTGTTTTCATGCTGGTGCAGAAGTTGTCAACAGCTTGTTTTGAGATTTCTTTTAATTCTTGAAGCTCTTACTGGGTCAAATAAAGTGCACGAACATGGTGGTGGACAATTGGCATGGTAATACTCACGGATCCCACTATACACTCCTGTTCACATGAAGTGGCACAGTTTATATGGTTGAACAGTTGGAAGTATGTGCCACTTTATCTGAACAGGAGTGTACATATTTCTTCTACTAGTTAAAGCAAATTACTCTCAACTTCTTCAGATAATTACAATACTAGAAACAAATGTAATTTATTAATACCCTTACATAGTACAGTTTTGTATGAAAAAGGACCCAAATAGACTGTGATCTAGGTAATAAACTCCTTAGTCATATCAAAACAATTGAATGTTGTAAACCTGTTAAGAAAGAACTAAAAATACTTGCAATTTTTGGGTTGTGTTTGGTACAGAATTAAAACAGATTTTATTACTAAATTTGACCATAATAATCTAGTATTTATGATGATATTATTACGATTGTTTATGAAGGAAATCTTTGATGACCAACAGTTATTCCTACCATTATTGCTTTTACATGTGAAGTGAATATTCTAAGAACTTGGTTAAGTGGTATTCTGTGTGTGGTGTTAGTGACCTTCTATATGTGAATTGCCCTAATGACTTTAGGATTGAAAAGCCATGGAATTTTGTTTTTCAAAATTGTAGACAAACTTTCAGGATGATAATTAGAGGCATGTATGTTTTGTTTTACATGAAAATTCGAATTGTGAAATAACACATTGTAATATTAAATTTTAATGTTTTTGAAAGGTGTGAGGTGCATTTTGCGGCAATATTTCTTCACGAATGCTGCAAAATGTGAAATAAACTTCTATACACGAAATTTAGAATTTATATACCAACACGATACTTTCTGAAGTCTGAATTATCTTGCGAGTTCTGCAAATCACGAAAAATTTATTAATTCTGCTTAAAATATTTGAGAAGCAAAAATGGACTCCTTTACAAATGAATAAACTTAATTGATAACTAGATAAATGTGCTATTAGAAGTGAAATATTAATTTTGTGTAATAAGTATAGTTTTTACATCACATTTAGGTTTTCATTCACCAATTTAACACCAAAAAGCAGTTTTATATACCACTTTTGATCCCGAAATATGCCCAGTTTTTGTACCAAAATCTTGATCTTTTATTCACCATAAATATGTGGCTCTTATGATGATAAATTTAATCTAATCATTTTCTGTTCCTTGAACATGTGAGTCATCCTCATCCTTTGCCGTTTCCTGCCTCTGGCTAGGTCGGCATAGAAGTCAAGCCTCTCCATTTTTTTCTGGTCTTCCACCACTCCTCTCTTTCCATGGTGTTTCAATCTTGTCCTCGTCTCCTAACACACTCCGCTATCTGCTCTTTCCACCGACAGCTTGGTCTTCCCCTTGGCCTTATTCCCTCTCCTTGTGCAGTGTAAGCTCGTACTGGTAGTTTTTCTGCACCCATCCTATTCATGTGTCCAAACCATCTCATCTGTGCCTGATCTATCCTGTCCTGAAGCCTCACCACACCCACTGTCTGTCGGATCTCCTCATTCCTTATTCTATCCCTTCTAGTCTTCCCCAATATACTCCTTAAAAAAATCATCTCCACTCCCTGCATCTTTCTTTTGTCTCTGTCATCGTCCAAGTCTGCTCCATATGAGCAAAGTTGGTAAATTAATATCAGTAGTTCTTCCATGACTGCCTCTGCAAATGATGTTTCTCTCCATTTATTTTGCAGGTGGGGGACCGAGTAGGAGTCATGAGGAAAGAGACGGGTACCCTTCATTTTTTCGTAAATGGCGTGGACCAAGGTCCGGCGGCAACAAATGTTCCTGAAAGAGTGTCTGGTGTGATTGATCTCTATGGGCAGGCTGCCCAAGCAACAATAGTTGACTCAATGGATTGTTATTCGCCGGATACTGCTAATTCTAGTCTTTCAAATACAACAATGTACAGGTGAGTGAGTGGCTGTCTTCCATTGTATTTTCAACACAGTTTCAATGTAGAAATGTCGGTTGCATGTTTTAATTTAATATTAAGGATAGGTCAGATTAATTGGTATTCAATATATTAGTGTCAGTTTATTGATAAAATTGATTATGGTTTTACCAGTGCAGTATTTCTATTGTTAAAGCAGGGTTGATACATATCTGGAAAACGAAAATGTCGGGGAATTTTGCAGATCATCTGAATTTTTACATGTATTTTGGAGTCTGCAAGAGAAAAAGTTGCAAAATGAACAAGCAGTTCACTTCCACTTCTGGATTCGTTCCTTCTGATTCCACTCACAAAAAATATTTGGTTCAGAAACTTGTTTCTTTCATTCTTATGATTCTCAGTCTTGTGCAAAATTATGGTTCCTTCAAATTTCTATAATAAATTTTTACTTTTATAATTCACTAATTTTAGAAAGAATATCAAAGTAAAACTTGCAGTCCAGATATCTGATTGAAAACTAAAGTACATTGACAATAGGGTCATGATTATCAGAAAGGTTGGTGAAGATGAGGTTATCGTCTATTATTTTATAGATCTTAGTCTTGTTGGCATTTCCTATAGAATTCCTATATGCAACAAAAATTTCTCCGGATGTTGTGTACAGTCAGCTCTCGATTCTATGACCCCGGATATGACAACCCTTTCAAAGTAATGACCCTTGTCCCGGGAACCATGAAAAAGTTGAAAAATTGAAGGAAATCGGCCGAAAAATATGTTTTTTTCACTCGTTTTATTCACACTCATTCCATTCACAAGCACTCTACCGCTTGCAAGTGGGTCTGATCTAAAAATAGACACCACCATACCAAGCTTGAGTGATATCCAATAGCACTTGACCTCTACCCTCCCCCAAGCACACCAATGTTACCCCACACCCGATGGCCACTACCCAACACGCTAGACTTGTTTTGCCATTTGGTTTTCGCTTGCTCTTGGATACGCTAGAAGAGAAGATCGAATGTGCTTGGATGTTATTTTAAATCGACCTTGACTTGTTTCCTTGTCCTAAGAGCTGCTAACAACCGGATGGGGGGGGGGGGGAGCAGCCTGATATGACTGTGCTGGACTTGCAGTATTTGTCTATGTATATGGCAGGTCAAGCTCTTTCATCAATAAATACACCACCTTGAGAAATTAGAGATAAGATCACAGGAATGTTCTAAAATACAGATGTGTAGTGCCTGGAAGTCTGGACCGTCTGTCCAGCTCTGACCTAGATTTCAGCAGGTCCCTGTGAGTGAGCAACTCTTGGCCTTGTAGCCGACAACTTCCTGTAACCGCTTTCATTCAAAACACGTTCTTTGTTCCCTGTAACACTTCATAAAAAAGGGAAACTGTTAGAGATAATCAAAGTCACATAGGTCAACTAAAGATCGTCAACCTGCTTAATGATTTGTCATCCAAGCTTCCGCAAAAGTTTACTTCGATCTTACGTGCATTCAGCCCTGCCCTTTTTTGTCTGGTGCCTAGAAAGGATGTGTTGTTTCTCCCAAGAGATCTTATCTTACCAGTTAATCTTGTATCAGACAATGCTCCAGGAGACCCCTATAAAATCCAACATTTATTCTGCCTGATTATCTTCCAACTTTTGCTGGCGCCAGTGTGACTTCTGTCAAGATTCTTCGAGTTTCACTTGCAATAAGCTAGAGATTGTTTTCCTTTCCGTAGGTCTAAGTGCAAACGGGTTTCTCATGAACTAGAATTTGTAAGAATTTCCTGGAAGAGCAACGACTGTGCACAATTGAAAGAAAGTAACATTATTTTAAATCCTTTTTTGTGAAAATGTTTTCATGTTCTATTTTCCTTCTCACAACATGCGTCATGTGCATAACAGGTTGTATACTACCAGGATAAATGGTAGTCCATCTCCTAGGTATCTTTGTGTCCGGTTAAGCTCCGGTAAAGCTGAAAATTGGTGCAAATTCCAATAACAACCCCTTCGAAATAACGACCCTTTTCCCGGGAACTGTGAAAGGTCGTTGTATCGAGAGTTAACTGTACTTACAAATGTAAGCAAAAAAAAACAGCATTTTGTACGACACTAAAAATCCACCAGAAAATGAAAATTGTGTATGGTTTATGAACTTTTTCTGTTGTTTTTATATTGTGGAGATATTTTATGGTGAAATAATGTACCTCTGTTACCTTAACCTGAAGGCTATATGCACGTGGTATGTAGCACGCCATACATTCGATGCTGATCGTAATTTTACATTTTATTCTTCGAATTTTCATGTGTCTTTGTGTATGTAGAATGAAATTTAAAAAAAAAGAAGGTTGTGAAACTGAATATTCATAATAATTATCGGATTATATATTTAATTGAAAGACACAAGGTTCAAAAGCCAAAAGTCATGATGATAAGCATGTCTGGAAAAATTTCATTTTTGTACTGGAAAACCTGGAAATGTCGGGGAATTTCATAAATAAAAAAATTGTAGCTACCCTGTGAAGCTAAAGTTCCCCATGCACTTTGCACCAATGCCATAAGGCATATGTAAGGGGATGTGGGGTAGGGCTATTTTGCAGCACCACAATTTTGCCACCTTTACCTTTCTGGGTTGCTCTTGAGACTTTTATGCAGGGATAAGGCCAGAAGCATTCAGTTCTTATATCACCCAACCCAGTGAATCGAACCCGAATCTCATACGTGACAGTCAGATGCCCTACTGACTAGACTACTGCAGCTCCAGTATTTCTATAAGTATCCTTTAATTTCGTGCAAAATTATGCAATTTTGTTATTTTACTGGAAAAAATATACCTGTAAAAAAAACAGATGTTAAAAACATAAAACATGTCATTCTTTAAACAAAAAGTCCTTGGGATCATCTTTAAGACAGGAGTTAAATCATGATTGTGACAAATTAGTGAAATTCAGTTTTTAATTGTAATATCAGTGCTACCATTTAAACCCACGATTGGTAAAGAAAGTCTTCATGAATTAAGTAATGATAATGGTATAAGATTGATTACTTTTGCAACCTCAAAGAATTTAATTGTGAAAAGTACCACATTTAAACATAAAGATATCCATAAACATACCTGGTCTTCTCCAGATGGTAAAACTCATAATCAGATAGATCATATTCTCATTGATAAGAGAAGGCATACTAGTATAATTGACGTTCGTACACATAGAGGTGCTGACTGTGCCAGTGACCATTATTTAGTAATTGCTAAATTAAGAGAAAGACTCTCAGTGATAAATCATAAGCAACAAAATCTAAAAGTTCTAAAATTTGATATAGGAAAGTTTACTGATGAAAGAATTAAGAAAGATTACCAAATTAAACTGTCAAATAGATTTGATGTTTTGCAGGATTTAAATGATGATGAAAATATAAATGAAACAGACGTAAATAAGAATTGGGAGCACATACGTAATGCAATAGAATCAGCAGCTAAAGAAAGTATAGGATACCATAAACCGAGAAAAAGTAAGCCATGGTTTGATAATGAATGTCATAATCTAATAGAAATAAGAAATCAGGCTAGACTTACTTGGTTAAATAACTCTGATGATACAAATCTAAGCTATTATAATAGAATATAACGAGTAGTTAACCGCACGTTTAGAAGTAAAAAAAAAGAGATTACTTGAAAAGCAAAATTAACGAAATTGAAACAAACAGCAAAAACAAAAATATCAGAGATTTATATAAAGGTGTAAATGAGTTTAGAAAGGGGTGGCAACCTAAAGTAAACTTGATAAAAGATAAAGACGGTTATTTTCTAGCTGACCCAAGCGATATTCTAAATAGATGGAAGAACTACTTTAATGACCTTTTAAATGTCCATGTAGGAGATAAATCAGAAGTGAATGAAGTACACACAGCAGAACCTTTAGTTCCAGAACCTAACTTGACTGAAGTTAAAGATGCTATTAAAAGGCTAAAGAATAACAAAGCACCTGGCATTGATTTAATACCAGCTGAGTTAATTAAATATGGTGGAAATTCATTAATATGTCTAATTCATAAATTAATTTGTTTAATATGGAATAAAGAAGTAATCCCTCAACAGTGGAAAGAATCCATAATTGTTCCTGTGTTTAAAAAAGGTGATAAAATGAACTGCAATAATTACCGTGGAATTTCTCTACTCTCAACAACATACAAAATATTGTCTAACATTCTTTTAACAAGACTAACCCCATATGCTAATGAAATTATAGGTGATTATCAATGTGGATTTAAACGTAACAGATGAACTACAGATCAAATTTTTCACATCAGACAGACACTTGGATAAAAGTGGGAATATAATCAAAATGTCCATCAGCTATTCATTGATTTCAAAAAAGCATATGATTCGGTGAAAAGAGATAAATTATGTAATATATTAGTAGAGTTTGGAATACCTAAGAAGCTTGTTAGTATGATAAAAATATGCACCAGTGAAACAGAAAGTAAAATTCGTGTGGGTATTAATATGTCTGACAAATTTACAATTCATGATGGGTTAAAACAAGGAGATGCATTATCTCCATTGCTCTTTAATTTTGCCTTAGAATATGCTGTTAGGAAGGTAAAAGAAACTAACGAAGAAATTAAATGGTATGACTCAGTTGTTAGCATATGCAGATGATGTAGACTTATTAGGGGATGATATAAATACAATTAAGAATAATGCTAAAATATTTTTCAAAACTGCTAAAGAGATAGGTTTGGAAGTTAACAAAGAGAAGACTAAATATATGCTTACAGGCCGAAACCAAGTGTTAGGTAATAACCAAAATCTAATTATTGATAACTACTAGTTTGAACCAGTATACATGTCCAGATATTATTAGAATCATTAAATCAAGAAGACTTAGGTGGGCAGGCCATGTGGCACGAATGGGAGAGGAAAGAGGAGTTTACAGGATTCTTGTTGGGAAACCTGATGGTAAGAGACCTGTAGGAAGGCCAAGACGAAGATGGAGGGACAACGTTGAGATGGATTTAAAGGAAATCTGTAGGGATGGAAAAGAGTATATAGATCTTGCTCAAGATAGGGACAGATGGAAGGCCTGTGTTGCTGCAGCCTATAACCTTCGGGTTTGAGAAGGCTAGAGAGTTAGTTAGTGCTACCAGTGATACCCAGTTAATCACAATAAGAAGTGACTTTGTGCACCTTTAAGGGCCGAAAATTCCTAATATAAAAAAATAATTCATGCTGTGTTTAGTAAAGTAAAGCTCCTCAATCAACTCTTAAGTTCATTAACATTTTAACTACCAGCCTGAATTTTGCATTTTTTTGTGGGAGGCTGGAGCTCTAAGTAAAGCAGTTCTATACAATGTAGTATTTTATAAAGTAGTTGCTTTCAGAACTTCATAGCCTGTGAGAAAACTCGGAAACCATGGTTGCACAGCCTTTCCAGGAGGCCCGAGAAACTCATACTCACATATGTTTTCAAAGAAGCTGTGTATAAGAACTAGGGCTGTTCGGGATCCCGAAAAGTTGGGACTGGGATCGGGGGAAAAAATTCAGAAAATGACTTCCCGGGATCTCAAGCAGTCGGGAAAAACCGAATGGTCATTTTAAAAAGTTGTTAATTCTGGACGTTTTCTGCATTGGAAATGTCTGGAACTTATTGGAAATTGTTAGTTTTTATTCCAGAAATGCAAAAACAATCACTTCAGCTGAAAATAACATCTAGATTTTGAGATTTTTAGAGCTTTGGGAAATTTCGAACATTTCCCATCCCGAAAATTTCCCGCCTTAGTCGGGAAGTGACAAATTTTCCCATCTCGACCAAAAAAATTCTGTCCTGCACACCCCTAAGTAAGAACTATACATGCTGCCTGCAAGTTATGCATCAATTGGATGCACATGGCAGTTGAAAGTGTTAAATGCCTTTGTGTAATTCCTTTTGCTGCTTGCCATATTTTCCACTAAACATAACCCTTCTTTTTTTTTTTTTTTTCAGTGATCTAAGGTTCCATCATGTTCATGGGAAGAATGCTCGGGTTTCAAACAACGGCTTGACAGCATCCCGACCAAGAGCATTTGGAGAATTTAATGATGCAATTGTCATCAGTAACCGTGCCCTCCGAGAGGGTGAAATGTTCGAAGTTGTTATTGAAAAAATGGTAGATCGATGGTCCGGTTCAATTGAAGCAGGTAAGCTTTTTCGTGTGTCAAACCGTGATCATTTTTCCTTTCAATAATGAAAGCAATGAGAAACATCCATGCAAGTTGTTACACAAACACTGTCAGAAAATATGAATAACTGATTTGATGATGTGTTCAGATGTCCAGTATTTGGGTATTAGCTTGTGTACTTCACATTTTTTTCTTCTAAAAACTGCCATATTTTAAAGCACCCTCTGTGTGTTGAATGTTGAAATCATGATCCTGTTACCGAAGGTTCCTATTTCAAATCCAGCTGTGGGTGATCTTTTGTGCTTATATCTTGATCAGTCTTATCTAATCATCAATCATCTCTGTCATCATGATTAACCCTTAGTGATGTATGTTTGACAGACAATAATGCTTGCCTGAGAGACAAGTGTAATGATACAAGAAGTTTTTTACTCTATTGATTTGGTTGATTGAGTGAATTAGAGGTTATTTTTACGTCACTTTTCTGCCACTTTTGGCTAATCGCAATGATGAGGATGAGTGATGATATGATGAAATTGATGAAGGGATACTCGCAAAGAACACCTATGCTCAGGTTGGTAATCATTTGGGAAATGTGTTTTGGTGCTTGGAGGCTGTATGTATGTTAAAGTGCACGAGGCTGAAATTCTTTCATTGGGGAGTTGTAAGTGGACAAAATGAGGGTGTGGGGTTGTCTGGGATTAGTGTGGATAGACTAGGGGCTGTCAGGCCTTCAGGGGGGCCTCAGGTGTGAATGAAGTCCTGGATTTTGCTGAGGTGTGTGGTTGATAGGTCAGCTGTGATGTTTTTGTGGGTGGATGATGAGTCCAGTAGCTGGTGAGTGGTTACACCTAGGTAATTATGAGAATTCAAGACCACTGTAGTTGTCAAGTTTTGCTGTGGAGGTCAAAAAACTTTCTTAGGAAGGGTTGAGATTTGTTTTTTGTGCAGATTATATAGGAATGAGCTGCGATGCACACCTTTCAAGGTGCTGGTTGGTAGGTGGGGGGTGTGCAGGGGAGGGAAAAGCTTGAGAGTACTTGGGTGGGTCTCGTGTGTTGTGGTTTTAAAAGAGAGGTTTTTGAACCAGAAATATTGCCATCTGTCTGAGGCTACAGATAAAGATGTTAATATCAAAGAGGAAGCAGAATTGATTGGGGGTGGAGGGGTGCTAATGGGTAGAAGATGAGGCTTTTGTATAATACAAGCTGATGCAAAAGACAGGTTACATAAGTGAATGGCCACCATGGTTGCCAGACCTAAATCTTCTGGATTTTTACTTGTGGAAACACGTAAAGGCCATCATGTATGCTAAGAAAATTAAAGGATTACAAGGCTATCTCCCAAATAACCCCCACCACACTTACACAATTGGGAGTGTTGAATTAAAGGATGCATTTAAGTATATGTTGCCTCACCCTATATCTCTGTTTTGGTAGTGGTAAGTTGATGGTTGGACAAGTTTGGTAAGTCTGGTTGTCTTGGGGTTGGTGGGGGGTCATTGGTAACCGTGGATGTTTTCACAGGTATATTTATCCGTTGACTGGTCATTGACCGAAGTGTGGTGTTTCCATGGTGCAATTCTATTTCTGAGGAAGTTTTGGTGGGTTGGGTATGAAAGCGTATGGTATGATATGGAGGTAGAGCTCCACATATTCTTGATCTTGGCCATAGTTGGGATGATATGGATAGCATCATACCCAGCTGACTTTACCCCCCAGGGTTGCCCTCAAGTATCCATTGATTTGGGGTTGGGTGGGACCGAGAGTCACTTTATGCGGGGACAAGACTGGAAAAATTCCAACCTTAGAACATACACCCTGGGAATTGAACCTTGCGTTTCAGCATGGTGGTCAGATGCTGTACCAACTAAACTACCGCAGCTCTGGGGTGGGTATTATAGTTCATTTGAAAGTAAGTAAATTTCTCTCTCTTTCTCTACAGGTGTTACAGCCATTCGACCAGATGACTTAGACTTTCCAAGTACAATGACAGATATCGACCATGACACATGGATGTTAAGTGGCTCGGCAGTAATGCAGGTAACACTTGTTAGTACAAATTGATGATTCATTGTGAGTTCAGTATCAAAACATAGTGACGTGGATATTCGTCTTTTGTGTTGTGGTTGTTGGGTGTTGCCTGTAAGTAACCACCATTTTTGTAGAGGAAATAATGCATGAGATATCTTTGTATCCTTTTTTATTGATTTATTTATTTCATGGATTAATAACTTCTTGGTTGTGATGCTGTGATTTAACACTTCAGAGGAGTAGTCTCAGACTTATTGAGGATGAACCACACAGCAATCAATCTCAATTAGTAAGTATTTAATTCAAAATCATGTGATTGAGAATTCTTAGTTAAGGGAAACATGAAAGTTGAACCTGTAATAAATGGGCCAATCCATGAGTTCCGGGTGTGACAATCACACGCTTCAAATCTAGATATTTTGTGAACAAAGACATTGATTTCATCCATATCATCATTGTAGTAGTATTCAGAAAGATGACATTGTTACTGTCCTGAAGAGTTAGCTCTGTGAACAACGTTGTTTTTGGGCAATTCAAGAATAACAGGAGTTCCAGGTGTGACTCTCATGGCGGTAAAAGCTTCACCTACCACCTCACATCTTGAAAAAACTGAATTTTTACAACTTTTTATCCATAATTTTTTGGGGGGATGTATATTGTAACCTTTCGTCTCATGTCTTCTATTCCAGCAAAAACATTTTTATTTTTTAATGTTATTGATTTTTTGAAAAAAGGTTCCAGGTGTGACCTATGTGAATACCTCATTAATTAACTCCATTTAATACCATATTACTCACCTAATACTCTAACTGAACAATGTCAAATGGAAAAGGAACCTTCTCAGCTCATAAATTATAATAAATTTATTTGTGAAAATTACAATTTTATTGAGCATTGCTTATACACTCAAGTCTTAATGTAAAAAGACAACCTTCATCATATTTTCCACTTCTCTTTGTTAATCTTTATTCTTAGAACCATTCAAGGTCATGTAAATATCAAACTAGTAACTATTTAGTGTCCCACACTAAGCTAAAGCTTAAGTTAATGCTGTTTAAATAGTATTAGTACTAATTTTACTTTTTGAAGTGGTAGGACCACTTTGTCATGGATTGGCCCAAATATTAAATGTTTATTTAAGTTCTAACAATCCTTATACTCGACCTCTGATGCTCTACTGTTAACTTCTAAGGTAACTTGCATTTATTACAGTAAATAAACCTTAAAAAATCACAAATAAAGGTTACAAAATATCCCCATATTAAAGAAAGTACTTAATCATTTTAAGTAGCTAAATAGGAAAAATATGTCATATGCTGGTATAAACTAGCAGTAGTACGGGATTGATTCTCTAATTCCTCCATTTTGTGATTTAAAGGTAAGGATATACCGATATGAAATTTTGGCCGACACTGATAAAGTACCGATATAAAATTTACTTGTACCAATAACCGATATAATGGTTCTTGATGAACCTGAATGGTTCATTGACTTTCTTAATAAATGTATGTTACTAGATGAACCAAGCCTTTGCAATGCAAGGTAAGCTGCATATTTAGACAGTTACTTTTTAGAAAAAGTACAGAATGAAAACTATTGTGTTTATATCCATAAAAATTATAACAAAATGACACAATATTGCATTAAATTGTAATATATTTATAGAAATATCGGATCAGTAAAATTGTCAGTTATTTTACCGATACACCAGTATGCCCATATCGACCAATACCGATAGAGTACCAACTAATGTTTCCCATCCATATTTAAAATATAATACAAGAAGAAATACTTTGAATATATGACGAGAGCAATCCCTGAATCCCTGGTCTAGTACCTAATGCTATTGTTGTTTGAATTGCAGTCCTTGTAGGGGCATAGAGTAGTTTGGATTTCACCTGAAACTGTAGGTTCTGTCCAGTTAACCTCTCCATAAATGTAAACAAAAAAGTTTTCTGGTAATGTTGCATCCAGAAGTATAATAGCTCAATATATTGAACTCCAATTTGAACCTTTGCATTCATTCCTGTTGTGGTTGCTATTTTATTATGGCTAAGAAAAGTTATGCCTGCAGTGAACAATTGTAATGAATTGTTATGAAATGTTTCGAGAAAATGAAAGTGTGAATATTGTTGGTTATACTGAAAGCAACTCCAACTGGCGGCTGGGAAACAGCGAATCAGCAATCAGTTGAATTTTCTTTGACTGAAATTGGGTATTTTCGAGTCGCAAGGTACCGAACGTTGTTTGCTGGACGGAACAAATTAGCGCTGGGTCCACCACATGTTGCCAAAGGGGGCCTACCCCATGGCGCAGTGGTAGCGTCGTCGCCTTGTAATCAAGGGATGTCGGGTTCGATACCCAGTGGAGGCACATAGTGGTTCGGATTCCACTTTAAACTGTAGGTCCAGTCCCGATTAGCCTTACTGTGCATAAAGTGGACTTAAAACACCAACTCAATCAATCAATCAAAACATGTTGCCAAAGGTACTTTAAAGCACGCGAGAGTCTTCTCTGGCAATGATATTGCCAGCACCAGAAATCAGCAGGGTGTTGATGGTACAACTGCGCACGTGGTCCTACACGAGTGAGTTTCACACACAAACACACTACAAACATGCAAATAACAACTGGCAAAAACTGAAGTATGTTTGGCAACATTGCTTCGGGAGAGCGATGTGACTCCTTCAGCTTTTACTTCACAACTGCATTTGTTGATGCCCATCGAGCCACACCCCCTGAAGATAATTGGGGGACAGAAAGGGCCAGAAATAGCCTTCAAGGTCAGCTGCCAGATGGAATTGCGTTCAGTATAGCATGTTCTTTCTGCATGGTGCACTGAAGCCCCCAAGGTTTTGTGTTCAAACACTAGGTAAGTAAAAGCTAGTTGTGTGCACTCTTTCATATTGTTGTTTGCACATTATTTGTGGCTTTCTAGTGGTAGAAATCTATGGAATAGTAAACTATTATATGTACAGAGTAAGGCCAATAGCAGGTTACATAGGATAACAAATACGTGCGTACAAATGATTAATATTTAATGGTTGCAGTTACAGTACATGTTCAATGTGCTTGGGTGTAAGCTTTAATTCAACGCTCCCAATTGTGTGAGATGTCTGCTGGTGTGATGAGGGTGATGATGCCTGTGATACCTTCTCTGAGGTGATCAGGTTCTTGATTCTGTTAGCATACATAATGGCCCTTACGTGTCCCCAAAACTAAATCCAGGGGTGGAAGGTCTGGTGACTGTGGTGGCCATTCAGTAAGACCTTGCCATATATGTTACCTGACTATTGCCTCATCCTGTATATTATTGATTGATTCTTTTTGTTTATTTTACTTTGCTTTTCTGCCACTCACCCTGTATATTAGTATGTAATATATACTATATATATATATTTTCACAATATTGGGTTGATGTGACAAAAGTTTTTATTTTATTTTATTTGATACTCATTTGAGATGAACAGAAGACAGAAACTAATTAGTAATATATTCTCCTTTATTATCTTTGACTGTTTGCCAATACTGGAGCAGTTTTTTTGCTTTAAAGAAATCAGCCAATTTGGAATTAATGAAGTCGTCAAGCCAAGTTTGAAGAGAATTTTCGTTATCAAAGGAGTTTACTTGAAGATT
The DNA here is from genome assembly GCF_977018435.1 of Lepisma saccharinum. Classification (NCBI taxonomy): domain Eukaryota; kingdom Metazoa; phylum Arthropoda; class Insecta; order Zygentoma; family Lepismatidae; genus Lepisma; species Lepisma saccharinum. Next base: position 34,779,964 of record NC_139257.1, read on the forward strand.
GTTGGATAGAGTGTGAAAAAGGTGGAAATCCGAGGGTGCAAGATCGGGGAGTAAGGGGGATGTGCCCAATAACTCATGTTAGCACAGTGTGTGCGTGCATTATCGTGTTGCAGCAGCACTTGATGCAATCTTCCTCGTCGTTTTTCTGGAATTGCGGCCGCAAGGCATCCGACATCACGAGCACAACAATGCCACTCCAAATGGCGAATGTTTAACTAAACAAACTCTTAACACTTCAGTGTTGCCATACTAAAAAGATACGCTACTAACTTTATGCATCAACCCAATATAAACTAATAGATTATGTATTAGAGCTGAGCCGAAAGAAAACTCTATAGTGGATCAATGTTACCATTTTCATTATTTAATTTATTCTTAAAAAGATTGACAGGAAACATAGAGTTGAATGTCTGGGTAGCTTCGTTCATTGCAGAACACTGGAAGAAATTAAATAATGAAAATAATAACATAGAACCAGTATGGAGTTTTCTTTTTCACAAATGGAGTAAGCCACCATCTTTAAAATTTAATGTAACAGAAAACATCAAGAGACTTTGTGAAAACAATGATGAATTTGAATTACTTGTTGATATTTGGAATTCATAATTTTAAATAAAAAATAATGTGATCATTTTTTTTTATCTGAAATAAAAATAAAACACTGCTTCTTTTCACAGTTAAGTTGCTATATTACAACAATGTAACATTCATAACATCCATTATATAATGGATTATTTTTGTTTAAAAAATTACTAACCATTGTTATAAGTGTATCTTTAGCCAAAATGAAAATAAATGTCTGATGAAGGGAGTGTGTGTTCTCCTGAAACATCACAACGAAAAACTGTTTTCTTATGCTTGTAATAACCGTAAACTACAGGAAAATAATGAACATTACAGTATGTTATTTCATATTTCATGTTCCGTAAAGAACAAATTGTGCAAAAAATTATAGGTTATAGCAGTGCTCGAAAAATTTTCTTCAAAGCTAGGTGCCAGCTCTGAAAATCAGGTGCCAGGAAACCACCTATTAGCAATTGTGCATACTACAGTATGTTTCAAAAGTCGTGCCCACCAAACTTTGAAAATGTATATCATGAAAATCGTAAGAGATATTTACACAAGCGTTTTCTGCACTAAACTAATTTTGTAGGCTATCACTGGGTTCATTAATTTATGTTAGCCTTTAACTAAATAAAAGCAATTACATTATTTTTTTAAAAAAACATTGTTAATTTGCTGAAAACATCTTTTTCAAAAATAAAGACCAACTCTTAAAGCAATTTGTGGGATCATTAGTTGGTGTTTGACTGGTTGTAAAACAGTTGCTTTGTGAGGTACAGCAGAAGCAGGGCATTTTTATTGGAAAACCTCTTGCACACGAGTGTAAGAATGAGTAGTAGAATACTCTTCAGCAATGCACATGCACTGCTCCAATGAATACGCCATGCTGAATCAATTTAAAAAAACAGGCACATTAGCAGCGAAAGTGAGCGAAGAGAATTCAATGTAACCAGGGGCAGTCTAGGATTCTCACAAGTACAATTTCGGCACAAAATCTTGATTTACGATTTTTCACGTAAATGTATAGCCAATACTTAGACACATGTTGCATGCGACTGTTGGCAATATTTCGACCTGGTAGTGTTGCCATATACGGAGATACGTCCCAAAAATGGCACTTTTCACTTACCCATAAAATCGCCAGTCAAAAATTCATCAAATGTTGCACATGACCAATACGCAAATGACAGACTGACATGGCATCAGTCATCAAATGTCTAGTTGTGACCCTTCGATAATTTCTTACATATTTTTCTTACTCAGAAGTTCATTTCTGGAAAAATTTATTTAGCTATATAATGTTCTGTATGGAGTAAACTGATAATTTTAAGCGTCGAAAAATATCTCTATGGATGAGGCTTTATAATGCAGAAAACCCGGTGTAAATATCTCTTACAGTTTTCATGATATACATTTCCAAAGTTTGGGTTGTGTGATTTTTGAAACACACTGTATAAGATGCTGAGCATCACGGTATTCAAAACATCGCTAAATTATTTGAGAAAGCAGGAAATGGGGTGTTGGGGGACAAAGGGTAAGAAATTGTTACTGACTCTATGGAATGTTCACAACGTTGATAAAAAAAAAAATATATAATTTGCTAACTTACGATGTACTGCAATTTGAACTTAGAATCATCAAAATTTCGTACATATAACAGCAAAAGATCACAGTCGCCAGGCTGAATATTTTAGTCGCCGTGGCGACCTCACGACTGAGATTTTTCGAGCCCTGAGTTATAGTGTACCATATTAATATGTCCCCCATTGTGTTATAATGTGATTTATGTAAGAACTACATGTACTTTTATTGCAACTCAGTCACAAACATGTAGCGAAAGGAAACTTTTTGTGTGAGCAGTTTTATCTATTTTTAACTACATGTGGTTTTTTTGTGCTTTATTGGGCTTTCTTGATATTTTTTAGGATGGAGCCACAGTCCGCAATGGCTACAAGTGTGATCTGGATGCTCTCCGTGTTGGTAGTCGTATAGGCATGATGCGGCACATAAATGGTACCTTGCATTATTATGTCAATGGTGAGGACCAGGGAGTGGCATGCGAAAATATCCCTCCTCGTAAGTAGCTTTCTTTGAGCTTAAAGCCTTTTCATTGCATTTTTGATGTCATTTGATTATTACCAAAAACGCGTTCAGAAGTGGACAGAATTTGGCATATAGTTAAATGCTGGAATAAAACAAATGAGATGTGCTAAAGTGTAAAGTGCTAAATGTATTCCCAATTCTAATTTTATGCGCAAGTTCATGCCTTTTTAAAATTGTTTAGGGCTATTCGGAAATCAACCTCTAAGAGGCATGAAACAAAACGGAAATAAGGAAATCTGTATTTATTATACCTAAAAGTTGCACTCACACCTGAACTATTTTTCTCTAATTGCCACCTGAATTCAGGCATTTGTCACAGCGTTTCACCATCTTCTGTATACCCTCATCGAAGAAGGT